>NC_080086.1:18397206-18708775 GCF_950005125.1 Chionomys nivalis | reverse complement strand
ATGTACCATGTTGTTTTGGGTTCTATAACCAAGTGGAGAACACAAAGAAGTATAGGAAAGAGACTAAAAGATGTTCCATTTAGTTTTCCTGCAGTGCTTTTGTGGATGCAGAGCTGAGTGAAAAAAATAAATTTTAAAAAGATGAGAGAGTCTGAGATCTGTGAAACTACTTGTCTATCTTGTGGAATTCTATAATTATGAAAGGAATGAATGGGAAAAAAATTCTTTGACCAACCCATAGATTCATGGAAGGTTTTAAATGAGGACACTCAATATGCTCATCATATGCAAGCCATTGCTTCCATCTGTGGAAGAGACAAAATGTTCCTGGTCTAAAATCCTGGCTTCATACTCTTCCAGTGTATTGCCGTCTTCTAGGCTTTAGAAAAAAATGCAGAGGAGCTTTCTTACACATCTCAGGGTAAGCTGTCACATGTTAACTTCACCAAATAAAAATTTATGAGATTTTATAGAACTGAATAATTGCAAAAGTAAATCATGCTTAATTGGATAATATAGGATAAATCTGTCCCTACCTAAGAGCTGAGCAGAAGAGTCTTCACTGATGATCTCTAGAAAATAAGCACAAGAGAAGTGAAAAGTTACTTATCAAGATTTTTCAGCTGGAAATACAAACAGCTTTCCATAACATCTTTACATCCACTAAGAAGTATTTTATTCTTGGACCATACTGATGATACTGCTGACAGAATGGTTTCTTTGATCAGGAATAACCACTATTTTGTTTCTTAGTATCTTTGACAACCCTTACTGTTAGTCTTCATTTTAATATGGGAATTTCATTCTGACAGGTTTATATTATTTGTTTTTCTTCATGACCTTTTTTGTTGTATGATATATATTTGTAGGTATTTCATACATGAAGTAAAAATAAACATTGCTGTAAATACTTTGTGAAGAACAATGAATATTTTATGTGGGTCATTAAAATAGTGAATGAGTCCCACGAAGATATCTCAGTGGGTAAAAGTACTTGTCTGACGACTTGTATTCAGTTCATGGAATCATATGGTAGAAATACAAATCTTGTTGACAATATACTGTCCTCTAATGGAATGTGAAAAAATATTCAATCTCTCTCTCTCTCTCTCTCTCTCTCTCTCTCTCTCTCCCTCTCTCTTTTCCCCTTCTCCATGTATCTGTGTGTTTGTCTCCCTCCTTATCTCTCTCACACATACAAGTACACATATACACAGAAAATTCTGCATGCACACAATGCTCAAAAATAATTTAAGAAATTATGCACTGATATTTCTACCTGATAGTATACAGTTTCAAATTTATTACTTTATTCATTATCTTTAAAGCATCCATGACATACTTTTTCTTCTTTCAGTTTTCACATTCCTCTATACAGCAAGATTACCATTATTTAGTATTGGATTCTCATAATTCCTTGAGAACTGAATTTCCCTCTGTCAGCTGTATCATGATCTCATGCATCATGCCCCACCAAAAAGGTCTTTTCATAAATGCATTCATGTTATTTTGTTATAAAATAGTTTCTTAAATTTTACTAGAAGCAACGTTTAAGATCCAGTGCAAAATGAAAATATAAAGATTCCTATATGTTTTGCTAATCCTTTTCTTCAGTTTTTTATTTATCTTTTCACATTTCTCCCAGTCCTGTATTTCAGTGTGTTGTCCAACTGCCATTTCATAGAACCAATGTCTACCCTATTTCATACCTGCATTTGCTCTCTGAACTGAGCTCAGGGCCAACAAGGCTGCTGTGAGCAGGACCACCAGCATCTTGGAGGAGCCTCTGGAGATGCTTCCAAGTCTGTGGTGGGAGAAGTAAGGCCAGAGTCTTTATAAGGAAGGCAGAACAAAAGCACTTTTCAGGTCCTTACTGGTGACCTGACCTAACACAGCAGGATACATTGCATCCCTGACTTTTGTTTGGGACATTAGCCTAGCAGGATGCATGAAGAGTAGGTTGTCAATGTCTGAGTTCTCAATAATAAAATATGAAAGTTAAACAAAAATGTTGATGTAACACAGGCAACATCCAGATATTAGAAATAAAGTTCTTTGATTGTTTAAGCTCCAGGTGAAATAACCATGATCCTGAATGTGTTAGTTGTAATTGAGAGGGAATTTGCTTCTATCCATACTCATGTATGTTTTTGTTCCAGTTCTTCCTGTCATTGAGGATAAATATAGATTTTGCCTACTTTTCAATTCAATATACATTTATGGTGTTACACCCATGTGTTATCATGTATTTAATCAGAGTTGACTGTTTCTTTCTTTTTTTTTTTTTTTTCAGTTCTACAAAGTTAGGACACCAAGCAGAGATGCATAGTAAGAAACAAACAAGAGTGACAGCCTGTTTGGGCATAGAAAGGCTGTCCAGAATTCCCCAGATCTGGTTCAAATTAGAGAAGCTATGTTATTATAGACCTAGAACACTTCATATACTGTTCTTCATGTTCCTCTGTGTTAAAGAAAGAAAAGTAGCAGTTGAGATTCCAAGTAACTGTAGGATCAGGTAATCACAAAGATAGCTTCACTAGTCCACTAGTCCTCATGAGCATAATTTCACTTTTTTTTTTTAGAAAAATTTGTTAGCAGATAACCTGGTTTGTTGTAACACATATTAATCCTAGCACTTTTGTTCTGAGGCAATTGAATCTCTGTGAGTTCTTGAGCAGCCATATTTACTAATGATTTCTAGACTTTTAAGCTTGGTCCATGAGGAAACTTCATCTCAAAAAAAAAACAAAGAAAGAACAAAATGCTTAGCAAATATTATATTTAAATGGGTCTTCTAATGATACTATTTTGTTTTACTCTATGATCCTATTTTTTTCTGTTCTGAGAGGTATAAAAGTACAAATATAATGAGCTGTCATTCATGTCTGAAATGATATCAATCTTTCATAATTGCCTAGTTTTTGTATGGGTTTGGTAGAAATTTGAGTAGTATGTAGATTATATAAAGCACAAAGGGCCGCATGGATGTTAACTTAGATGATGCATCATTCACATGAAATTTTCCTGTGACATGCATATCAATTTTTTTGGTGCTCCATTTTGAAACATGGAGATAGTCTCACAAAACAAACATCACTGAATAATTGCTATAGATGATGTGAAAATCTGTAATGAAAGCAGTTGTGTGTTTTTTTTTAATCCCATAGGTGATAATAGATGTATTCTGAATGGATAGTGTATTTGCATTTGGTAATTTTCTTGGGTTCTTTAAAACTTGAGACACTCTCACAGAGCTCATGGAGTTGAAAGTTAAAGACAGGGAACAGTTGATTTTGGTGAATAATGCCCAATGTATATTGACAGGATAATTTTCTGGTGTCTGCAGATACAAGTAGGGCAGGATTTGAAGATTAGGTGTCCTGACCAGGGCTGCCCTTGGTGAATTTTTTTTCTGGTCAGAGGAGGAGGAGGGGAGAAAGCTGGGTATACATGCTCATGTGCGGGCAGCTGAGGCATTAGCTGTTCTGGCAGAACTCAGCTTTGTCCTTATCTAGGTGGGTCCTGGAATAAAGAAGTTGATTTTGTCAAATATCATACAACTTGAGCCCTTTTCTTGACCTTTTTCAGTGTTAGCAACTTGTGAAATGGATCATTGTTTTAGGTTAGAAAAATATCACCTAGAAACTCAACAGAAATAGTACAAACAGTTTGTGGAGCAGCTGAGGAGAACACTGTCCGTCATTAGTTTTTAAGGTGGGACAAGAAATACACATTATGCAACAGGCTCATAAGAACTTGTAGTTTTTGAAGCAGTTGAGGATTGGCTTCTCCATATTACAATATGTTCTGGTTACAATCACGGAAAATTTAAATTTATCAAGTCGCAAAGATCCTTCCATGTCCTATTTATTACTGAACTACAGTAAATACCCAAAAATATGGAACCAGTACATTTGGAATTTCCAGTTTTAACTTGTGTGGATTCTGCACTGATGTTCATGTTTTGAGTCCAGTTTTTTATCTGAATTTCACTCTCAACGTCTTCCTCTTTGTTCACATTACAAGCAATATTCGTTGTTGTTTTCTCAAATCATGGTGACTGTGGTGACTGATGTCAAGTGGAATAGCCTCAGAGTTTTAAATTACAATTCTAAGAAACTACGAATGTTGAATATATACAAAATATTTATTAGCTGTCTTTAATTTTTCCTATTGTGGCATACCCATTTAGGGGTAGAGCAATGGCTTGACTCACAACCAAGAATATAAGAAAAAAAGTCCTTTCAATATTTTTTTAACTTCTATGAATTGAGAGTTTTGTACATTCTGAATATTAGTCTCCTGTGTGATATACAGGTTGTAAGAGTTTTTATTTTAACCTCCTTATTTTTTATTTTTCACGGTGGGACCCTTTAATTTCATCTAATCACTTTTGTCAATTGAGACCTTCGTGATTCTACTCAAATCATTTTTAGAAAGTCCTAGGTATATGCCTCAAGGTTCCCTGAATCTTTCTGAAAAGTTTCATATTTTTCTCCATTTATTAGAGTAGGTTAAATGTAAAGTGTTTTAACTTTGGAATGAGTACTTTTTAGGGTAGATTGATATCTGTGTATTTCCCTTTATCTACATGTGGAATTTCAATTTTTCAAAAAGTATTTGTTGACCATTTGGATTTCTTCTGGTAATATTTTGTTTATGGTCAACAAATAACATTTTCTTGAAGATCACAGGGCAGAGCTAAGGCACTAGTTAGCCATAGAGGCTAGGCAATGGTTGCGTGTATCTATAATCCAAGAACTCAGGAGGCAGAGGCAAATGGATCTCTGTGTTTTCACGGCCTCCCTGGGCTACACTATGTTGATCTGTCTCAAAGAGAAACAACTAGGACGTGGAGGGTCACACTTTTAACCCCAGTACTTGGGAGTCACTCTCTTTCAAAACTCGCATGAGGGAGATGGAGATAGAACTGATATGGATGTTCAGAGTGAGGAATATAAGGTGGGAGGAGACAGTTGATTGCATTCAGCCTGAGGATTCACAGAGACAGGTTTCAGTCAGATGATTTCTAGGTTCACTATCACCTATTTGAACTGAGGTTTTAGTAGAGGTAAGAGCTTGTGGCTGGCTAGTCTGGTTTTCTGATCTTTCAGCATTAACTCCTATATCTGACTCCAGGTTATTATTATTAACACCAATTACAATTCGTACTATGTTGTGTAGAATGGATATTTGACAGCTATGTTAATATTAAATGCTTCAGATATTGTGTGGGTTCTTTTCTTTTATGTAATTAATTTCATTGATCTACACATGTATTTTTGCATCTGTTCCATGCTGTTTTCCTTAATAAATCCTTGCAGTATAATTTTGAGCACGTGTTGTGCTACCATGTTTTTCTTCTCATATCAAAGAAGAATTCTGTAAAATACACACACACACACACACACACGCACACAGAGTATTATTTGGTTTCATAATTTTTATTCAACCATGCATAAATCAAAAATAGTCATCATTTAGATTTCATTTGAATACAGTTAGACATTTTTGTTTGTTTTCTAAAGATATAATATAAAACCAATTTACATTGAATAATCTAGAAATAAAATTAGTATGTGAGAAGGCATGTGCTTATTTCCAAAATCTAATTAATATATTTTCAAAAAGGGATTTCACTGGATTTTACTCTGTAGATCTGACTGGCATCAAATTCAGAGTTCAGTTCGACTCTGTTCCTCGAGTGTCGAGATTAAAGTCATTCACTGCCATGTCTTGCTCTCTTTATAACTTTTAATTTCACAAAAGAATCTCATTTGTCTTTCATGTCATAAAATTTCTCCTAGAACCAGGCTCTAAATACAGCAGGTGAACACTTTTACTTTTATATTTACTATATTTTCAAATAGTGCTATATTTTACATACCAACCACAAAACATACTTTGCAACTCTAAATAAAACTGAAATATACTGCATCCCTGTATTTATTTCCATCTCTACATTTCCTTTTTATTTCTTGTTGTTTTAAGTTTACTTATTAACTTCTTACAAGATGAAAAAAATCCATTTGTCATCCTTATAGATATGTGGGCAGCTTACCAATTCCATAATAATCCCTTATTTTTCTCACTTTTTGCATACGTAAAATAATCAAAATTGAATTTATTGGAGACCATTGTTTGCTTTTCAATTTTTTCAAAATACAGAGCCTCTCCCTTATATCTTTATTTTTTTAAAGATTTCATTTATTAAGTATACAGTGTTCTAACTGCATGTATGCCTTCATGCAGGCATTATAGATGGTTGTGAATCACCATGTGGTTGCTGGGTATTGAACTCAGGACCTCTGGAAGAACAGTCAGTGCTCTTAATCTCTGAGCCATCTCTCCAGCTTTTTTCTTATAACTTTGATGTAGTTCTGATGCTTTGAATTTTTTTTTCTGTAAAAACTTCTTTTACATAACCAGTCTTTAACTTTTCCTCTTTGTTTTTATCCAATTGTACCTGGAATGCTTCAGAGTGATAATACTGCATTTGCCTTTGTCATTGAATAGTCTAAAAGGTTTTGATTCACAAAAATCTATTTGCCAAAATTTCAACCCCAATATTACTCTATGAAATTATATCTCATGAAAATTAATTCTAGTTAGAGGAAGTCATACCTGTGAAGGCCTTTTGTTGGCATATCATAGGCAGCTCAGTGGTTAAGAGCATGTTAAGATATTGCAGAGAACGTGGGAATAGTCTTCCTAACACAGTGGTGACTCACCACAGTTTTTAAACTTCTGTCTTCTCTTATTCTAGAGTCTTGCTCTCTCAGAAAGAGAGACAGAAAATGGAAATTGCATTACAACTATTATATTGACACACATTAAGTATGGTTTTGATGGTATAATCCAGTGGCATAAATTTCTAAAGGTCATTATCATTTTCTTCATTTTTTTTGAAGCAATGAAACATGAAAAGCTATAGAAATGTCACATGTAAATTCAACATCTTCTGAGATACTATCTTAGCTGTTTAAATGTACAATATATGGTTAAGGCATTTACTGCACAGTGAATTTAAATGCCATCTGTTCAAGAATTCTGCATTATTGAAAGAATACAAGATGGTGGTTGTTTTAATTTCAAGAATTAGATATCATGGTATTTAATTTATATAATGATATAATGACAGTGATAACAAGTAGACAATCCTTTCTGATTTTTCTGTCAGTTGGAAGGAACCCTCCATATTGCTTACTCATAGGAAAATTTCCACATGTAACTCGGTAGATACTGACTTCTTGCTGAGATGTCTCTTCCTGGCAATAAAGAAGAAGGTTGTTAGCTTCTGGCCACTGAACTCCCTGCTAACATGTATATCTTTATTATCCTAAATAATTGATATTAATAACTTTGAAGGACCATAGATTTGCATTATATTGTTCAATGAGATGCATAAGTATAAAACCATATATATGATTAGGATGTGTGTAAAGTGTGTCCTAACAAAAATACCCTTAAAATTATAACAAAATGCAAAAATACTTTAAACAAGAGTAGAAACATATATACATGTATAACAAAAACCTCAGATTGGTTTCAGTATATAAAATTCCATATCAATGTAAAATAATTAAGACTAGTAGTTACTTTCTTGTTTTAAAAGCATATTCAATAAACTTTCCTTTTATTCTATCATTTCTATAGTCCTCTTTTTTCCCTTCAAAAAGAGAACCTTGAATTTAATCCCCTTAATTTAGCTTTTTTTGGCCATTGCCAAAAATAATTTGCAATCAATCCACCTTTAATGATAATAAATATCCATAACACATATTTTCACAATGTGGGCATTGTTCTTTAAATTATTTCTTATTGTTTTGGTTTACTGGTATACTTGGTACTCTGTCAATTCCAGATAATGTTTAAATCTTGGCTGGAGTTGTTTGTGAGACTGGATCATCTCCAAGCTAGCAACCTTGGAGCTGTTTTAGATACTGAATTGCCTGGACTATTAATTTTCCTTAGTGTTTTTTTTCTCCTTGATCTGAAAATATATCAAGTATTAAAGGTAACATATGGAATATCTGGTGTGTATAAGTTAGCTACAGATTCTTTCTTTATGTTTGAGTGGACAAAATACATGTTGCATGTTTTGTAGATTTTTAGGGTTATTTCTTTATGTCTGTATCAGAATTTGCAGGATCAGTCTAATCTGGTCATATCATTTTGAATAAATCCATAGCTTCTTATTTATGTATAAAGACATAATCTCTTCCTCAGAGTAACATATCTTTGACTCCCATTTTGAAATTGAAACACGTTTAATGTATATAAGTTGACTTAGTTCAGCAACTTTAATACAAAGTCAATTAGGAGCCAAAAACTTAACAACATAGTCACATGTAAGACCCAGACACTTTGTGTACTTCCAGTCTTATGCTACAGTTTCTTTTATATTATTTTATTCCCTTCTATTTCTTTCTTAAGATTGTCTATATCTTTTCTTTTTTCCTAAGTCTTAAAGACATTGTAACCCTTTTAGAGCTTTTTATCCACCTGAATTTCTCTTTATTGAATATCAGGTATCTTTTCTGATTGCATGAGCCTTTCAACTGCTAAATGACTTGGCTAGGATCAAACCCTCTGCTTTGGCATCTGGCTCTGCCCTCATTGTTTCACTAAGAGCTATGCATTATGATGGATGTACTGACATGAAAGCCATTTTCATTAACTCAAGTTTTTGGGTCCATGCTGCCATTAAGTAGTGTGCCACCTATTGTGCATAAACCCCATTTAAGTGTTTTATATAGCATGTCCTTTTAAAATAGCCATGTGTATGTTGCCATTATTATTCTGTCAGAAATCTGTTTCTCAAAAGGGCCATGCCTCTCCTTTACACTAGCTTATAGAGCCTATGGAGAAAAGACAGTTACTAAGTAACCAAGTTTGACTCCATTTTTGAGTGTTTAGAATTCTTCTTTAAGCTAGTCAGATCTTATGTAAATTCTGAACCTTAATTGAAATTCCAATTGTTATTTTAAACAAGGTAAATTAGGTATGAAAGATTAGGGTTACTACATACGAGGAGGAAATTTGGTAAGAAAGATTAGAGTTACTACATACAAGGAGGAATTATTTAGCCCAGTCTCAACTGATATGTCAGATTTGTTGACAACTTCCAGGAGGATTGACCATCTCTGAGGAATGCGTATAGACTAGGGTAGGTGGAAGATTTGCAGAGCAGTAGGAATGGAGGCAGAGGAAACTGAGATTGGTATGTAAATAAGAAGTTTGTTCTTAGAAATAATATTCTAAGTTCAAGTCTCTTACCAACCCTTAGGTGGTTCCCTTAACTAAGATACGAGTTTCCCTACTCCCCTATCCAATCTTCCTTTATCCCCAATCATTCCGTTTCCCCCAGTTCCCCTCATCCTCTCCTTCACACTTTTCTCTCCCCATCTCCCCTCACCCCCATCCCACCCCACCCCCAAGATTCCAATTTTTTGCCCGGCAATCTTGTCTATTTCCCATAGCCAGGAGGATAACTGTATGTTTTTCCTTGGGTTTACCCTCTTGTTTAGCTTCTTTAGGATCACAAATTATAGATTCAGTGGCCCCTATCCATGGCTAGAAACCAATTATGAGTGAGTACATCCCATGATCTTTTTTTTGGGTCTGGGTTACCTCACTCAGGATAGTATTTTCTATTTCCATCCATTTGCATGCAAAATTCGAGAACTCATTGTTTTTTACCGCAGAGTAGTACTCTAATGTGTATATATTCTATACTTTCTTCATCCATTCTTCCATTGAAGGACTTCTAGGTTGCTTCCAGGTGCCCAGGGCAATGTCCCCAGTTAGTTCCTTGGGCACCTGAGGATAGGGAACCTGAAATGAACCTATCCTAGAGCCATACTGATGAATATCTTGCATATCACTATAGAACTTTCATCTAGCAATGGATGGAGATAGAGACAGAGACCCACACTGGAGCACCGGACTGAGCTCCCAAGGTCCTAATGAGAAGCAGAAGGAAGGAGAACATGAACAAGGAAGTCAGGACCACGAGGGGTGCACCCACCCACTGAGACAGTGGAGCCTATCTATTGGGAGCTCACCAAGGCCAGCTGGACTGTGACTGAAAAAGCATGGGATAAAACCGGACTCTCTGAACATGGCGGACAATGAGAGCTGACGAGAGGCCAAGGATAATGGCAAGGGGTTTTGATCCTACTTCATGTTCTGGCTTTGTGGGAGCCTAGACAGTTTGGATGTTCACCTTCCTAGACCTGGATGGAGGAGGGAGGACCTTGGACTTTCCACAGGGCAGGGAACCCTGACTGCTCTTGGGACTGGAGAAGGAGGAGAAGAGAAGTGGGGGGAGGGGGAGAGGGGCGGGAGGAGGGGGAGGAAAATGGGAGGCGGGGAGGAAGCAGAAAATTTTTTTTCAATAAAAAAAAGGAAAAAAATAAAAAAAGAAATAATATTGATAAATTAAAAGTTTATTGTCACAAAGACAAGTTAAATAAAATAATATTATCAGTAAATTTGCCAAACATAAATGAACTTAGTATTTTAAGTATAACTCCTACTAAATAAATGTTTTATATATGTATATATATGCAGTGTTTTATATATGTATATATTTAAGTTTAAAAACTTTCTTTTTAATTAGTCTTAAACAGGAAAATTTTATAGAATAACCCTTTTGTACACTATAAATATGTACTTCTCTCATTGATTAATAAGGAACTAACTGGCTAAGAGCCAGATAGGAACTATAGACAATACAGCCAAACTGAGAATACTGGGAAGAAGAAGGACAGAATCAAAGAAGTCATTAACGAACACAGAGATATACTAGTTAAGCATGACATACTGACAAAAGGTACCAAACCCCATGGCCAAACTCAGGTAAAAATGTGGATTTATTGAAAATATAAGAATTAGCTAGTAACAAGCCTTAATTATTCCCAAGTATATAAATAATAATGAGTCTATGTGTTGGTTATTTGGAAACTGAATGACAGGAAGAGAAGTCTGCCTAAAATATGCCTTTGTTAGGCTCCTATATTCATCGTAGGTGATCCTGACACAAAGAACAGTTTTATACTTTCAGTAAGGATAATGAAGTCTGAGAAGAGGAGCATAGGGATACCTAGGTAGACTTCTTCACATTGTGTACTGTGGAACAAGTGCTTCTTGGGGGAAGGCGGTCTTTGTCTTGGTTTGGTGGATCTTAGAAAAGTACAGCAGACTCTGAAATGATACAAGCATTTGCCCTTTCCTTGAACCTCGTCAGTATTGGCAATCTGTGAATCAGACCATTCTGTTACCTTCCCCCAAAATGTCAGCTATGAACTCATGAGGCATAATCCAAACAATTTATGGAACAACTCACCAAAAAGACATTTAACAAAGGTGAGGTTAAATGATGGGCAGGATGCCCCAGGCTTTTAGTGACCTGGAGGTTATTAAAGCCCTTAAGTAATCCATGTCTGGAATGTATATCTTGGACTTAATAGTCTCCATAGAAACCACACCTTCTACCTTCTACTTCCCACTACAATGTATACATTTTCTAAACTTCCACAACAATCATACACAGATTGAGAGAAAAAATAATAAGAATTGTATTTTAACATAGATTTGTGTGTTACCACATATATTTTCTTCAGATTTCTATTTCTCTGGTTTCAGAAGAAAATCTGAAAGTTGTGTTGCCATATAAAATCTGTTCTGCCCATCTGTTTCTTAGGTTATTTAAGATTCATGTGCTAAATACCTTCTTTTGATTCTTTCTTTGCTCATTTGGTTTTTTGGGGGTGAAAGATTTATGAAATTTTATACTGGTAAAAATGTGAAATACCAATAAGCCAGTTTACTCTTTTTCTTGGCACTTTTTTGGGATACTTCATTCTTTATCTTCAGAAACCTTGTTTGCTAAGTTGTCTTCAGATTCCTTAGGTGGATGCATTCATTCTCCTGTAGAGTGTGAGTGAGGATCCATTCAGTTCTTTTTTCAAATTGAAGTCTCTTGATTTGAGGATGTTTGCTGTTAATCTTTCCCAAAACATTACTGCAAGTTCTTTCTCATAGTTCATTTTCTGTCCATACTGAGGAAATTTTATCATTAGTAAAAGGTACCAAAATCCTGCTAATTTAAAAGTTTTAATTTTTCTTTCAGAATCAAGTCACAAAAGTTTTCCAAATAAGTCTTTAATTTTTTCCTTAATTAGTGCAGTAAAAATTACCATTTTCTAAGCTACTTACGTTAGTATACATTTTGTATATTGATAGAAATTTAAGGATACTTTTTAATACTGTATATGTTTCTATTTATGATTAAAGTATTTTTATATATTGATATAAATTCAATGTTATTTTTGTTATACTTTATATATGTTTATACTTCATTTTAATATTTATCTACATTGTTACAAATTTGAAGTTATTGTCCTTATACTGTTCATATGTTTCTATTTTTTCATAAGCTATTACCTATACAAATTATACAGCTTGCTCATTTATGCCATATTAAGTTGCTGTCCTTAAATGTTATGTAGGATAATAAAGAAATCATACTAGTTAGGTTTTACAGGTATACAGACATATACTTCAGAGAGGTAGGCAATTCAGACTCTTCAAATAACAGTAGAACATGGCATTTGAAATGTTTTAATGACATAGGCTTTTGTTGTCATGAGAATTATTTGCTCCTGACAGCACCAATATAAATGTAAGGGGATCTTACTTGATAATTGTTATTGTATTTAGTTTCAGGTATGTCAAAGTTGATAACTTGGCTTTCTTTTTGTACAATTCTTTATAAACTGTCCTTGTATATAATTTTACTGTGTTAGAGTTAGAACCTTTCATCTTAAATAAATGAGAGGCAGTTTTACAGGAAGCCTGTCAATGGTCCACTAGCCAATAGAGGGGAGCATTTTGGTCCAAGAGGCAGGGTTTTTATTGAGAATGACATGAACAAGGGAGAGACAGGTTTCCAAGTCAGGAACAAATGATGGAGGGTATAAGTGGTGACTTAGTGTCTCATTTCAGGGTTCTCCTTTGTTCTTTAACATTTCTTCATGGATTTTGTTTGATAATAAATGGTAAATATCATTTATCATTCTCTTAATCAAAAAGAAATTATGTATTAATGGAAACTGATCCTTTAAGAAAAAGGAATAAAATAATTGGTTATTTTGAATGAACTTCATGTTTAAGAAGTTGATCTACATATTTTTCTAATAACTCTTTTGACAGATTTGGCATGCAAATGTGTGTTTATGAAAATGTAAAGTGTATGATACAAACACAGCTTTAGCATATCATTACTAGATTCAGTTACTATTCTTACATGCCAGGGAATACTTCAGCTTCTCTATATGAAGTTTTGGAATGACAGACGATATTTTCTTCAGGAACATAGCCTTAAAATACTAGGTGCATAATATGTTTTCCTAAAATTAAAAAAACGTATTTTAATCGGTAGATAGAAAACGCCAAGTCTTTCATCAAAACCTTGAAGCTATTTGAAGGCAACAATGCATCATGGGGTCTTAGAAACTGAGCAATATGACCTAAGTATGACACACCGTCTATTGTGTATTTGTGTGGGCATAAAATTTTCTATTTAGAAGAGCTGATATGTAAAGTTAATATTTCATTGTGACTGAGAGATGTATCAGCAGTTAAGACTACTTGGTTCTTTTTCAAAGGCCCTGGTATTGGGTCTCAGCATTGATATAGTAACAAACAAATCTTTATATTTCTAGTTCCAGATATTCTGTTCTCCTCCATGGGCAATAAATGCATGTGGTACACATTATTCATAGGGGAAACCCATTTACACAAAACCAAATAAATAATTCTTGTTAAATGTTAGACCGAATGAATGCTGACTTTATTGGATCATACTGTGCATTATGAAAAGGACACATGATGCAACATGCACCCCTAAAGTTGCTTTCTGGCATGAATTTGATCACATATCAAGAAACTGACAAGAACATCCTGACCGATTTTTAGTCTTAAATGTACTTCAGAGAACAGTAGATGCTGACTTGAGCAGTTAAAAAACACAAAGTCATATTGGACTGTAATCTGAAAACATACATAATTTCTTTGAAGTTTATGGCAGGTAAAACGAAGTATTTATTTATGTGCAGAAGTATGTGTCTAGGGCTCAATCACTTCAATAAGTACTCTACTACAGAGTTGTATGACAGCTTTGAAGTTATATTTTTAGGCTACATGTTGCCAAGGATGAGGTATTAGTTTAATTATGGAGCAACTGTCTTCAAGCAATATTCCAGGAGGCTTCATAAATGGACATATATAAATAGGGATATTGATATAGATATGAAGGTAGACATGCTAAGATATTAAAGACAAAGAATATAAGAAATGTTATTCTATTCCATGTATTGAGACTTTTATCTTTTTTTTCCTCAGAATAATCTAATTGTAGGAATTTTCCTGAAAATTCTTTGCCTAATAAAATATTTTGCCTCTTGAATAAATTATGATATATTTATTCATAAATTGTCAAATATTAATGGAGTTTTATGAATTTTTTTCACCTCTCTCATGCATCCAACTCAAAACTTTTGCTTTCAGCTTAGTTTCATAGATTACAGTGTTTCATGGAATATCTGCCAAGATATTATCTTCTTTTCTTATAAAGGAAATATTGTAATTATTAGGATTGGTGATAATGTTGGTTTAGACAAAAAAGCCTCGTAATGATTAACCAAAGGACTCTTCTGGAACAGAAGGATGATTAATGAATCATTTAGAATACTGACAGTCATGAAAATTCATGGTTTCAATATGACATGCAGCTTTGTCAATATTGTACTTGAATGTGGTTAGCCTGTGTCTATGAATATGCATATCTATCTTATAACATCCTGGCATTTCGTCTATACTGCTCTTGCCAAATTGGATTCATGGCCATCCAAAGAATTATGCCAACAGAAGTTTAAGTCTCAAATTTCAGAATGATACTAAATTGTCATTTCTATGAATCTCCCACTGTGCTACTTTCATGAAGACCACTCTAGTTTTCATAATGAATTGTGTGAAAGGAGGAAAAGAAGAACATGATCTAAGTAAAATGCAAAAAAAAAAAAAATGAATAGAGCATCCCAAAACAGCAAATTAAGAGTCTAAAAATTAAGGCTCAACTATTTGCTTGGTTTAAGAATTCCTCAACAGGTTGAATATCTGATCATTTTCTATTTACTTTTCTAGTTAAAATTTAACAAAATTTACAAATCAATGCATGAATATTTACAAACCCTAAAAAATTAAGATGGAAGTATTGCTCTAAGGTATACATAAAATATTTTAAAATTTCATATACTGATTAGGACCAGGTACATATTTATAAAAATTCTAGGGAGATGAAAACAATGAACATCTGGCCTCCAGAAACCATTGCATATGTAAGACTGTCCAAGTTGAGGAATAATGTGAGCTGGTTGACACTTGAATGTCCAAAAGAGCCCCAGCTACACAAACAGCAACTTCCTAACAGGTAAATTGTGAACAGAGATTGTTACATGTGGAAAAGAAACAAAGATTCCTTTTGCAGGTTCTCCTAGGCAGCTATTCTATAGGGCTCTGATCAAACAACATGCACAATATACTAAGAGCATGTTTATGAAGTTTTATCTCTTTATTTATTTTACTATTAAAAATCATATCTGATGTTAAGTATCCTGCTAAGATCAGAAATATCTGGGAAATACAGCAAAGTTTTGGGCAGAACTCCTGGTAAGAAGAAAAAATTCAAATTATTGTGAACTGATTCATAAATGAAGAAAGTAGGACCTATTCAGATTAAACTGAATGAAGAGGTCTATAATTGCCTTAGGTTTGGCCACAGTCCCCAGATTTCACTCATACATGCTCAGACCAAGAAAACCACAAAGAATAATTGCATGGTAAATATTTTATTGGAGAGTTGGAGGTTCTCTTAAAACATCATTGCTTCTTTGAAATGACATTAAAGGTAACTGTTTTCTACTTCTCCTGCAACAAATAAACAGATAAATAAGGTAAGGGAGAAGAAAGATCTAGCCTGCAATACAAACATTTTCTGAGCTATCTGTTAGTTTTTTGGATATCTAACTCTGTTAGCATTCAGAAAATTGGTAGACATTTGACTTTAAATAACATTTGTCACAGAAATCAAGATATAGAACTTTCATGTTTTCAATGTATAAAATGTCTTTGCCACTGATGATCTCTAGAGTTTGGGACTGTGCTGTTGGAAGGAGGCTCTTCATTCGTTCCCTAGTGTTCAGGCCCAAAATAAGCACACAGAAACCATATTATTTAAATCACTGCTAGGCCATCCATTTAAGAGCATAGCTAGACAACTCTTATATCCTAAACTAACCCATCTACATAAAGTTGCTCATCATCACGAAGTCGAAACCTACCAGCAATGTTCTAGCTGGGGCCTGTGCCTTTTTCCTCTAGCAACTCCATGACTTCTCACTGACTCTGCCTTCTTTCTCCCAGCTTTCAGGTTAGTTTTCCTGCCTAGCTCTACTCTGCCCTATCTATAGGCCCAAAGAAGCTTCCTATTAACCTATGGTATTCACCCCTGCAAGCAGAGAGAATATCACATCTTTGTGAGAATGATAAAGTGTCCTATTACTTTGTCATGCTGATGAACTTTTATTTATGCAGAAAATTTTTAGAGGTTACTTGCCTCTTTGTCACCACCCTCCTCAGGTGGGTTTTCTGGTTTTTCTGGTTTAGGAGGGCGAGGTTTCTCCTCACCTCCCTCCTGGGGAGGGCCTTCAGGTTTTTCAGGTTTAGGAGGGCGGGGTTTACCCTCATCTCCCTCCTGGGGTGGGCCATGTGGTTTTCCAGGTTTAGGAGGGCGAGGATGATGTGGTGGTTTCTCTGGCGGTTTTTCTCCTCCATTGTCATCCTCATCATCTCCAGGTTCTTCACCTTCCTCATCTTTCTGATGCTGTTGACCATTGCCCTGGCTTTTTTGCTCTTCCTCTGCAAGGACATAGATCCATGTCGAAGAAGCTTACTTTTCTCTTTCTGTCAGAATACCCTTCTAAAATATGAGCCTGATTCTTTTTGAAATGTAATTTTTTAAATATTTATCATAATAACTTTTTTATGGCTCAACTCTTCAGACAAATATTTCTTCTTAAATTGGATCACCTTCAGGTGATTTTATTTTTCTTACAGTATATCACAATTCTCAGACAGAAGTGACAAAACTGAAAGGATTTTTTAATGGTATTATTTAGAATTAGGCAATGTAGCCAATTGTGACAGCAAGCTCTATTATTAAATGTACCATGCTGTTTTAGTTTCTATAACCAAGTGGAGAACCCAAAGAAGCCTAGGAAAGAGGCTAAAAGATGTTCCATTAAGTTTTCCTGCAGTGCTTTTGTGGAAGTAGAGCTGAGTGAGAAAAATAAATTTTAAAAAGATGAGAGGGTCTGAGATCTGTGAAATTACATATCTATCTAGTGTGGAATTCTATAATTATGAAAGGAATCAATAGGAAAAAATTCTTTGACCAACCCATAGAATCATGGAAGATTTTAAATGAGGACATTCAATATGCTCATCATATGCAAGCCCTTGCTTCCAACTGTGGAAGAGACAAAATGTTCCTGGTCTAAAAGCCTGGCTTCCTACTCTTCCAGTGTATTGCCATCTTCTAGGTCCTAGAGACAATGCAGTGGAGCTTTCCTATATCTCTCAGTATAAGCTGTCACATGTTAACTTCACAAAATAAAAAATTATGAGATTTTATAGAACTGAATAATTGCAAAAGTAAATCATGCTTAATTGGTTAACATAAGATGAACCTGTCCCTACCTAAGAGCTGAGGTGAAGAGTCTTCATTGATGATCTCTATAAAATAAGCACAAGAGAAGTGAAATTTAGTTACAAGATTTTTCAGCTGGAAATACAAATAGCTTTCAATAACATCTTTACATCCACTAAGAAGTATTTTATTCTTGGACCATACTGATGGATACTGCAGACAGAAGGTTTCTTTGATCAGGAACAACCACTGTTTTGTTTCTTAGTATCTCTGACAACCCTTTCTGTTGGTCTTCATTTTAATATAGGAATTTCATTCTGACAGGTTTATATTATTTATGTTTTTCTTCATGACCTTCTTTTGTTATATGATATATATCTGCAGGAATTTCATACATAAATTAAAAAGAAACATTGCTGTAAATACGTTGTGAAGAACAATGAATATTTTATGTCGGTCATTAAAATAGGAAATAAGTCCCAAGAAGATATCTCAGTGGCTAAAAGTTCTTGTCTGATGACTTGTACTCAGTTCCTGGAATCATATGTTAGAAATACAAATCTTGCTGACAATTTTCTGTCCTCTGACCGGAATGTGAAAAATATTCAAACTCTCTCTCTCTCTCTCTCTCTCTCTCTCTCTCTCTCTCTCTCTCTCTCTCTCTTCCTCCCTTTCTCCATGTGTCTGTGCGTTTATCTCCATCCTTATCTCTCTCACACATACAAGTACACATATACACAGAAAATTCTGCATGCACACAATGCTCAAAATTAAGAAATTATTCACTGATATTTCTAAATGAATGTATACAGTTCAAATTTATTACTTTATTCATTTTCTCAAAAGCATCCATGACATACCTTTACTTCTTTCAGTTTTTCCTCTCCTCTGTACAGCTAGAAACTATTATATAGTATTGGCTTCTCATAACTCCTTTAGAACTGAGTTTCTTTCTGTCAACTGTATCATGATCCCATGCATCATGCCGCACCAAAAAAGTCTTTTCACAAATGCGTTCATGTTATTTTGTTATAAAATAGTTTCTTAAATTTTACTAGAAGCAACGTTTAAGATCCAGTGCAAAATGAAAATATAAAGATTCCTATATGTTTTGCTAATCCTTTTCTTCAGTTTTTTATTTATCTTTTCACATTTCTCCCAGCCCCGTAATTCAGTGTGTTCTTCAACTGCCATTTCATAGAACCAATGTCTACCCTATTTCATACCTGCATTTGCTCTCTGAACTGAGCTCAGGGCCAACAAGGCTGCTGTGAGCAGGACCACCAGCATCTTGGAGGAGCCTCTGGAGATGCTTCCAAGTCTGTGGTGGGAGAAGTAAGGCCGGAGTCTTTATAAGGAAGGCAGAACAAAAGCACTTTTCAGGTCCTTACTGGTGACCTGACCTAACACAGCAGGATACATTGCATCCCTGACTTTTGTTTGGGACATTAGCCTAGCAGGATGCATGAAGAGTAGGTTGTCAATGTCTGAGTTCTCAATAATAAAATATTAAAGTGAGACAAAACTGTTGATGTAACTCAGGCAACATCCAGATATCAGCAGTAAAGTTCTGTGATTGTTTAACCTCTATGTGATATAAATATGACCCTGACCATGTTAGTTATTACTGAGAGGGAGTTTGCTTCTATCCACTCATGTATATTTTTGTCCCAATACTTTCTGTCATCGAAGATAAAGATAGATGTTGTCTATGTTTTAATTCAACCTCCATTTATAGTGTTACACCCATGTGTTATCATGTATATAATACAGAGCTGACTCTTTGTTTATTTGTTTGTTTTTTCATTTTATTTTTTTGTTTGTTTATTTTTTCAGTTCTACAGAGATTTAGGAACTAAGCAGGGATGCATTGTAAGAGAAAAACAAGAGTGACAGCATGTTTGGGCATAGAAAGGCTGTCCATCATGTCCAAAATTCCCCAGATCTGGTTCAAATTAGAGAATCTATGTTATCATAGACCTAGAAGACATCATATAGTATTCTTCATTTTCCTCTGTGTTATATAAAGAAAAGTAGCAGGTGAGATTCCAAGTAACTGTTGGACAAGTAATCACAAAGATAGCTTCACTAATCTTCATGAACATAGTTTCAACTTCTTTTAATAAAAATTGATTAGCAGATAACCTGGTTTGATGTAACGCATATTAATCCCAGCACTTTTGTTATGAGGCAATTGAATCTCTGTGAGTTTTTGAGCAGCAATATTTATGATGGTGTTTTGGGACTTTTAAGCCTGGTACATGAAGAAACTTCATGTCAAAATACCAAAGAAAGAACAAAATTCTTAGCAAATATTGTATTTAAATGGGTCTTCTAATGATACTATTTTGTTTTACTCTATGATCCTACTTTTTTTCTGTTCTGAGAGGTACAAAAGTTCAAATATAATGAGCTGTCATTCATGTTTGAAACAATATCAGTCTTTCATAATTGCCTAGTTTTTGTATGGATTGGGTAGAAATTTGAAAGTATGTGGATTATATAAATCATAAAATGCCACATGGATGTTAATTTATATGATACTTCATTTACATGACTTTCCTGTGATATGTATATCAATTTCCTTGATGCTCAATTTTAAAACATATGGAGATATTCTGACAAAACAAAAATCACTGAATAATTGCTATAGATGATGAGAAAACCTGTAATGAAAGCTGTTGTGGTTTTTTTATCCCGTAAGGTGACAATAGATGTATTCTGAATGGATAGTGTATTTGCATTTGGTAATTTTCTCTGGTTCTATATAACTTGAGACACTCTCACAGAGCTCATGGAGTTGAAATTTAAAGCAGTTGAGTGTTGTGAATAATGTCCAATGTATATTAACAGGATAGTTTTCCAGTGTCTGCAGATATAAGATTGATGAAGGCGTAAACCACAAACAATCCAACAGGATCTCCCGCAACACAAGATGGGCAGGATTTGGAGATGAGGTGTCCCGACCAGGGCTGCCCTTGGTGAACTTTTTTCTGATAAGAGGAGGAGGAGAGGGGAAATTTAGGTATACATGCTCATGTGCGGACAGCTGAGAGATTAGCTGTTCTGGCGGAACTCAGCTTTGACCTTAGCTAGGTGAGTCCTGGAATAAAGAAGTTGATTTTGTCAAATATCACACAACTTGAGTCCTTTTCTTGACCTTTTTCAGTGTTAGTAACTTGTAAACGGGATTAAGGTTTTAGGTTAGAAAAATATCACCTAGAAACTCAGCAGAAATAGTACAAACAATTTGTGGAACATCTGAGGAGGAACACTGTCAGTCATTAATTTTTAAGGTGGGCCAAGAAATACACAATATGCAACAGGCTCATAAGAACTTGTAGTGGTTGAAGCAGTTGAGGATTGGCTCTTCTATATTACACAGCTATACCTGTTCTGGTTACAATCATGGAAAATTTAAATTCATCAAGTCACAAAGTTACTTCCGTGTCCTATTTTTTACTGAACTACAGAAAATACACAAAATATGGAACCAGTACATTTGGAATTCCCAGTTTTAACTTGTGTGGATTCTGCATTGATGTTCATATTTTGAGTCCAATTTCTTATCATAATTTCACTCTCAACGTCTTCTTTGTTCACATTATAAGCAATATTCGTTGTTGTTTTCTCAAATCATGGTGTCTGTGGTGACTGATATCAAGTGGAATAGCCTCAGAGTTATAAATTGCATTTCTATGAAAACTATGAATGTTGAATATTTAGAAAGCATTTAATAGCTGTCTTTAATTTTTCCTATTGTTGCATACCCATTTAGGGGTAGAACAATGGCTTGGCTCACAACAAAGAATATAAGAAAAAAATCCTTTTAATATTTTTTTAACTTCTATGAATTGAGAGTTTTGTACATTCTGAATATTAGTCTCCTGTGTGGATATACAGGTTGTAAGAGTTTTTATTTTACCCTCCTTATTTTTTATTTTTCAGGGTGGTACCTTTTAATTTCATCTAATCACCTTTGTCAATTGGGTCCTTCTTTTTTTATTTAAATCAATTTTAGAAAGTCCTCGGTATATGCGTCAAGGTTCCCTGTATCTTTCTAAACAGTTTCATATTTTTCTCAATTCATTAAAGTAAGGTTAAATTAAAAGCGTTTTAAATTTGGAATGAGTACTTTTTAGGGTAAATTGATATCTGTGTATTTTTATCTACATGTGGAGCTTCAATTTTTCAAGAGGTATTTGTTGACCATTTGGATTTCTTATAGTAATATTTTGTTTATGATCAACAAATAACACTTTTTTGAAGCTCAAAGGGAAGAGCTAAGGCACTAGTTAGCTGTAGAGGCTAGGCAATGGCTGCACATACCTATAATTCCAGTACTCAGGAGGCAGAGGCAAATAGATCTCTGTGTTTTCAAGGCCTCCCTGGGCTACACTATATTGATCTGTCTCAAAGAGAAACAACTAGGAAATGGAGGGTCACACTTTTAACTCCAGTATTTGGAGTCACTCTCCTTTAAAACGTGCATGAGGGAGATGGAGATAGGACTGATATGGATGTTCTGAGTGAGGAATATAAGGTGGGAGGAGACAGTTGATTATATTCAGCTTGAGGTTTCACAGAGACAGTCAGAGGATTTCTAGGTTTAGTGTCACCTATTTGAACTGAGGATTTAGTAGAAGTAAGAGCTCGTGGCTGGCTATTCTGGTTTTCTGATCTTTCAGCATTAACTCCTATATCTGGCTTCAGGTTATTATTATTAATACCAATTACAATTTGTACTATATTGTCTAGAATGGATATTTGACAGCTATGTTAATATTAAATGCTTCAGATACTGTGTGGGTTCTTTTCTTTTATGTAATTAATTTCATTGATCTACGCATGTATTTTTGCATATGTTCCATGCTGTTTTTCTTAATAAATCCTTGTAGTATAATTTTGCAAACACACAGACACACAGACACACACACACAGAGTACTATTTGGTTTCCTAACTTTTATTCAACCATGCATAAATCAAAAATATTTATCATTTAGATTTCATTTGAATACAGTTAGACATTTTTGTTTGTTTTCTAAAGATATAATATAAAACCAATTTACATTGAATAATCTAGAAATAAAATTAGTATGTGAGAAGGCATGTGCTTATTTCCAAAATCTAATTAATATATTTTCAAAAAGGGATTTCACTGGATTTTACTCTGTAGATCTGACTGGCATCAAAATCAGAGTTCAGTTTGACTCTGTTCTTGGAATGTTGAGATTAAAGTCATTTACTGCCATGTCTTGCTCTCTTTATAACTTTTAATTTGAGAAAAGAATCTCCTTTGGCTTTCTTGTCAAAAAATTTCTCCTAGAACCAGGCTCTAAACACAGTCGATGAATACTTTACTTTTACTTTTATATTTACTGTAATTCCAGAGAGTGCTATATTTTACATATCAACCACAAAACATACTTTGCAACTCTAAAGAAAACTGAAATATACTGCATCCCTATATTTATTTCCATCTCCACATTTCCTTCTTATATCTTGTTGCATTAAGTTTACTTATTAACTTCTTACAAGATAAAAAAAAATCCATTTGTCATTCTTATAGATATGTGGGCAGCTTACCAATTCCATAATATTCCCTTGTTTTTGTCTCTTTTTCCACATGTAAAAAAACCAAAATTGAGTTTATTGGAGAATATTGTTTTCTTTTCAATTTTTCAAAATCCAGAGTCTCTCACTTATATCTTTATTCTTTTGAAAGATTTAATTTATTAAGTGCGTGTATGCCATCATGCTGGCATTATAGGTGGTTGTGAATCACCATTTGATTGCTGGGAATTGAACTTAGGACCTCTGGAAGAGCAGCTAGTGCTGTTAAACTTTGAGCCATTTCTCAAGCCCCTTTCTTATAACTTTGATGTGGTTCTGATGCTTTGGATTTTCTTTTTCTGTAAAAATTGCTTTTACTTCACCAGCCTTTGACTTTTCTTCTTTGTTTTTATCCAATTGTACTTGGAATGCTTCAGAGTGATACTACTGCATTTGCCTTAGTCATTGAAAAGTCTAAATGTTTTTGATTCCCAAAAATCTATTTGCTGAAATTTCAATCCCAATATTAGGCTCTATGAAAGTATATATCTTGAAAATTAATTCTAGTTAGAGGAGGTCATGCCAGTGAAGGCCTTTTGTATCACAGGCGGCTCAGAGGTTACGAGCAAGTTAGATATAGCAGAGAACTGGGAATGGTCTTCAGAACACAATGGTGACTCACCACAGTTTTTAAACTCCTATCTTCTCCTATTCTAGAGTCTTACTCTCTCAGAAAGAGAGACAGAAAATGGAAATTGCTTTGCAACTATTATATTGACCCACTTTAAGTATGGTTTTGATGGTATAACCCACTGGAATAAATTTCTAAAGAATACAATTTCTGTGTTGTTATTTTGGGGCATAAGCTAGCCGGGCGGCTGGGATCCGGGTGGCAGGAAGCAGCCTGCTGCCTTTTTTACAAATGGTGCCCAGATATGAATAACGGAATCCACAGAAAGCCTGAGAAAGTTTGTGAATGAATCGAGCAAAGCATGTTTTCTTGGTAGCAGCAATTTGTTGGGTCTTCTCTGCTTGCTAGAGGCAAGAAAGCACTCTCATCTAAGAGAGGCTTCCTGACTCAGCTTTAGCTGCAAAACCTTGCAGCTCTTTTTAGAGGTCCTGCCATAAAACACTTAAACGGTGTTGATGAAAAGCTGAAAGCATGCTTTTCGGTTTTCAGCCGTAGCAGGAAAAAAAATTGTGCTGTTTTAAAAATGACAGCTTTTTGTGCTGTCCTGCCAGGGCAAACTCTCAGGCGGGCAGTCTGACTGAGTGTGGTCTGTGAGCAGAATACTGCAGCTTGCTTGCTGGCAGGGACCTTAAAACACCACAGAGTTGTGGCAATAAAACTGTCTATAGCAGCTACCTCTGCCATGAGACTGGAAAGCAAAAAGATGGGATGGATTCATCTGGCAAAGCCACAGCTTTAATCCTACCTATATTGTTTGGTAAATTAAAGACTCGTATGGTCAGAAAAAGAGAGATATACACTAAAGAGAGATTCAAAGACAAAGAAAACCTCTAAATGGTTTACAGTGTGTTAAAAATATATGCAGGATAAAGGTTAAAGTTCTTAAAAGTATAAAAGAAAATGAAAGAAAGAGAGTAGTTTGGGTGTGGTGGTACATACCTTTAATCCCAACACTTGAAAGTCAGAGGTATATTGCCCTTTGAGACTTCAAGGGGCAGAAGTAGATTGACCTCTGTGACTTCAAGGTGTGGTAGCACAAGCCTTTAATCCCAATGCCCGGGAGGCTGAGACAGCTGGATCTCTGCCAGTTCAAGGACAGCCTGGTCTACAGAGTTATTTCAGGTCAAAGATATACAGAGAATCAGTCTCAAAATATAAAAATAAAAGAAATAGAGGTTAAAGCAAAGCTGCAGAAAGATGGAAAATACACAGAGAATCTTGATACTGTATGCTATTATGCTCTCTTTGAATTGTTTGAATGCTGAGGAAGGAGCAACAGCTGCTAAAAGATATTTGTTTATAAATGCTGCTGAACTAATCCAAGATAAATATTTTGAAAATACCTTGACTTCAAAATTTGGATCTAAGGTTATGCTGATTTAGAAAAGTCCTAATTTTGTTTTCACAGAGGATTAGGCCCTGTGGATTGCTTCTATCCCAATATGGTATGATAGACCACGCCCTCCTGAAAGATTGCTGTGAACACCCTCAAAAAATTATTTCACTCAACTGCCGACTGAGATGAACCTGGCACACGGGTTACACCATGAAAAACCTAAATAACAGTGCCCCCATTCAGCATAAAGCAGTTTGGAAAGAAATAATTGTGACCATATTCCCAAATATTGTTTATAAATGATCTTTTACATTTAAAAGGAGATATGCTATAGATATGGATAATTTACATGGGTATAAGTTTTGCTTTGTTGATATAAATTTAAGGTAAATTTTGTTATATGAATATGTATTTCTGATATTGATTAAGGTATTGTGATGGAGTAGTTCATTTAAAAATGTAATGTGAAATTAGAAAACATAGGTTGTTAAAGGATAATCATCAATAATAGGCAAACTTGTTTTCATGATAGTTAGGTTTTCTAGATGTGCATAGATATACTTTAGATAAACATTCTTCATATCTTTCAAAGACTACAGAATATGACATTTAATGTTTTAATAACTTGGGGCTTTTCCTGACAATGAACACATCTGCTCCTGGCAGTACCAATCTACTTCAAAAGGAAGATGGGCATCGAAGAGGCTCCTTATGGAGTTTGATAGCCATTTGGGCAAGAAACTGCTCTTGCCTGTACTGGTGCATAAACTGGACACAGAGAACCTGCAGAAAGAGGACTGTTGAACTTGCCTAAAGGTGAGATGGTCTTACGGCGTTCCTGATTCATGAAGAGTCTGTGAGATATTCTACAGGACACAGCAGATAGTGCCTGACTGCCTTTGAAATATCCTGCTTCATGGAAATGTCTGCTGGAAACTATGGGCCTGTACAGAGGAACTTTGTGTGACTGTCCAGGCAGTGAGATGTCTCTGTGATTTCTAGAGTTTTGTAAGTTGTTACTTCTCATTTACTTAGGTAATATTATATCCTTCTGGAATCTTTGATAGAGTTGAAGAATAGATAGATAGTTATATTTGTTTTCCTTTGTTATGATAAAAGATAAAATAGATATAAATATTGTAACTGTAATTCTTACTTGATAACTGTTTTGTTATATGTAATTTTGCTATGTTAAAGTTAAAGCCTTCATTTTTGTTTAAACAGAAAAAGGGGAAGTGATGTGGGAGGGTCTTCTGTTTTGAGTTGATTTCATTGGTTAATAAAGAAACTTCCTTGGCCCTTTGATAGGATATAAAATTAGGTAGGTGGAGTAAACAGAACAGAATGCTGGGAGGAAGTGAGGCAAATATCATGCCTCTCCTCTCTGGGTCAGACGCCATGGATCCAGCCACCAGGTCAGAAATGCTAAATCTTTCCTGGTAAGCTACCACCTCGTGGTGCTACACAGATTATTAGAAATGCGTTAATCAAAATATGAGAGTTAGCCAATAAGAGGCTAGATATAATGGGCCAGGCAGTGTTTAAAAGAATACAATTTGTGTGTTGTTATTTCAGGTGTAAAGCTAGCCATGTGGGAGCTGTGCAGGAGGAAAAGTAGACCTGCCCACAGCTCCTTCTACAGGTAGGCCTTCCTAGTTTCCATGAAGAGGACCATGAAAAAGTTGGTGGTTGACTCTCTTGTGTCTTCACATCTACACCCTCACGTTCATCAATAGCAGAGGGTTTGGGGTACAGATTTTTTTCCTATTAAAAATAGAAAATCATCTGCCATTTTCTTCTTAAATGTACTCATGAATATTTTGTGTCCTCTATCATCCAACCTAGTACTTATCATGTTATATCATTTTGCACTTTCCAGGAACCCCTTTTATTTATCATTTGAATCTATGTTTATGTTTTTGTTTGGGTTTACTTTTATGATGGGCCTAGTTTGGCCTCAATTTTTCTACTCTTCCCCCTGTTTCAAGTGTTAATATTATAGGGATGAGCCATAATAGGTAGCTCTAACCTCACTTTTCTAAGGTTGGTTTTTATTTTTTTAAGCCAATATTTGCCAACTATGTATTGTCTATTCTACAAGCCATCATTTGATTGCTATAGGTCTCACTGGATATTGTCCTGAACTCCATTTTGTTTATCTTTAGGACATACCTGAATATTCTCATGAAAAATCATGAACTATTGAGTTTCCATAATTGAGTTTGCAAAGCTCTTGTGTAATTGTTAAATTTAGAGTGAGGTGTGTGTGTGTGTGTGTATGTGTGTGTGTGTGTTGTATGTCTATGTGTTGAGGAAATTTAAAGAGTATTTGGATTAATTAAACTCATAGAGTTCCATGTGATTGTGCTTCTTAAGACAGTGCCCTTATCCAGTGTGTACCATTGGTCCCATACTATAAAAGTGTGAATTTGCATGTGAGTCTTCTATGAACAAGTGCTGAGGATATTTTAAAGGGAGCCTTAAAGTTCAAGCCTATACAACTTTCTCTCAGTTTTCAAGTAAAGGTGTTACAATAAGCTATATGGGGTGGGTCAAATAATATCAAGGTTAAGAAATCAACTCAGAAAAGGTTTCATCTATCCATGTTTCTTTATTATTGTTCCTCCTCTTTTTTCTTATTTCTATCAGTTTTCCCCATTGCAAGCATTCCCAGTCTTATATATCCTTAAAGCCAGCAATTCCCCAGCCCTAGCAGGTTCCAGTGCTGAAATTCTTATGCCCCACAATAAATCAGAAAATTAATTATACACACAGACACAAACACACACAAACACACACAGGTACACACACACAAACATAGGTCCATAACTGTTAGCTCAAAGGTGGATAATGCACATCAGGTGAACGTCATAATAGATAAATTTAGCTAAGAAAGTAAAGAAATCATCAAGGGATGCATTTTAGAGGGCAAGAATTAGTGTGGTATGCTATATTTTTAGGGGTTAAAAGAGCTAAAAAGTTTATTTTCAGTGCACCACATTTTTCCTCTGCTAGCATACATAGAATCAGGTAACCAAGCACCATACACAAACAGTCAGGGAAAAGGTATGGTTCTCGATCAAATATCACATACACCAGATGTTGCATCCTCTATGGGCCTAGGTCTGGGGTTTTTCATTAGATGGTAGAAACAAAGAAGGAACCCATGTCTCTAAACTATTAATTCTGGAGTATCTGTTATCAGTTGTTCTGGTTTTCAAGTAAAACCGGAGCATGAGCTTGGGCTAATAGTATCGATGTCCTTGGATATTTGTCAATGTCTTAAATGGAATGTACTCCCCTGGACCATAAGCACTGACCAAAAAACTGATGATAAACATGTTTGTAGCAAGGAAGGCCTTTCTGTTAACCTAGACGAGAGGAATAGGAAAGTGGCAGTGAAAAACTGTTTTTACACATAGGTATGGGAAGACAGTTCTTAACTGTGGGTATTAATTCACAAATGTGTAACAGAAGGGGAGTTAGCTACATTGAAAGTCTACAGCAAAATACAGCTACTCATTCACAAAACACTAATGCCAAAAAGCCTTGCCCTTTGGTTCAAAAACCTTCACTAAGGCCCTTGGCTTTGATTAGTCACTAGTGAAGAAATGACTGAGCATTTACTGTATAATGTTGTGGCTTGTAGCAATATTATATGAGGCCCAAATTAATAGTGTGCTTTTGATAGATAATGTGAAAACTGCAGAGATACAATGGCAGGTATTTTTTCCTATATTCATAATAGATGCATTATGAAAGCAAAATATATTATCATATGGCAAATTAACTGTTGTTATTTCAATATCAGAGTAATCTTGTCCCACGGGCCTTTAGAAAGTCAAAGGAGCAGTTACATCGGTAAACAGAGCTTACCTGTGCCATGGCTGCTCTGATAGAATTACTCAGAAGCTTGATATTACTTATAAATGCTTGGCTAATAGTTCAGGCTTGGTATTAGCTAATGCTGAAATCTTAAATTAACATATATTTCTTATCTACCTTCTGGCACATGGATCATGATTTGGTATTTTATTTTCTACACATCCAAATTCCTCTGCATCTCTGATGTCTTCTCTGATACTGTCCTTCTTCCGCTCGATATTCTCAGTTTGGTTTCCCACCTATACTTCCTGTCTGGTCACTGGTCAGTCAGTTCTTTATTAACCAGAAAGAATAACACATAATTACAATGTAGAGAGGAATGTTATACAGCATTTCCCCCTCTTATTAAATAGGAAGGTTTCAAACTTCATATAGTAAACTGTATATAACAAAACAGTTATTAAATAAGAATTGTAGTTAGAATACCCAGTCTATTTGTATTTCACAAATCTTACCTAATAACAGCAACATCTGACTTTTTTAGAGTCACCCTAGGTACTTCTATAATATTGGGGCTCTCATCTTTGTCCTATGAATCTAGATTATCTCACAGACTTTCCTGAGAAACAGGGAATTTTGAAGGATTGTATTTGACTACGTATTCGCAGACTTTGGCAGTTACTTTCTTTTGCATCCTGCAGGTCCAGATTGGACAGAATACTTATTGGCAGCAACTGAGGCATGGTTGGCTTTTTTTTTTTTTTTTTGCCTATTGGGCTAGTTTTCATCACAAAGAAAACAAAATCTCTATAGAGTTTCTTCAGCGACCCTTTTCTTCTCTGTAGTGGATTGATGTTGCCAGGAGCAGACATGTCTCATTGTCATAAAATCCATATGATATTACAACAACTTAAATCCCATATTCTGAAGTGTTTAAAGACCATCTATCTAAATATATCTTTGTTTTAAATTTAAAAACATATCCAACATGTCTCTAAGTTTGTCTGTATTAGGGAATCCCTACTAGCCTGTATTTATTTTTTATCCTAAATAGTTGATATTAATAACTTTGATGGACTATAAATTTGCATTATATTGTTAAATGATATGCATAGGTATAAAACCATATATATGATTAGGATGTATAAAGTGTGTCCTTACAAAAATACCCTTACTTATAACAAAATTCAAAAAATACCTTAAACAAGAGTAGAAACATATATACATATATAACGAAAAAACCTCAGATTTGTTTCAGTATATAAAAATCCATATCAATGTAAAATAACTAAGACTAGCAGCTGCTTTCTTGTTTTAAAAGTAGTTTCAATAATCTTTCCTTTTATTCTATCATTTCTATAGTCCTCTTTTTTCCCTTCATAAAGAGAACCTTGAATTTAATCCCCTTAATTTAGCTTTTCTTGGCTATTGCCAATAATAATTTGCAATCAATCCACCTTTAATGATGATAAATATCCATAACACATCTTTTCACAATGTGGGCATTGTTCTTTAAATTATTTCTTATTGTTTAGGTTTACTGGTATACTTGGTTCCCTGTGAATTCCAGATAATGGTTAAATCTTGGCTGGAGTATTTGTGAGACTGGATCATCTCCAAGCTAGCAACCTTGGAGCTGTTTTAGATACGGAATTGCCTGGACTATTCATTTTCCTTAGTGTTTTTTTCTCCTTGATCTGAAAATATATCAAGTATTAAAGGTAACATGAATTTTATATATGGAATCTGGTGTGTATAAGTTACCTACAGATTCTTTCTTTATGTTTGAGTGGGCAAAATATATGCTACATGTTTTGTAGTTTTTTAGGGTTATTTCTTTATGTCTGTAGTCAGAATTTGCAGAATCAGTCTAATCTGGTCATACCATCTTAAATAAATGCATAGCTTCTTATTTATGTCTAAAGGCATTACCACTTCCTCAGAGTAACATATCTTTGACTCCCATTTTGAAATTGAAACATTTTAAAAATATATAGGTTGACTTAGTTCAGCAACTTTAATACAAAAACAATTAGCAGCCAAAAACTTAAAAACATAGTTACACGTAAGACCGAGACATTCTGTATACTTCCAGTCTTATGTGACATTTTCTTTTATATTATTTTATTCCCTTCTTAGGGTCTTTAATTAATACTTTAAACGTGTATGTATATATATATATTTTCTTTTTTTAATTATTTATTTATTTATTAAAGATTTCTGCCTCCTCCCCGCCACCACCTCCCATTTCCCTCCCCCTCGGCCAATCAAGTCCCCCTCTCTCATCAGCCCTAAGAGCAATCAGGGTTCCCTGCCCTGTGGGAAGTCCAAGGACCACCCACCTCCATCCAGGTCTAGTAAGGTGAGCATCCAAACTGCCTAGGCTCCCACAAAGCCAGTACGTGCAATAGGATCAAAAACCCATTGCCATTGTTCTTGAGTTCTCAGTAGTCCTCATTGTCCGCTATGTTCAGCGAGTCCGGTTTTATCCCATGTTCTTTCAGACCCAGGCCCCTTGATGAGTTCCCGATAGAACAGCCCCATTGTCTCAGTGTGTGTGTGCACACCTCGCGGTCCTGAGTTCCTTGCTCGTGCTCTCTCTCCTTCTGCTCCTGATTTGGACCTTGAGATTTCAGTCCGGAGCTCCAGTGTGGGTCTCTGTCTCCTTTCATCACCTGATGAAGGTTAATATTCAGGAGGATGCCTATATGTTTTTCTTTGGGTTGGGTCTGGCTTACCTCACTCAGGATAGTGTTTTCTATTTCTGTCCATTTGCATGCAAAATTCAAGAAGTCATTGTTTTTTACTGCTGAGTAGTGCTCTAATATGTATATATTCCATACTTTCTTCATCCATTCTTCCATTGAAGGGCATCTAGGTTGTTTCCAGGTTCTGGCTATTACAAACAATGCTGCTACGAACATAGTTGAACAGATACTTTTGTTGTATGATAGGGCATCTCTTGGGTATATTCCCAAAAGTGGGATTGCTGGGTCCAGGGGTAGGTTGATCCCGAATTTCCTGAGAAACCGCCACACTGCTTTCCAAAGTGGTTGCACCAGTTTGCATTCCCACCAGCAATGGATGAGTGTACCCCTTTCTCCACAACCTCTCCAGCAAAGGCTATCATTGGTGTTTTTTATTTTAGCCATTCTGACAGGTGTAAGATGGTATCTTAAAGTTGTCTTGATTTGCATTTCCCTGATCGCTAAGGAAGTTGAGCATGACCTTAAGTTTCTTTTCGCCATTTGAACTTCTTCTGTTGAGAATTCTCTGTTCAGCTCAGTGCCCCATTTTATAATTGGGTTGATTAGCCTTTTACAGTCTAGTTTCTTGAGTTCTTTATATATTTTGGAGATCAGACCTTTGTCAGTGGCAGGGTTGGTTAAGATCTTCTCCCAGTCAGTGGGTTGCCTTTTTGTCTTAGTGACAGTGTCCTTTGCTTTACAGAAGCTTCTCAGTCTCAGGAGGTCCCATTTATTCAATGTTGTCCTTAATGTCTGTGCTGCTGGGGTTATACGTAGGAAGTTGTCTCCTGTGCCCATGTGTTGTAGAGTACTTCCCACTTTCTCTTCTATCAGGTTCAGTGTGTTCGGACTGATATTGAAGTCTTTAATCTATTTGGACTTGAGTTTTGTTCATGGTGATAGATATGGATCTATTTTCTTTTTTTTCTTTTATATTTTTTATTTATTTCTTTTTTAATTAAAATTTCCACCTGCTCCCCGTTTCCCATTTCCCTCCCCTCCTCCCAAATATTGCCCCCTCCCCCCACTTCCCTCCCCCTATCCCCACTCCTCTTCTCCTCCCCCAACTCCATTCCCCCTCCCTCTCGATACTGAAGAGCAGTCCAAATTCCGTGCCCTGCGGGAAGACCAAGGTCCTTCTATCTACGTCCAGAAAGGTGAGCGTCCAAACAGGCTAAGCTCCCACAAAGCCAGTTCATGTATTAGGATCGAAACCTAGTGCCATTGTCCTTGGCTTCTCATCAGCCTTCATTGACTGCCATGCTCAGAGAGTCCGGAATCAACCCATGCTTATTCAGTCCCAGACCAGCTGGCCTTGGTGGGCTCCCAATAAATCGGTTCCACTGTCACAGTGGGTGGGTGCATCCCTCCTGGTCCTGATTTTTTGCTCATGTTCTCCCTCCTTCTGCTCCTCATTTGGACCTTAAGAGCTCAGACCGTTGCTCCAAATTGAGACTCTGTCTCTACCTCGATCCATCGCCAGATGAAGGTTCTAAGGTGATATGCAAGATATTCATCAGTATAGGATAGGGTCATTTCAGGTTCCCTCTCCTTAGTTGCCCAAGGTACCAGCTGGGGACATATTCCTGGACACCTGCGAACCCCTCAAGAGTCAAGTCTCTTGCCAACCCTAAGATGGCTCCCTTAGATAGGATATATACTTCGCTGCTCCCGTATCCATCCTTCCTATATCCCAACCATCCCAATCCCCCGAGCTCCTCCCATCCTCCCCTTCTCATGTTTCTCATCCCATTTCCCCTTTGCCCCATGCCACCTCTCCCGCAAGTTCCCAGTTTTTGCCCTGCAATCTTGTCTACTTCCCCCTCTCCATGCGGATGACTATATGATTTTCTTTGGGATCGCTTTCTTATTTAACTTCTATAGGATCACACATTATATGCTTAATGTTTTTTATTTATGGCTAGAAACCGATTTTCATTCTTCTACAGATTGACATCCAGTTTTGCCAGCACAATTTGTTGAAAATGCTCTCTTTCTTCCATTGTATACTTTTAGCTCCTTTATCGAAAAGCAGGTGTTCATAGGTTTGTGGGTTAAAGTCTGGGTCTTCTATTTGATTCCATTGGTCGACTTCTCTGTTTTTATGCCAGTACCGAGCTCTTTTCAATACTGTAGCTCTGTAATAGAGTTTGAAGTTAGGGATGGTAATGCCTCCAGACGATCCTTTATTGTATAAGATTGTTTTGGCTATCCTGGGTTTTGGTTTTTCCATATAAAGTTGATTATTGTCTTCTACAGATCTGTGAAAAATTTTGATGGGATTTTAATGGGGATTGCATTGAATCTAGAGATTGCTTTTGGTAGAATTGCCATTTTTACTATGTTGATCCTTCCAATCCATGAGCAAGGGAGATCCTTCCATTTTCTGGTGTCCTCTTCAATTTCTTTTTTCAAATACTTAAAGTTCTTGTCAAATAGATCTTTCACTTCCTTGGTCAGAGTTACCCCAAGATATTTTATGCTATTTGTAGCTATTGTGAAAGGTGATGCCTCTGATTTTCCTCTCTGCTTCCTTATCCTTAGTGTATAGGAAGGCAAATGATTTTTTGGAGTTGATCTTGTATCCTGCCACATTACTAAAGGTGTCTATCAGCTGTAGGAGTTCTTTGGTAGAGTTTTTGGGGTCGCTTATGTATACTATCATATCATCTGCAAATAACGAAAGCTTAACTTCTTCCTTTCCAATACGAATCCCCTTGATCCCCTTATGTTGTCTTATTGCTATTGCTAGAACTTCAAGCACTATATTGAAGAGGTATGGAGAGAGTGGACATCTTTGTCGTGTTCCTGATTTTAGTGGGATAGACCTGTTAGTCGCGAAGAATTAGAAACTGTTATCAAAAATCTCCCTTCCAAAAAAAAGCCCAGGACCACATGGTTTCAATGCAGAATTCTACCAGAACTTCCAAGAAGAGCTAATACCTATACTCCTTAATGTATTTCACAATATAGAAACAGAAGAGTCATTGCCAAATTCCTTTTATGAAGCTACAGTTATCCTAATACCAAAACCACACAAGGACCCAATCAAGAAAGAGAATTACAGGTCTATCTCACTCATGAGCATCAATGCAAAAATTCTCAATAAAATACTGGCAAATCGAATCCAAGAACACATTAGAAAAATTATCCATTATGATCAAGTAGGCTTCATCCCAGAGATGCAGGGCTGGTTCAACATATGCAAATTTATCAATGTAATCCACCATATAAATAAACTGAAAGAAAAAAACCATATGATCATTTCATTAGATGCTGAAAAAGCATTCGACAAAATTCAACAACCCTTTATGATAAAGGTCTTGGAGAGATTAGGGATACAAGGGTCACACCTAAATATAATAAAAGCTATTTATAGCAAGCCGACAGCTAACATTAAATTAAACAGAGAAAAACTCAAAGCTATATATTTCTTAAGATTGTCTATATCTTCCTATATCTTCTCTTTTTTTTCCCAAATCTTAAAGACATTGTAACCCATTTAGAGCTTTTTATCCACCTGAATATCTCTTTATTGAATATCTTTACTGACTGCATGAGCCTTTCAACTGCTAAATGACTTGGCTAGGATCAAACCCTCTGCTTTGGCATCTGGCTCTGCCCTGCCTGCTTCACTAAGAACTATGCTTTATGATGGATGTATTGACATAAAAGCCATTTTCATTAATTCAATTTTTGGGTCAATGCTGCCATTAAGTTGTGTGCCAGCAATTGTGCATAAACCCCATATTAGTGTTTGATGTAGCATGTCCTTTTAAAATAGCCATGTGTCTTTTGCCACTATTATTCCAACAGAAATCTATTTCTCAAAACGCCCATGCCTCTCCTTTACACTAGCACATAGAGCCTACTGAGAAAGACAGTTACTAAGAAGCCAAGTTTGACTCCATTTTTGAGTGTTTAGAATTCTTCTTTAAGCTAGTCAGGTCTTATGTGAGAATTCTGTCCCCTAATTAAAATTCCAATTGTTATTTTAAAAAAGGTAAATTAGGTATGAAAGAGTAGGGTTACTACATATGAGGAGGAAATTTGGTAAGAAAGATTAGAGCTACTATGTACAAGGTGGAAGTATTTAGCCCTGTCTCAACTGATATGTCTGACTTGTTGACAAACCCCAAGACGATTCACCATCTCTGAGGAATGGATATAGACTAGGGTAGGTGGAAGATTTGCAGAGCAGGAGTGGAGGCAGAGGAAACTGAGATTGGTATGTAAATAAGAAGTTTGTTCTTATAAATAATATTGAAAAATAAATAAAATGTTTATTGTCAAAAAGATAAGTTGAATAAAATAATATTATCTGTAAATTTGCCAAATATAAATGAACTTAGTATTATAACTGCAACTCCTACTAAATAACTGTTATATATATATATGTATGTGTATATATAGTGTTTTATATGTATATTAAGTATAAAAACTTACTTTTTAATTAATCTTAAAGAGGAGAATGTTATACACTAATCCTTTTTTACACTATAAATATGTACTTTCTCATTGATTATAAAGGAACAGACTGGGCAGGAGCAAAACAGGAAGTATAGACAGTACAGCCAAACTGAGAATACTGGGAGGAAGATGGACCGAATCAGAGAAGTCATTAACAAACACAGAGAGATACAAGATGAACATGCCGTACTTAGAAAAGTTACCAAACCTGACAGCCAAACTTAGATAAAAATATGGATGTATTGAAAATATAAGAATTAGTTAGTAACAAGCCTTAATTATTCCCAAGCATTTATAAATAATAATGAGTCTATGTGTCCGTTATTTGGAAACTAATGGACAGGAAGAAAAGTCTGCCTAATTATGCCTTTGTTAGGATCCTATATTTATCAGAGGTGATCCTGACATAAAGGACAGTTTTATACTTTCAGTAAGGAAAATGAAGTCTGAGACGAGGAGCATAGGGATACTCAGGTAGACTTCTTCACATTGTGTACTGTGGAACAAGTGCTTTTGGGGGGTAGGCGGTCTTTGTCTTGGTTTGGTGGATCTTAGAAAAGGACAGCAGACTCGATGAAATGATACAGACATTTGCCCTTTCCTTGAACCTCTTAAGTATTGCCAATTTGTAAATCAGAACATTCTGTAAACTTCCCCCCAAATGTCATCTATGAACTCATGAGGCATAATATAAATAATTTATGGAACAACTCACCAAAAAGACATTAACAAAGGAGAGGTTAAATGATGGGCAGGATGCCCTAGGCTCTTAGTGACCTGGAGGTTATTAGAGCCCTTAAGTAATCTGTGTCTGGAATGTAAATCTTGGACTTAATAGTCTCCATAGAAAGCACACCTTCTACCTTCTACTTCCCACTACAATGTGTACATTTTCTAAACTTCCACAACAATCATACACAGATTGAGAGAAAAAATAAGAAGAATTGTATTTTAACATGGATTTGTGTGTTACCCCATATATTTCCTCAGATTTCTATTTCTCTGGTTTCAGAAGAAAATCTGAAAGTTGTGTTGCCATATAAAATATGTTCTGCCCATCTCTTTCTTAGGTTATTTGAGATTCATGTGCTAAATACCTTCTTTTGATTCTTTCTTTGTTAATTTGTTTTTGGTTTTTCGGGAGTCAAAGATTCATGAAATTTTATACTTGTAAAAATGTGATAGACCAATAAGCCAGTTTACTCTTTTTCTTGGCACTTTTTTTTGGATACTGCATTCTTTATCTTCAGAAACCTTGTTTGCTAAGTTGTCTTCAGATTCCTTAGGTGGATGCATTCATTCTCCTGTAGAGTGTGAGTGAGGATCCATTCAGTTCTTTTTTCAAATTGAAGTCTCTTGATTTGAGGATGTTTGCTGTTAATCTTTCCCAAAAATTACCACAAGCTCTTTCTCAATGTTCATTTTCTGTTCATAATGAGGAAATTTATCATTAATAAAAGGTACCAATATCCTGCTGATTTGCAAAGTCTTAATTTTCCTTTCAGAATAAACTCACAAAAGTTTTTCAAATAAGTCTTTAATTTTTTACTTAATTTGTGCAGTAAAAATTACAATTTTCTAAGCTACTTACATTAGTATACATTTTGTATATTGATAGAAATTTAAGGATACTTTTTAATACTGTATATGTTTCTATTTATGTTTAAGGTATTTTATATATTGATACAAATTTAATGTTATTTTTGTTATACTTTATATATGTTTACTTCATTTTAATATTTTTCTATATTGTTACAAATTTGAGGTTATTGTCCTTATACTGTTCATATGCTTCTATTTTTCCATAAGATATGACCTATACAACTTATACAGCTTGCTCATTTATGCAATGTGAAGTTGCAGTCCTTAAATGTTGTAATAATAACATTTTATTATTTATATAATTTATATAATTATTTTATAGGATAATAAAGAAATCATATTAGTTAGGTTTTACCGGTATACAGACATATACTTCAGAAAGGTAGGCAATTCAAACCCATCAAATATCTGTAGAACATGGAATTTGAAATGTTTTATTAACACAGGCTTTTGTTGTCATGAGAATTATTTGCTCTTGACACCACCAATCTAATGTAAGGTGATCTTACTTGATAATTGTTATTGTATGTAGTTTCAGGTTTGTTAAACTGGGTAACTTTGCTTTCTTTTTGCACAATTTTGAATAATAATTGTCCTCGTATATAATTTTACTGTATTAGAGCTAGAACCTTTCTTCTTAAATAAAATGAAAGGGGGTGTTACAGGAAGCCTGTCTGTGGTCCACTAGCCAATAAAGTGGAGTCTTTTGTCCAAGAGGCAGGGTTTTCATTGAGAATGGACATGAAGAAGGCAGAGGCAGTTTCCAAGCCAGGAACAAATGATAGAGGATATAAGATGTGACTTAGTGACTTAGTTCAGGGTCCTCCTTTGTTAACATTTCTTCATGGATTTTGCTTGATAATAAATGGTAAACACATCATTTATCATTCTCTTAATCAAAAAGTAATTATTTATTTATGGAAACTAATCCTTTAAGAAAAAGTAATAAAATAATTGGTTATTTTGAATGAGTTTCGTGTTTAAGAAATTGACCTACATATTTTCCTAATAACTCTTTTGACAGGTTTGGCATGCAAATGTGTGTTTATGAAAATGCAAAGTATATTATACAAACACAGCTTTAGGATATCATTACAAGATTCAGCTACTATTCATACATGCCAGGAAATACATCAGTTTCGCTATCTGAAGTTTGGGGATGACAGATGATATTTCCTTCAGGAACACTGCCTTAATAACCTAGGTGCATGACATATTTTTCAGAAATTTAACAAATATACTTTAATCGGTAGATAGGAAAAGCATATCTTTCATCAACATCTTGATGCTATTTGAAGACAATACTGTATCATGAGGTCTTAGAAACTGAGCAATATGACCCAATTATGACATAATTTCTATATGTATTTGTGTGGGCATAAAATATTCTATTTAGAAGGGCTGATATGTAAAGTTAATATTTCATTGGGGCTGCAGAGATGGATCAGTAGTTAAGACTACTGTTTCCCTTTCAGAGCACCTGGGTTTGGGTCTCATCAACCATAGAGTAACAAACAACAAGTTATATTTCTTATTCCAGATATTCTATTCTCTCCTCCATAGGCACTACATGCATGTAATACATAGTCGCACATACAGGCAAAACCAACCCATTTATAGAAAATGAAATAAATAAATCTTGTTAAATGTTATACCTAATGAGTGCTGACCTTCTTGGATCATATTGTGTATTATAAAAGGGCCACATGACACAACACGCACCCTTAAATTTGCTTTCTCACAGGAACTTGATCACATAACAAGATATTGACAAGGACATGCTGTCAGATTTTTACTCTTTTTTTATTTATTTATTTTTATTTATTTATTTATTAAAGATTTCTGCCTTCTCCCCGCCACCACCTCCCATTTCCCTCCCTCTCCCCCATCAAGTCCCCCTCCCTCATCATCCCTAAGAGTAATCCGGGTTCCCTGCCCTGTGGGAAGTCCAAGGACCATCCAGCTCCATCCAGGTCTAGTAAGGTGAGCATCCAAACTGCCTAGGCTCCCACAAAGCCAGTACGTGCAGTAGGATCAAAAACCCATTGCCATTGTTCTTGAGTTCTCAGTAGTCCTCATTGTCTATTATGTTCAGCAAGTCCGGTTTTATCCCATGCTTTTTCAGACCCAGGCCAGCTGGCCTTGGTGAGTTCCTGATAGAACATCTCCATTGTCTCAGTGTGTGGGTGCACCCCTCGCGGTCCTGAGTTCCTTGCTCGTGCTCTGTCTCCTGCTCTTGGTTTGGACCTTGAGATTTCAGTCCGGTGCTCCAATGACCCAGCAATACCACTCTTAGGAATATACCCAAGAAATGCCCTATCATACAACAAAAGTATATGCTCAACTATGTTCATAGCAGCATTGTTTGTAATAGCCAGAACCTGGAAACAACCTAGATGCCCTTCAGTGGAAGAATGGATGAAGAGAGTATGGAATATATACATATTAGAGTATTACTCAGCAGTAAAAAACAATGACTTCCTGAATTTTGCAGGCAAATGGACGGAAATAGAAAACACTATCTTGAGTGAGGTGAGCCAAACCCAAAAAGAGGAACATGGGATGTACTCACTCATATTTGGTTTCTAGCCATGAATAGGGGATGTTGAGCCTAATATGCGTGATCCTAGAGAAGCTAATTAAGAAGGTGAACCCAAAGAAAAACATTTAGGCGATGAAAGGAGACAGAGACAAAGATTTTTACTCTTAAATGGACTTCAGAGAAAATGGATACTTATTTGATCTTTTGATCTGTTAAAAACCACAAAGTCAGGTTGGACTATAATCTGTGAACATACATAGTTTTTTTTGAAGTTTAACTAACATATGTCAGATAAAATGAAGTATTTATATATGTGCTAGAGTGTGAGTCCAGGGTTCAAGCATGTCTACAATACTATACTACAGAGATGTAAGACAGCTTTGAAGCTATATTTTTAGGCTACATGTTGCCAAGGATGAGGTATTGGTTTAATTCCAGAACAACACTCTTCTAGTAATATTCCTACATGCATCATAGTTGGAAAGATATAGATAGGAATATTGATATAGATATGAAGGTAGACATGAAGAAAGGATTTTGGCTGTGTGCAGAGATTTGGAAAAAATTGTGAGAAAACTCAGGAATGAATACAGTAAATGCATATATATGTGAAATTGTCAAATCATAATTAAATATAAGATAAATTAATTGAAATAAACAATGATAATAAGATATTTAAAGTATATAAGAAATAAATTTTCTTCCCTGTATTGAGGCTTTTCAGCTGTTTTTGGCTTTGTAGGTATTTGCCTGAAAACTGCCTAATAAAACTATTTTGCCACTTGAGTAAATTCTGATAGTTTTATTGACAAATTGTCATATTTTATTGGAGTTTTATGATTTTTTAACCTCTCTCATACATCCAACTCCAAACTATTGCTTTCAGCTTAGTTTCATAGTTTCTTGGAACATTGCAAAGAAATTATAATTTCTTCTTATAAAAGGAGATATTATTGCTATTAGGGTTGGTGATAATGTTGGTTTAGACATACAAAGCCTGTTTCTGAGTAAGCAGAGGACTCTTCTGGAACAGAAGTATGTTTGATGAATCATTTAGATTACTGACAGTCATGAAAATTCATGGTTTTATTATGACATGCAGCTATGTGTATATTGTAGATGAATGTGGTTAGCCGTGTCTATGAATATACATATAAATCTTACCCTACCTTGTCATATCATCTTCACTGCTCATTGCCCTATTGGATTCATGGCCATCCAAAGAATTATTTCTACAAATGTTTAAGTGTCAAAATTTCAGAATGACACCAAATTGTCATTTCTGTGAATCCCCCATTGTGCTATTTCTATGAACTCTAGTTTTCATAAAGAATTGTGTGAAATGTGGAAAAGAAGAATATGATCTAGGTAAAATAATAAAATTTGAATAGAGCATTCAAAAACAGCAAGTTAAGAGTCTAAGTATTATGTATCGACATAAATGAATGCAGACAGATTATAAAAATATATACAGCTTTAATGGGGAAATAGACTTACAGGACCACAGGTTCCCGTGGAGAACAGCAAAGCAGAGAAAAGAGGGGCTGCTGGGATCACGCCCAGCAGATTTATCAGTAAACATTAGCCCGAGGCGAACACGCCCCCAATAGTTGGGGCTTATCCCTACAGTATTAAGGCTCAACTATTTGGAAGGTTTAAGAATTTTTGAACTTTTTGAACATCTAAACATTTTGTTTTTACCTTTCTAGTTTAAATTCAACAAAATTTAAAATCAATGAATAAACATTTACAAAACCTAAAATTAATATTGAAAGATTGCTCTAAGGTATACGTAAAATATTTAAAATTTTTATTTGCCATTTAGGACCAGGTATATGTTATTTATAAAAATACTAGGGAGATGAAAACAATGAACATCTGGCCCCTAAGACACCATTACATATGTAAAACTGTCCAAGTTGAGGAAGAATGTGAGCTGGTTGACACTTGAATGCCCAAAAGAACACCAGCTGCAAAAACAGCAACTTCCTAACATGTAAATTGTGAACAGAGCATGTTACCTGTGAGAAAAGAAAGAAAGAACTCTTTTTGCGTGTACTCCTAGGGAGCTAGTCTATAGGGCTCTAGTCAAACAACACACATGATATACTAAGAGCATGTTTATATACTTTTATCTGTTAGATATTTTCAAATTGAAAATCATGTCTTATGTGAAGTCTCCTGCTAAAATCAGAAATCTCTGGGAAATACAGCAAAGTTGTGGGCAGAACTCCTGGTAAGAAGAAAAAATGGGCGGTATCTCAAATGATAGTGAACTGATTCATAAATGGAGAAAGTAGGACCTTTTCTAATGAAACTGAATGAAGAGGTCTATAATTGTCTTAGGTTTAGCCACAGTCCCCAGATTTCACTCATACATGCTCAGACTAAAAAAGCAACAAAGAATAATTGCAAGCTAAATATTTTATTGGAGTGTTGAAGGTTCTCTTAAAACATCATTGCTCCATTGAAATGACATTAAAGGTAACTGTTTTCTACTCCTCCTGTAATAAACAAACAGATAAATAAGGTCAGGGAGAAAAAAAAAAAACATCCCGTAATTCAAACATTTTCTGAGATAACGCTTATTTTTTGGGATAACTAACACTGTTAGTGTTAAGACATTTGATGGAGAGTGAATTTAAATCACATTTGTCACAGAAATCAAGGTATAGAGAACTTTTAAGTTTTAGATGTATATTTATGCCTTTTGGAAGATGGTGGTGATCTCTAGAGTTTGGGATTGTGCTGTTGGCAGAAGGCTCTTCATTCGTTCCCTAGTATTTAACCCCAAAATAAGCACACAGAAACCATATCATTTAAATCATTGTTTGGCCATTAACTTAAGCATATTGCTAGATACCTCTTTTATCCTACCTAACCCATCTACATTAAATAGTTCATCACTACAAGGTCATGACCTACCAGCAAGGTTTCAGCTGGGGGCTCATGCCTTTCTCCTCTGGCAACTCCATGGCTTCTCACTAACTCTGCCTTCTTTCTCCCAGCATTCAGGTTAGTTTTCCTGCCTAGTTCTGTTCTGCCCTATCTATAGGCCCAAAGAAGCTTTTTATTAACCATTGGTATTCACAGCAAGCAGAGGGACTCCCACATCTTTGTTTGAATGATAAAGTGTCTGATTATTTTGTCATGCTGATGAACCATTTATTTATGTAGAAAATTTCTAGAGGTTACTTGCCTCTGCATCACCGTTCCCGCCATCTTCATCACTGCCCTCACCCTCCTCAGGTGGGCCTTCTGGTTTTTCAGGTTTAGGAGGGGGAGGAGGATGCTGGCCTCCCTCGTGGGGTGGGCCATGTGGTTTTCCAGGTTTAGGAGGGGGGGGAGGAGGATGCTGGCCTCCCTCCTGGGGTGGGCCATGGGGTTTTCCAGGTTTAGGTGGGCGAGGATGATGTGGTGGTTTTTCTGGATCATTTCCACCTTCTTCATTGTCACCCTCATCATCACCAGCATCACCATCTTCGTCATCATTGTCAGAATCAGAAGGGCTTGGTGCATCTCCAGGAGGGGGTCGCTGATGCTGTTGAGCATTTCCCTGGCTTTGGTACTCTTCCTCTGCAAGGACATAGAACCATGTAGAAGAAGTTTAATTTTCTCTTTCTCCCAGAATTTAATTTTTAAATGTTTATCATAATAACTTTCTTATGGCTCAACTTTTTGGACAAATATTTCTTCTTAAATTGGATTAAAGGTGATTTTGTTTTCATTACAATTCCCAGACAAAAGTGATGGAACAGGAAACATTTTTAATGGTATTATTTAGAATTAGGCAATGTAGCAATATGTGACAGCAATGCTGTATTCTTAAATGTAGTATGTTGTTTTGGGTCTTATTACCATGTGGAGAACAAAAGGAAGTATAGGAAAGAGACTAGAAGATTTTCCATTCAGTTTTCCTGCAGTGCTTTTGTATGTATTACTCAGCTTTGGGTGCAGAGCTGACTGAGAAAAATAAATTTTAAAAAGATGAGAGAGTCTGAGATTTGTGAAACTACATATCTAGTGTGGAAGCATATAATTCTAAAAGGAATCAATGGGAAAAGGATTCTTTGATCAACACATACAGTCATGGAAGATTTTAAATGAGGACACTCAATATGCTCATCATATGCAAATCATTGCTTCCATCTGTGAAAGAGACAAAATGTTCCTGGCATAAAACCTGACTTCCTACTCTTCCAGTGTATTGCCCTCTTCTAGGTCCTAGAGACAATGCAGGGGAGCTTTTCTATATATCTCAGGGTAAGCTGTCACATGCTAACTTCATAAAATAAAAAATTATAAAGTTTTATAGAACTGAATAATTCCAAAAATAAATCATGCTTAATTGGTTCATATAGGATGAATCTGGCCCTACCTAAGAGCTGAGCAGAAGAGTCTTCATAGATGATCTCTAGAAAATAAGCACAAGAGAAGTGGAGGGTTACTTACAAGAATTTTCAGCTGGAAATACAATGACATTCAATAACACCTTCACATCAATTAAGAAGTATTTTATTCTTGGACAGTGCTGCTGTTACTGCTGCCAGAATGGTTTCTATGATCAGGAACAACCCTATTTTGTTTCTTAGTACCTCTGGCAACCCTTACTGTTAGTCTTCATTTTAATATAGGAATTTCATTCTGACAGGTTTATGTTTTCTATGTTGTTCTTGTTGACTTTCATTTGCTATATGAAACATATCCACAGGTATTTCATACATGAAGTAAAAATAAGCATTGCTGTAATTTTTTTGTGAAGAACAATGAAAATTGCATATGGGTCATTAAAATAGAGAAAGAATCCCAGAAATATATCTCAGTCAGTAAAAGTGCTTGTCTGATGACTTGAATTCAGTTCCTGGAATCATATGGTAGAAATACAAATCTTGCTGACAATATGCTGTCCTCTAACTGGAATGTTAAAAAAAATACTCTCTCTGTCTCTCTCTGTCTCTGTTGCTGTTTCTCTGTCTCTTTGCATGTGTTGTATCTGTGTGTTGTCTCCCTCCTTATCTTACACATACACATACATGTATTCACATACACAGACAGTTCTGTATGCACTCATGCTCAAAAATAATTTAAGAAATTATTCACTAATATTTCTAGCTGATTGTATACAGTTTCAAATTACTACTTTTTTCCTTGTCTCAAAAACAACTATGAGATATATTTACTTATTTCAGTTTTTGCTCTCTTCTGTACAACAAAGTTAGCAATATTTACTATTGACTTCTCATAATTCCTTGAGAATTGAGCTTCCCTCCATCACTTGTCTTTTCACAAATGCACTCATGTTATTTTGTTGTAAAATAGTTTCTTAAATTTTACTATAAGCAAAGTCTAATATCCAGTGCAAAATGAAAATATAAACATTCTACTATATTTTCCTAATCATTTGTTTCAGTTTCTAATTTATCTTTTTACATTTCTCCCAGCACTATATTTCAGTGTGTTGCCCAACTCCCATTTCATAGAACCAATGTCTACCCTATTTCATACCTGCATTTGATCTCTGAACTGAGCTCAGGGCCAACAAGGCTGCTGTGAGTAGAACCACCAGCATCTTGGAGGAGGCTTTGGAGTTGCTCCCAAGTCTGTGCTGGGGGAAGCAAGGCCAGAGTCTTTATAAGGAAGGTAGAACAAAGGCACTTTTCAGGTCCTTAGTAGTGACTTGACCTGACACAGCAGGATACATTGCACCTCTGACTTTTGTTTGAGACGTTCGCCTAGAAAGATGCATGGGGGAGGAGGTTGTCAATGGCTCAGTTCACAATCGTAAAATATAAAATTTGTACAATACTGTTGATGTGATTCAGGTATCGCCCAGATATTAGAAATAAAATTTTGTTTAAGCTCTAGTTTGATATAACCATGACTCTCACCATGTTAGTTGTAATTAAGAGGGATTTGCATCTCATGAATATTTTTGTCCCAGTTCTTCCTGTCATTGAGGCTAAAGTTAGGTAATGTCTACTTTTCAATGAAACCTCTATTCATGGTTTTGCACACATATATAATCATGTATATAATACAGAGCTGACTGTTTTGTTTAATTTTGCCGAGAGTTAGGACACCAAGGAAGAATGCATAGTAAGAGATAATGAACAGTGACAGTAAATCTCCTACAATTAGAGTGTGGGGTTTGATGTATGCGTTGAGATCTAGTAATGTTTCTTTTACATATGTGGGTGCTTTTATATTAGGGACATAGATATTCAGGATTGAAACGTCCTCCTGATGAATTTTTCCTATTATGATGGAGGTGGGTCTTGTATTTATTTGTTGCTTTCATTGGTTATTAATAAAGAAAACTGCTTGCCCCTGATAGGACAGAAAATTAGGTAGGCAGAGTAGACAGAACAGAATGCTGGGAGAAAGAAGCTGAGTCAGTGAGTCGGCATGATTCTCCCACTACAGACAGACGCAGGTTAAGATCTTTCCTGGTAAGCCAGCTCGTGGTGCTACACAGAATATTAGAAATGGGTTAGATCAATATGTAAGAGCTAGCCAATAAGAGGCTGGAACAAATGGGCTAGGCAGTATTCAAAAGAATACAGTTTTCATGTAATTATTTCGAGTATAAAGCTAGCTGTGCGGGAGCTGGGTGGCAGGAAGTGGGCCTCTGCCGCTCCTTCAACAATATTACGAGAATAAAGTGTCCTTTTCCATCTCTTCTGATTTACTTTAGTTTGAAATCATTTTTGTTAGATATTAGTATAGACATACCCACTTGTTTCTTTGGTCGATTTGATTGGAAAACCTTTTCCCAACCTTTTACTCTGAGGTAGTGTCTGTCTTTGAGGATGAGGTGTGTTTCTTGAAAAAGCAGAATGTTGAATCCTGTTTTTATATCCATTCTCTTAACCTGTGCCTTTTGATAGGTGAATTGGGTCCATTGATATTAAGTGATAATAATGACCAGTGGTTGCTAACTCCGGTTATTTTTTCTGTTGATAGTGTTAGTGTGTTTCCCTTCTTTGAGTTGTGCTGGTGGAGGATTGTTAGATGCTTGTGTTAGTATGGGTGTTGTTGGCTTCCTTGGTTTGTGGTTTTACTTCTAGTATTTTCTGTAAGGCCGGGTTTGTGGCTACGTATTGCTTAAATCTGTTTTTGTCCTGGACTATCTTGTTTTCTCCATCAATGGTTAATGCAAGCTTTGCTGGGTATAGTAGTCTGGGCTTGCATCCATGGTCTCTTAGTGATGTAGGTGGGTCCTCTATTTATCTGTTGCTTTCATTAGTTAATTAATAAAGAAAACTGTTTGGCCTGATAGGTCAGAACATAGGTAGGCGGGGAAGACAGAACAGAATGCTGTGAGGAAGAAGGCAGTGAGGAAGATGCCATGAGCTCCAGCCCAAGATGGACGTAGGCTAGCATCTTTCCCAATAAGCCACAATCTCGTGGTGCTACACAGATTATTAGAAATGGGTTAATCAATATGTGAGAATTAGCCATTAAGAGGCTGGAACTAATGGGCCAAGTAGTGATTAAATGAATACAATTTGTGTGTTGTTATTTTGGGTGTAAAGCTAACCATGTGGGAGCTGGGACAAAAAGCAGGCCTGCTTGCCTCATCACTACAAATGGCATCCAATGTGGATAACTGAATCCACAGAAAGCCTGAGAAAGCTTGGGAAAGAATAGAGTAAAGCATGTTTTCTTGGTAGCAGCAATTTCTCGGGTCTGCTCTGCTTGCTAGAGGCAAGCAAGCACTCTCATTTAAGAAGAGGCTTCCTGACTTAACTTTAGCTGCAAAGCTTGCAGCTCTTTTAAGAGATCCTGCCACAAAACCCTTAAGCGGTGTTGATGAAAAGCTGAATGTATGCTTTTCGGTTTTCAGCCATAGCAGGAAACAAGTTGCCCCTTTTTAAAATGCTGGCTTTCTGGGCCATCCTGCCAGGGCAAACTCTGACTCTTTCAAGCAGGCTGACCTAATTATGGAGCTTTGGAGTGTTAAACAACACTCAATTTGTTTGCTGGCAAGGACCTTGAAATGCCATAGAGTTGTGGCAATAAACATGTCTCCTGCGGGTACCTCTGCCATAAGGCTGGAAAGCTAAGGAATGGGCTGGATCCAGCCGTCAAAGTCATGGCTCTAATCCTCTCCTTAGACTCCTGTAGTTAGAAAAAGAGAGATATACAGTAAAGAGAGATTCGAAGAGAAAAAAAAACTCTAAATGGTTTACAGTGTGTTTAAAAATATATGCAGGCTTGAAAAAAAAGTTAAGTTCTTAAAAAAGAAAGAAAGAGAGTAGTTGGGTGTGGTGGTACACACCTTTAATCCCAATTCCTGGGAAGCAGAGACAGATGGGTCTCAGAGAGTTCAAGGACAGCCTGGTCTACAGAGTTATTCCAGGGTGAAGATATACAGAGAACCTGTCTCAAAAATTAAAAATAAATGAAACAGAGGTAAAATAAAGTCGCATAAAGATGGAAAATACACAGAAAATCTTGATACTGTATGCTATTATGTTCTCTTTGAATTGTTTGAATGCTGAGGAAGGAGCAACAGCTGCTAAAAGATATTTGTTTATAAATGTTGATAAACTAATACAAGATAGATATTTTGAAAATAACTTGACTTCAAAATTTGGATCTAAGGTTATAGTGCTTTGGAAAAGTCCTTCTTTTGTTTTCACAGAGGATGAGACCCTGTGGATTGCTTCTATCCCAATAAGATATGATAGACCACGCCCTCCTGAAAGATTGCTGTGAACACTGTCAAAAAATTACTTCTCTCAACTGCCAACTGAGATGAAACTGGCACATGGGCTACACCATGAAAGATCTGATTAGCAGCACCCCCATATAGCAGGAAGCAGTTTGGAGAGAAAAAACTGTGCCTATGTTCCCAAATAATGTTTATAAATATTCTTTTCCATTTAAAGGGGGATATGATATAGATATGAATAATTTACTTTGGTATAAATTTTACTCTATTGATATAAATTTAAGGTCAATTTTGTTTTATATATATATATATATATGTATGTATTTCTGCTCTTGATTAAGGTATTGTGATTGTGTAGTTCATTTTAAAAATGTAATATATAATTAAGAAATATAGGTTGTTATGGATAATCAATAATAATCAAGCCTGTAGTCATGTTAATTAGATTTTCTCTCTCTATATATATTGTAACTGCAATTCTTACTTGATAACTGTTTTGTTGTATGTAATTTTACTATGTTAAAATGAAAGCCTTTCTTTTTTTTAAACAGAAAAAGGGGAAATGATGTAGGTGGGTCTTCTATCTATCTGTTGCTTTCATTGGATAATTAATAAAGAAAACTGCTTGGCCTGATAGGTTAGGACATAGGTAGGCGGGAAAGACAGAACAGAATACTGGGAGGAAAAAGGCAGTGAGGAATACACCATGAGCTCCAGCCCAAGATGGACGTAGGCTAGAATCTTTCCTGGTAAGCCACAATCTTGTGGTGCTACACAGATTATTAGAAATGGGTTAGTCAAGATGCGAGAATTAGCCATTAAGAGGCAGGAATTAATGGACCAATCAGTGATTAAATGAATACAATTTGTGCATTGTTATTTCAGATGTAAAGCTAATCATGTGGGAGCCGGGACAAAAAGCAGGCCTGCTCACCTCATCACTACATCTTAGTGTCTGCAGCACATCTATCCAAGACGTTCTGGTTTTCATGGTTTCCACTGAGAAGTCAGGTGTAATTCTGAGAGGTTTCCCTTTTTATGTTACTTGACCTTTTTCCCTTGTAGCTCTTAATATTTGTTCTTTATTCTGTATGTTTTGTGTTTTGATTATTTTATGGTGAGGGGATGCTTTTTTTTATCCAGTCTATTTGGTGTTCTGTAAGCTTCTTGTACCTTCATAGGAATATCCTTCTTTAGGTTGGGAAAGATTTCTTCTGTAATTTTGTTGAATATATTTTCTGGGCCTTTGAGCTGTAATCCTTTTTCTTCTTCTTCTTCTTCTTCTTCTTCTTCTTCTTCTTCTTCTTCTTCTTCTTCTTCTTCTTCTTCTTCTTCTTCTTCTTCTTCCCCTATTATTCTTAGGTTTGGTCTTTTTATGGTGTCCCAGATTTCCTGGATGTTATTTGCTAAGAGTTTGTTGGATTTGTTATTTTCTTTAATCAATGAGTCTATTTCCTCTGTAGTATCTTCAGTGTCTGAGATTCTTTCTTCTATCTCTTGTATTCTGTTGGTTATGCTTGTCTCTGTAGTTCCTGTTTGTTTACCCAGATTTTCCATATTTGGCCTTCTCTCAATTTGTGTTTTCTTCATTTCCTCCATTTCACTTTTCAAGTCTTGAACTGTTTCCGTTACCTGTTTGATTGCTTTATCTTGATTTTCTTGGGTATTTTTGAGAGATTTATTAATTTCTTCTACCTTTTTGTTTGTCTTCTCCATTTCTTTACAGCAGTTTTTCACATCCTGTTTAAAGTCTTTTATTATTTTCATAATGTTATATTTAAAGTCGATTTCTTCTACGTCTTCTGGAATAGGGAGTTCAAGTCTTCTTGTTGTGTGATCCCTGGAATCTGGTGTTGTCATGTTGCTTTTCAGGTTGTTGGAGGAATTCTTGCATTGACCGCTGCCCATCTCTTTCTTCAAATGCAGCCATGAGAGTCTTGGCATCTTGGTTCAATCTATACTGAGAGAAATATGGTATGTACTCACTTATATATGGATTCTAGCCATAAACAAAGGATATCGAGCCTATAGTTTATGATCCTATAGAAGCTAAATAAGAAGGTGAATCCAAAGAAAATCAGATAGTTATCCTCCTGGATTTTGGAAGTAGACAAGATTGCTGGGCAAATGTTGGGAGCAGGGGGGTGAGGGTGGGTTGGGGGGAAGGGAAAATGGGGATAGAGAAGGGAGAAGAGGGGATTGGGGAGAGCTTGTGGGAATGGGATGGCTGAGATGGAGGAAGGGTCGATATGGGAGCAGGGAAGAAGATATCTTAACTAAGGGAGCCATTTTAGGGTTGGCAAGAGTCTTGCCTCTAGAGGGGTTCCCAGGTGTCCAAGGGGATGTCCCCAGCTAGGTGCATGGGCAGCAGAGGAGAGGATGCCTGAACTGGCCTTCTCCCTTAGCCACACTGATGAATATCTTGTATATCACCATAGAACCTTCATCTCGCGAGGGATAGAGATAGAGACAGAGACCCACATTGGAACACTGGACTGAGCTCCCAAAACCCAGATGAAGAACAGAATTAGGGAAAACATGAGAAAGGAGGTCAGGCCCATGAGGGGTGTGTCCACCCATGGAGACGGTGTGATTGATCTAATGGGAACTCACCAAGGCCAGCTGGACTAGGTCTGAATGAGTATGTGATCAAACTGGTCTCTCTGAATGTGGCTGACAATGAGGACAGACTGAGCAGCCAATGATAAGGACACTGAATTTTGATTCTTCTGCATGTACTGGCTTTTTGGGAGCCTAGTCTGTTTGAATGCACACCTTCCTAGACCTGGATGGAGGGGAGGGCTTGGATTTCCCACATGGCAGGACACCCTGACTTCTCTTATGTCTGGAGAGGGAGGGGGAGGGGAGGGAGGGGAATGGGAGAGAGATGGGAGGATGGGAGGAGGTGGAAATTTTAAATAAATAAATAAAGGAAAAAGATTAGAAAAAAAGAAGAGTGACAGCCTGTTTGGGTACAAAAAGGCTGTCCAGGATTCCCCAGATAGGTTTCAATTGGAGATACTATGTCATCATAGACCTACAAGACTTAATATACTGTTCTTCTTCATGGTTTATGTGTTAGAGGAAGAAAAGTGGCAAGTGAGAGTCCAAGTATTTGTAGGATCGGGTAAACTCCAAAGACAGATTCATGAGTCCTCATGAGCGTAGCTTCATTTTTTTAGAGGAAAATTGATTAGCAGATAACCTGGTTTGGTGTAACACATATTAATCCCAGCACTTGGGTTCTGCGGCATGTGAATCTCTGTGAGTTCTTGAGCAGCCATGTTTACTAATGAATTCTAGGACTTATAAGGCTGGAACATGAGGAAACTTCATCTCACAAAAGCAAAGGAAGAACAAAATGCTTAACAAATATTGTGTTTAGCCGGGCGGTGGTGGCGCACGCCTTTAATCCCAGCACTTGGGAGGCAGAGGCAGGCGGATCTCTGTGAGTTCGAGACCAGCCTGGTCTACAAGAGCTAGTTCCAGGACAGGCTCCAAAACCACAGAGAAACCCTGTCTCAAAAAAAAATATTGTGTTTAAATGGGTCTTCTAATGATACTACTTTTTTTACTCTATGATCCTATTTTTTCTTTTGTGCGAGGTACAAAAATGCAAATATAGTGAGCTGTCATTCATGTCTGAAGCAATATCAGTCTTTCATAATTGCATAGTTTTTGTATGGGTTTGGTAGAAATTTGAATAGTATATGGATTAGGTAAAACACAAAGGGCCACATGGATATTAATTTAGATGATACTTCATTCACATGAAACTTTCCTGTGATATGCATATCAATTTTCTTGATACTCCATTTTGAAACATATGGAGATAATCTCTCAAAACAAAAATCACTGAATAATTGCTATAGATGATGGGAAAATCTTTAATGAAAGCAGTTGTGTTTTTTTTAACCCTATAAGGTGATAATAAATGTATTCTGAATGGATAGTGTATTTGCATTTGGTAATTTTCTTGGGTTCTATAAAATTTGAGACACTCTCACAGAGCTCATGGAGTTGAAAGTTAAAGACAGGGAACAGTTGACTGTGGTGAATAATGCTCAATGTATATTGACAGGATAATTTTCTGATGTCTGCAGATACAAAATGGGCAGGATTTGGAGATGAGGGTTCTTGACCAGGGCTTCCCTTGGTGAACTTTTTTCTGGTCAAAGGAGGAGGAGAGAAAGCTAGGTATAAATGCTCATGTGTGGGCAGCTGAGAGATTAGCTGTTTTGGCAGAACTCAACTTTGTCCTTAGCTAGGTGGGTCCTGGAATAAAGAAGTTGATTTTGTCAAATATCACACAACTTGAGCCTTTTTCTTGACCTTTTTCAGTGTTAGCAACTTGTGAAAGGGATTATTGTTTCAGGCTAGAAAAATATCAACAAGAATCTCAGCAGATATAATACAAACAGTATGTGGAACAGCTGAGGAGGAACACTGTCAGTCATTAGTTTTTAAGGTGGGCCAAGAAATACACAATATGCAACAGGCTCATAAGAACTTGTAGTGGTTGAAGCAGTTGAGGATTGACTTTTCCATATGATACAGCTGTGCCTGTTTGGTTAATATCATGGAAACTTTAAATTCATCAAGTTGCAAAGATACTTCCATGTCCTATTTATTACATGAACTATTGATATTCCATAACTGATTTTGTACAATACTTGTATAATTGTTAAGTTTAGAGTAAGGGTTATGTGTGTGTGTATGTGTGTGTGTGTGTCTATGTATGGAAGAAATTTAAAGAGTATTGTGATGAATTTAACTCATAGAGTTCCATATTATTGTGCTTCTTAAGACAGTGCCCTTATCCTGTGTGTATCATTGGTCCCATGCTATAAAAGTGTGAGTTTATATGCTAGTCCTCTGTGGACAAGTATTGAGGATATTTTAAAGGGATCCTTCAAGTTCCAGCCTATAAAACTTTCTCTTAGGGTTCATTTAAAGGTGTCACAATAAGTTAACATGGGTGCATCAAAAAAAAATCACAGGGTTGTCTACCCAGAAAAGGTTCCATCTATCTATGCTTCTTTATTATTGTTCTTCCTCTGTATACTTATTTCTGTCAATTTTCCCCATTACAAGAGTTTCCAGTCTTAGACATCCTTAAAACCAGCAATTCCCCAGGGGTTCCAGGGCTCAAATTTTTATGCCCCATAATAAATCACATATCACTTTTTATACACACACACACAGACACACAAACATATACATAAACACACACACACAAACATAGATCCATAACAGTTAGCTCAAAGGTGGCTAGTGAACATCAGGTGAACCCCATAATAGAGAAAGTTTGTTAAGAAAGTAAAGAAATCATCAAAGCATGAATTTTAGTGGGGGGAAATTAGTGTACTATTGCTGCAGTCAGCGCACCCTGGATAACCGAGACTGGCGGGGGGTGCCGGGATTGAGACACGGAGGTTTCCTTTCAGGTGGAAGAACTGCAAGCTTTATTTTGCCCAGCAACCTTTTATACCTCTACTTCTTCTGTGGAGACCCACCAGCGAGAAAGAACACAAACAACCTTGTCAATTACAGACCATAAGGAAGTTCTGCTGTCAGTCAGGGGGAGTGAGGGCAACTGGATCACAACAAATCCCCCCGATTTTATTATGTTGTTACTTTGGGTGAAATACCTTGCCTGTCATGGGGAATAGCCCTCTAATATTCCGTCTTAGGTAGCATCGTGACCCCAGAGTATTGCCCATCTGTGACTAACCAGACACATAGCCCTAAACCAAGTATCCCCAGGACTGACAGTTCCAAGGTGTTGTAATAAGAGCGGCGGGGCTGCGTCCCCGGCACCCAGCCGCCCGCATGGCTAGCTTATGCCCCAAAATAATTACATGGAAACTCTATTCTTTTAAACACTGCCTGGCCCATTAGTTTTAGCCTCTTATTGGCTAGCTCTTACATATTGATCTAACCCATTTCTAATATTCTGTGTAGCACCATGAGCTGGCTTACCAGGGAAGATCTTAACCTGCGTCTGTCTGGAGTGGGAGAATCATGGCGACTCCTGACTCAGCTTCTTTCTCCCAGCATTCTGTCTGTTTACTCCGCCTACCTAATTTTCTGTCCTATTAAAGGGGCCAAGGCAGTTTCTTTATTACTTAACCAATAAAACAACAGATAAAAAGATGACCCACCTCCATCACCAAGGAGCCAGACCAGTGCTGCAACCATCTAGCAAGCACTAACTGGGTGGTAAAATTAACAAAAGCAGTATTCCAAACCCCTCTCATATGACAGCTGAGTTCCATAACAGTAGCAGAAACGTGCAATACAGTGCCATGAACACAAAGCATTGCTGACTCTTTCAGCCTGCTGGTTGACAGTCTCAGCGGTCTACACAATCTGTGAGGGAGCAAGTCTGACATCAGTAGCTGTGGTGGCAATACTCTGCTCCAGCTGCCTTCTGGCCTGTCAGGAGCCGTGTCCCCCCAAAATTTACAGGAAGCACCGCCGTGAGGAGTTTTTGCAGAGGGCTTCACTTTCCAATTGTATTGAGAATAGTTTTATTGACCAAGCCTATCCCACACCCAAATTAACTGTTAATAGAGAGCCTCTGTTAAGGGAACCTGCCTCACATTCCAAACTATCTAGGCAACTAGGTGTGTCACCTTGTGACTGCGCGACCAAGGAATCGTGACCCGACCCATCGTAACCTCTCAGACCCTGTGGACCACGTGGCAAGACCCCGTGCCCCAGCCCCCCAAGCTATTCAGGGGCTATATAAGCTGTAACCATGACCCTAATAAACGGAGGCTTTGACAACATAAGCAGAGCCTCCTGCCTCTCATCAGCCCTTGCCTTTCAGGTGGTGCCTCTCCGTGACCCTGGAATAACTGGCCAGCCAGGCGGGTTACAAACCCTAGACAGAGTAACCCGTCGAGGCGGCCTACACTGGCCCCAGCGGCACACACTCTGGATCCAAACTGCTGCATAGAGTGGAGCAGAACTCAGAGAAGCAGGCTCGCTGCTCCTGCTCTGGAACCATTGAAGGGGCCCCACTTTAACAATCATTTAGGGGGCCCCACTTTAACAATCATTTAGGGAATTTGGGCATCGTCAACCTGTCTGGTTACTTTCTGCTGAGCAAGGGTGCTACACTATTGGGGGTATTTTACACCAACATTACAGGAGGTCTCAGTGATTCAAACCACATAAATTTGCAATGAATCCACAGGTTCTCATCCTCTGTGGAGACAAAAGCAGAACCTCTTTTCCAAAGCATCAAATTCTTAACCCCATATTTTAAAGTCAAAATACCTTTCATAGCAGTTCCCAGAATCAAATGCCTTTCTCCAGTCCAGAACACAAAAGACAACACAATCAACACAATAACATATATCTCTACACATTCTATCTTTTGAGGCCCTCAATTCACCACCCTGCCTCTTTTTTATTTCTTCCCTACTGGCCAATCTTCCAGAGGGCATCCCTCAGAGCATCTCTGGGGATGAAGACACACATACTCATTTTAATATGAGTTGGCTTGTTCCCAGTCTGGCACATTTAAATCCCCTCCTGTACAGAAGCTTTGGCTGTCTTCCTGGTTACTTCCATGCCTTGTTGGTTTAAGAGTTTAAGTTACTTTTTGAGGCTTTTCAATTCACCCTCCTGCCTCTTTATACTTGCTTATCTTTTGGAGGATGTCCCTCAGAATGTCTCTGGGGATTAAAAATAAATAAAAACACTTTACCTTCCCCAATATGCTCCTCAATTTAGCCGGTGGCTGGAGTGAACTTGTTCACGTATCCCCACTTTCCAGAACTTGGTGGAACCTCCACTTGCTGCAACCAATGCAGCCTGGCGGGGGGTGCCGGGATTGAGACACAAAGACTTCTTTTCAGGTGGAAGAACAGCAAGCTTTACTTTGCCCAGCAACCTTTTATACCTCTACTCCTTCTGTGGAGACCCACCGGCCAGAAAGAACACAAACATCCTTGTCAATTACAGACCACAAGGAAGTTCTGCTGTCAGTCAGGGGGAGTGAGGGCGGCTGGATCACAACATGCTATGCTATATTTTTAAGGGTTAAAAGAGTTAAAAAAATTCTTTTCAGTGCACCACTTTTTTCCTCTCCCAGCATGCATAGAATCAGGTAACCAAGCACCCTACATAAAAAGTCAGTGAAAATGTATGATTCTTGATCAAATAGCACATACACCAGATGCTGTAGCCTCTATAGGCCTAAAGCTTTGCTGGTGTAGTTTGTGAGACTGGATCATCTCCAAGCTTGGAACTTTGGAGCAGTTTTGGATGCTGGATCGAATGAACTATTTATTTTCCTTAGTGTTTGGTCCTCTTGTCCTAAAATATATATAAAAATTTAAAGGTAACATACATTACATATATGAAATATCTGGTGTGTATAAGTTAGCTAAAGATATTTTCTTCATGTTTGAGTGGGTAAAATACATGTTAAATGTTTTGAAGGCGAAGGCGTAAGTCACAAACAAATCCCACACCAGTTTGTAAATATGATTAATAGAATGGTTATTTATTTAAAGGGGAAAAAACTTACAGATCACTGTCCCAGAAAACAGCCCTCTGTGCAATCAGGAAGGGAGTCTAGTCGCCGGAAGCGGAGCAGGAAGTAAGAGAGAGTGAGGACGGAAGTGGCCGCTTTTTTAAAGGGAGAGAGACCACACCCCAATGGGCTGGTATCTCAGTGGCTATAGGCTGGAGGAGCGGAAGGACCTCCCGCAACACCCCCCCCTGTTGTTTAAGTAAAAGAGTTCTAAACCTACTATGAAATTATATACAATAAGTACAAATATCCTATTCTAACTAGCTTAGGTCTTGTATAATAAATAGCTTGGCCAAGTAATGAGTGGAAAGTAACTACGTTTATATAGTCTTCAAACCCATCGAAGATCTGAGAAGGAAAATAATGTTATCTGAGTAATTAGGAAGTGCAATCAAACAACTTCCAAAGCATGCAACAAATCACAGAGACAACTAGCTACCTGGGCAATCACCCAAGGTCACGTTTGCAGTGTTGAAGCAACCAACTTTAGCTAAGGCAAAACATAATTGATCTACCATTTTCAAAGGCAAGAAACTTATCAAAACTATCTTACCCTGTCTTGGCAGGATATGACAGTCCTGTTTTTTTTCCGTTCATGGGATACTCTGTGTCTCTGTCAGTGGTTGAAGTATGGGCATTTCTTTGCCCAAAGGTCAGTTCAGCCAAGAAGAAAGGCTCCAGGTGGAGCATCTTTGGTGCTCAACATTCTCTTGGGAATAGAGCGGTGTTGCCAGGAGCAATTGTGTCTCACTACCACAAAACTCTGAGTTAGATTAAAGGCCATTTTCTACAGCTCTTTGAAGAGGTTGAAGATTATCCATTTATACTGAGTATAATCTCTATGTATCTAAAGAACCTGATTAGTCTAATTATAAATGACAAACTTAGAATACTATTGATCTATATAATTCTCAATACCTACCTAACTTAAAGACTAAGACAATAAACGACTGTGAAACAAATGAGGACAATGACCTCCAAATATAAACAATGTACAAATATACATTGCAGTATGGTAAATATATATCAATACACAAACAATATATACGTATCTTAATCAGAGGTAGAAATGTACTGCAATATGATAAATATATATATATATACATATATACAATATATGTCAATACATAAAAAATGTTTTAAACAGAGATAGAAACATGCATGCATACAGTAGTCAAAATAATTTCACTTTGTACCAATATATAAGAATCGATACCAATATATTTGTTTCAAACAATAACTCACAAGTACCAACAAGTACCAATCTATTATCCCATCATCCCTTTATCCCTCTTTTTTTTTCAAATGATCCCTGAGCTTATAAAATTCCTCCCCCAACCCTCAACCGTATACCAATTATAATCAACCCCTAAATGATGTCCCTAAACCCAAGGGCAAACTTTACTGGGAGAGGGGACGTCGTCCTCTAGAATTACTTCCAGCTGTCATGGGGGCGACGTTCTTTCTGGGGGATCCTGTGAAAGTAAAATGATAGTTAAATTTCAAGATCAATGTCTTTTAAAATTGCAAATAGTCTCTGAGTATTTTTTGCAGGTCTGGCCAGAATGTTGTATAAGATGTGCACCATTTCAGCTAACTAAGTTGGAACTGTCTTGTGCAGCTGGTATCCAAAACAGGTCTTTTATTAGTGCTATCAGTATCATGATGTCATATCAACCAGGTGGAGTTGTTGTTGTGGGGCCCCTTCTTCTTACTGGAAACTTCAAATGTCACTGCAAGAAAAACTCATTGTTCATTGTGAAAAACTTAAACATTAATCATATAGACATATATAGACATACATATATTCAATGAAAGGCATGATAGATATATTCAATGAAAAGTATGATAGATATGAAGAAAAGCAAAAATGTTTTCTAAACTCATTATTTCTATCTGTCCCATATCATGGCTCTTGACATGAGACAGAAACTCCAGAAACTCTGAGTTTTTCTCTTACCAACAGGCTTGGAATTGGAGAAGGACTGAGCCAGAGTCCAACTTCAAAACCAGCTCTATATATTAAAAGTAAATGCACATTAATACATATTTAAGGATAAGAGTAGAATAATTTTACTTATGGGACATGTTTGATATTCTTGCCAATTCTTACTGGGTTGTAAATAGTTTCCATCTGTCAGTATTCAGACATCCAGGGTCCCTTGAATTTTTTGAAGATGAGTGTTTTCCTGCAGAGATAAGAAGAGAACCCTGGCCCCATTCTATATGTCTTTCTTACCACCTGTATGAATATCATCATTGTGGATGAGCTGTCATTTCTCCTTTCCAAAAGGTTTCTCCTCTTCAAATCAAAACTTTAATTTTGATGGTATCCACAATTTTTTTTCTCCTGTGGAAACAAGAACAAAACCCCTTCCTCAACGTAGCACACCTCCTGGCTTCCATTGAGAGGTCAGCAAATCATTGAAATAAATCAGTTGATTTAGTTCAGCAGACTTTTCCATTATCCAATGTCTTTCTGCTGCTGTCATTTCTTTTTCATTAGCATTAAGAAAATTCAAGGTTAATAAAGCATTATGTGACCTATTTCTGGGGCTATTTTCTGTCCCATTTTGTTTGTTCAGCATATCCTTTATAGTAGGATTTGATCTTTCTATAAATGCCTGACCTGTAGGATTATTTGGTATACCTGTAATATGTTTTATATTATAATAATCAAAAAAGCGTTTCATTTTCTTAGATACATATGCTGGACCATTGTCTGTCTTTATTTGTGCAGGTATACCCATGATGGCCATAATTTCCAATAAATGTGTGATTACTGAATCAGCCTTTTCTGAGCTCAGGGCAGTAGCCCATTGAAAACCTGAATACGTGTCTATGGTGTGGTGTACATATTTTAATTTACCAAATTCCATAAAGTGGAACACATCCATCTGCCAGATTTTATTTCTTTTAGTACCCTTTGGGTTACTCCCTGCAGGCAGCGGTGTTTGATTATAGAAAGAACAAGTAGGACATCTCTTTATAATGTCCTTAGCTTGTTGCCATGTAATGGAAAATTCATTCTTTAGGCCTTTACTATTGACATGATGCTTCTTATGGAATTCTGAGGCCTGCAACACGCTTCCAATCAATAATTGATCAATCTCAGCATTGCCTTGTGCTAGAGGACCAGGCAGACCTGTATGGGACCGGATGTGTGTTATGTATATCAGACAAAGCCTGTTCCTGATTATGTCTTGTACCTGGATAAACAATGAAGTCAACTCTGTGTCATCTGGTATAAATTCAGCGGTTTCAATTTGCAAGATAACTCTTTCTGCATATTGTGAATCTGTAACTATATTAAGAGATTCTTTAAAATCCCTTAGCACCATAAGAATGGCATATAATTCTGCCTTCTGGACAGAATTATAAGTGCTTTGTTCCACCTTACTCAATTGATCTGACTTGTAACCTGCTTTCCCTGATTTATTTGCATCAGTATAGAATGTACAGGCTCCAGTTATTGGAGCATCACATACAATTCTAGGAAGAATCCAAGAAGTTCTCTTTATGAGGTTAAGTCTACCACTTTGGGATAGTTGCTATTAATTTCTCCCAAAAAATTAGCACAAGCTCTTTGCCATGGTTCATTGTCTTCCCATAACCTTTTTATTTCTTCAGTAGTAAAAGGCACTATAATTTCTGCTGGGTCTATACCTGCTAGTTGATGAAGTCTCAGCTTACCTTTTATTGTTAATTCAGAGACTTTTTCCATCTAAGTTTTTAATTTTTTACTTGGTTTATTAGGTATAAATATCCACTCTAAAATGATATCTTCCCTCTGCATTAGAATCCCTGTAGAAGAAATTCTGGAAGGCAATATGACTAGGATGCAGCTAAGATTTGGGTTCACCCTATCCACATGTGCCTCCTGTAATTTTTCCTCAATCATTGTCAGTTCCTTTTCTGCTTCAGCTGTCAGTTTTCTTGGACTACTCAAATCTTTATTACCATCTAAGGTTTTGTTTAAATGAACTATTAGATCAGGTGTTATCCCAACAGCTGGTCATAGACTGGAAATGTCTCCTAACAATCTTTGGAAGTCATTAAGAGTCTTTAACCAGTCTTGCCTAATTTGTGCCTTTTGCGTTTTAATTTTCTCTAACCCTATTCTGTAATCTAGGTAATTAATAGAGTTTCCTCTTTGAATCTTTTCAGGGGCAATTTGTAATCCCCACCTAGGCAAGACTTTCTTTACTTCTTCAAAGATCCTTTCTAAAGTATCTTTATTAGAATCAGATAACAAGATGTCATCCATTTAATGATAAATTATGGACTTGGGGAATTGTTTACGAATTATTTCCAATGGCTTACTTACAAAATATTGGCCCAATGTAGGACTCTTGAGCAACCCTGTAGGAGGACAGTCAATTGATATCTCCTATTAGGCTGAGAATTATTATAAGTAGGCACTGTGAAGGCAAATTTTTCTCTATCCTTTTCTTGTAACAGTATAGTGAAAAAACAATCTTTCAAATCAATAACTATAAGAGGCCATCCTTTTGGTAATAGAGAAGGCAAAGGAATTCCAGATTGTAGTGGGACCATAGGTTTAATTGCCTTGTTGACAGCTCTTAAATCTGTCACCATTCTTCATTTACCGGATTTCTTTTTTACAACAAACACAGGAGAATTCCAAGGGTTCGTTGAGTCTTCAATATGGTGAGCATCTAGTTGCTCTTGCACCAGCTGTTCCAATGCCTGTAATTTATCTTCAAATAGAGGCCACTATTTGATCCATATTGGCTTCTCAGTTAGCCATTTTAAAGGTAGGGCTGTTGGTACCTCTAAAGGTTTGGTATTTGCTGTATGTTCTTGTACAGCCTGAATGGCTGGTGACCTTTTCCCATAATATCTCATCATATCCTTCCCAGAATTATGAGTTCCTGGAACTACAGGAATGTTAATCTGGGTATTCCATTGCTGTAGCAAGTCACGGCCCCATAAATTTACTGCAATAATGGCTATATATGGCCTTAGTGTTCCTATTTGCCTTTTGTGCCCTATGCATTCAACCCATCTTGTGCTTTGTTTTACACGAGATAGGGTTCCAATTCCCAGGAACTGAACATCTACCTCTTGAAGAGGCCAATTCAGATGCCAAGATTCTGGAGTAATGATACTTGCATCTGCACCTGTGTCTAATAAGTATTCTATAAAAGTGCCATTTATGCAGACACTTAGCTTTGGTCTTTGTTCATTAATAGAAGTCTGCCAAAATATACGTTTACTCTGTCCTACTGGGTTTTGTGACTCATCCTCCATGTGTAATTCATCATTTAGACCAGTATTACTTTTTACCGCAGAAATTAGAGCTTTTAATTTTCTTGATTAGGCACATTCTCCACTGTGACTGGGAATGATTGGGCCACTGTTGACTTGGGGGCCTGCAAGAGGCCCCTCAAGGAGATTCCCCTTGATATCAGGTTGCCCTGTCTGTCTGTTGTTGACTTGCATTCATTGGACCAATGTCGGCCTTTACCGCATCTCCTACATATACCTGCAGGTCGAGGTCTCCTATTTTTGTCATTCCCAGAAGGGATATTATTCCTAGAAATCCTTTGCCTCCAATCCCTTTTCAGATGTCCTAATTTACCACAATTAAAACATTGGCAGTTTGATGTCTCCTCATTGCTTTGGAAATCGCTTCTCCTACCCAAGATTCATCATTATAGCTAAACGTCTCAACATTCATTGTATGCTGAATCCATTCATCCATAGGTGCTGATCTATACCTTAAAGGCCCAATTATCTTTTTGCAATCTATGTTTGCATTTTCAAAAGCTAGAGATTCAAGAAGTATTCGTCTAGCTTCTGGGTCTGTTACCCCTATGTCCAGAGCCTTAATTAATCTTTGCAAAAAGTCTATAAAGTGTTCTCCCTGTCCCTGCCTAATCCTGGTATATGATTCAACACTTTTCCTGGATCTTGTATCTTATTCCAAGCATTTAAAGCTGCTTGGTGACATAGACACAGCACTTCATCGTCATAAAGAGCTTGGGCCTGTGGATCAGCATATTCTCCTGCACCAAGAATATGATCTTGGGAAACCTCCACACCTTTTGCTCCTCCATGCTGTTCCATATGTGTAGGGACATAGCCCCACCCATTGGGGGCGTGTTCGCCTCGGGCTAATGTTTACAGATAAATCTGCCGGGCATGAGCCCAGCAGCCCTTTTTCTTTTGCTCCGCTTTTCCAGTACTCCGCGGGAACCTGTGGTCCTGTAAGTCTATTTCCTTATTAAAGCTGTATATATCTATATAATCTGTCTACATTCATTTGCGCCACCACATTTGGTGTCCCAATGTCGGGCTATTTTGCCCCCGACCCGGCACGGGGGGGCGCAAGCTCCACCTTTCCCGGCTAGTTGCCTGAGCTCAGGAAGGCAATTTACAGCGCGCTCCCTGCTCGCTTTCCCTTCCCCCACTCCAGGCCACTACAGTCGCAGAGCAGCGACCCCCACGGAGCAGTTAAAAAAAAAAAAAGAAAAAAAGGGGGTAACTGGTTTTTTAGAATGATTGGTATTTGTAAATTACTGTTTATAAAAAATTGTACTGATACTGTTTCTTGTATATTGATATGTTAAATATTAAATGTAAATATTCCTACCTCTATTTTTATATAAATATGCTTATAACTTTATCTATAGTGTATTGATACATCTACCATATTACATTATACATTTCTACCTCTGATACTATAACATTGTTTACAGTTAAAGATCATTGTCTTCATATATTACACAGTTGTTTATTCTTTTAGTCTTCAAAGTTAGATAGATATTAAAAATTATATGTTTGTCATATTTATTTTTAAGTTTATCAGGTCTTTTAGTTACATAAAAATTATATTTAGTATAGATAATATGATCTTCAGCCTCTTCAAAGAGCTGTAAAAAATGGCCTTTAATCTAACCTAAAATTTCTGTGCCAAAGAGACACAATTACTCCTGACAACACCACTCTACTCCCAAAAAAACGTTAAACACCAAAGACACTCCACTAAAAGCTTGTCTTCTTGACAAAACTGGCCTTTGGGTTAAAAAAAGGCCCATACCTCAACTTCTAACAAAGATACAAAATATCCCTAAGTAAATAAAACAGGATTGTCTTATCTTACCAAAACAGGGTAGGATAGTCCTAAAAAAGTTCCTTACATTTAATAATGGTATGCCAATTATGTTAGGCCTTAGCCAAAGTTGGTTGACTCAACATTACAAACGAGAGTTTGGGTAATTGCCCAGATAGTCAGTTGTCTCTGTCAATTGTTACACATTTTAAATATCTCTCGATTGTTAAGTAATATTTATTCCCTTCTCAGATCTTTAACAAAGTTAAAGATTATATAATTATAGTTACTCTCTATGTTATTTAGACTCCTTAAGATAAAATGTTTAACAAAAGTTTTGTTCTCAATATTGTTTGTTATATTTATTATTTGTTATTATTGTATATAGTTATATTTGGTTTGGTTCTATCTTATTTAAACAAAAGGGGGAGATGTAGGGACATAGCCCCACCCATTGGGGGCGTGTTCGTCTCGGGCTAATGTTTACAAATAAATCTGCCGGGCGTGAGCCCAACAGCCCTTTTTCTTTTGCTCCGCTTTTCCAGTACTCCGCAAAAACCTGTGGTCCTGTAAGTCTATTTCCTTATTAAAGCTATATATATCTATATAATCTGTCTACATTCATTTACGCCACCACACATATGTTTGGATTCTTCTCTGAAATAGATTCCAAACATCAAGGAAGGTCCATTATCTAAAACTGCAGACACTAACTGATGGACATCATGGGGTGTAGCCCTAGCATTAGAAGCGCAAGTCTTTATCGTTTCCTTAACATACGCAGAGTGCAAGTCAAAATTAACAATAGCTTGCTTAATTTCTTTCAGATCATTCATGGCTATTGGCATCCATCTAGCTTCTCTGACTCCCTTTGAGCCTTTAGAAGTTGACGCTTTGTCAGAATTAAGTATAGGGTATGTTGCTAAAACCCTGGGTAAGCCAGTTCTAATAGCTGGTGGTGGCATTGTATCCTGTCCTTTTGCCTCCTTTCTCTGTTCACCAGCTCCAATAATTTCTTCAATCTTTTTAAATCTTTTTTCATTGTCTCTCTTAAATCCTAAATCTTCTGACCAGTATATATTTCTAGTGATTTCACTGAGGTATCAATTTTTTGGTCCCCATTCTGCATCTCTGATTCCAAAGCTTTAATTTTTTCCTTCAAAGATAACATGTCCTCCTTAAACTTTTCTTGTATATCATGTAGATTCCCATCTTGGAGGTACATTCTGTCTGTTACCTTATCAAAACTTTGTGATAACGTCTGAATGTCAAATTTAACAGCCTGAACCCTTTCAGGTAAATTTCTAGCACCCTTGAATATGGAGTCACTTGTTCAGATAACCTCTGGTTTTCAATAGTTTTAATACTGTCCATTAGTTGTTCATTATTAGTTCGTAAAGATTCTATCATTCTTAGGAGTGCCATATTTTTCCTTAATGATAGAATGTGGAAAAGAAAACTGAAACCTAGTAACAAGCAAATTAAGGTATCCCCATAATCATATAAACCTTGTATGATATACTCCATTGTATTAGTAAACAAAGCAGTAAAATTTGTGTTAGAAACAAAAACTGCCATATTACCTATTATCCAGCAGATGGCACTGTTGCCGAGCCATGACGAAAATGGGGTCCTGATTCAGTGTCTGCCTTAGTAGATGTTAAAAACTGGAAAATGCAAGTTTCTCAACAAAGTAATTGTAATTAAATCAATTCCATAGATGGAACCAGAAACCCAGAATCCAGGGGTATAGAAGAGCTACCTGGAAGCTGCTTATGCCTCCACGTGACAGAGTTTCCCCGAGGGGTTGCAGCTTTCGGCAACTGCTTGTGCTCTGGTTAGCACCACTCAAGCGCTGTGCTTGCAAGGGAGATTTAAAAACGACTCAGAAAAGAGCAAACCATGTGGGCAGAGACTATGCGGGCCTGTGGAGTTTAAATCCACGTGGGGAGGCAAATGATAGGGTGCCTGGGGACTTGAAGTCAATCTGAGGTGTTTAAAGGGAAAATATAAAGAACTGCAGCAAGAAAAGCCACTGCGTGATAATTTATGTTAAACTGCTGGCTCCACGCTCAAGGCCGCAAGGCACAGGCCGCTGCTAAAGGAGGGAGGGCTCACGCCAAAAAACTGGTGGCAGGCAGCCGAGCGGGGGAAGGAGAGGTCCTAAACCAAACGTTGGGCGCCAGATTAAGGCGAAGACGTAAGTCACAAACAATCGCACACCAGTTTGGAATTATGATTAATAGAATGGTTATTTATTTAAAGGGGAAAAAACTTACAGATCACTGTCCCAGACAAGAGCCCTCTGTGCAATCAGGAAGGGAGTCTTGTTGCCGGAAGCAGAGCAGGAAGTAAGAAACAGCGAGGAGGGGAGTGGCTGCTTTTTTAAAAAGAGAGAGACCACACCCCAATGGGCTGGTATCTCAGCGGCTATTGGCTGGAGGAGCGGAAGGACCTCCCACAACAATGTTTTGTAGTTTTTTAGATTTATTTCCTTATTTCTCTTGTCAGAATTTGTAAGGTCATCTAATCTGATCATACCATCTTGAATAAATCCATAACTTCTCATTGTGTATAAAAGCATAACCCCTTACTCAGAGTAACATACCATTTGACTCCTATTTTAAAATTGAGACATTCTAAAAATATATATGTTGATTTAGTTTAGCAACTTTAATCCTAAGTCTATTAGCAGCCAAAAAAAATTAAAAACAATATAGTCACATATAAGATCCAGACACTCTGTTTGCTTCCAATATTATGTAAAATTATTCTTTTGTATTATTTTATCCCCTTCTTAGGGACTTTAATACTTTAAAGCAATATATTTCTTTCATCAGATTGTCTATATCTTCTCTTTTTCCCAAGTTTTAAAGACATTGTAACCCATTTAGAGCTTTTTTCAACCTGAAACTCTCACTCTTGAATATCAATAACCTTTTTCTGACTGACTGAGCCTTTAAACTGGTAAATTACTTGGTTAGGATCAAACCCTCTGCTTTGGTATCTGGCTCTGCCTTGCTTGCTTCACTATGAGCTAAGCTTTATGATGGATGTATTGGCATGAAAGCCATTTTTATTGATCCAAGTCTGGGCAGTTTTTGGGTCCATGCTGCCATCAAGTAATGTGCCACCTATTGCTCATAAACCCCATCTAAGTGTTTGTTAGCATTGCTTCTTAATAGAGTCATGTTTTTTTTTTTGCTATTAGCATTGTGTCAGAAATCTGCCTCTTAAAAGAGCCATGCCTTGCCGGGCAGTGGTGACGCATGCCTTTAATCCCAGCACTTGGGAGGCAGAGGCAGGTAGATCTCTGGGAGTTCAAGGCCAGCCTGGTCTATAAGAGCTAGTTCCAGGACAGGAGCCAAAAAGCTACCGAAAAATCCTGTCTCGAAAATAAAAAAAAGAAAAAGAGCCATGCCTCTTCTTTATACTATGAAATAAGCCTACTGAGATAAGACACTGAGAAGCAAATTTTGACTTCAGTTTTCAGTTTTTATAATCCTTCATTAAGCTTGTCAGGTCTTATGTGGGAATTCTGGTCCAAAATTGAAATTGCCGCTGTTATGAAAAAATGGTTAATTGGGTATAAAATTTAGAGTCATTACATACAGGGAGGAAGACTTTGGTCCTTTCTCAATTGATATGGCATAGTTGGTTAATGACCCATGAGAAGCCTCACAATCTCTGAAGAATGGATATGGAGTGGGATAGGAGTAAGATGTGTGGAGCACCAGGAGTGGAGGCAGAGGAAACAGGGATTGGCATGTAAACAAAAAAGTTTGTTCTTAAAAATAAAATTGGCAGATAAATAAAAAAGTTTAAAGTCACAAAGATAAGTTAAATAAAAGAATATATTTTGTAAATTTGCCAAACATAAATGTACTGAGTATTATAACTGTATTTACTGCTTAATAACTATTATACATACATGCACAAATACACACATACACACACAGTTTTACTATGATAAGTTTAAAACCTTCTTTTTTTAATTAGGCATAAAGGGGATTATGCTATGGAATAATCCTTATGTATACTATAAATTTGTATTCCTCTCATTGACTAATAAGGAACTGACTGGCCAGGAGCCAGACAGGAAGTATAGACAGTACAGCCAAACTGAGAATAATGGGAGGAAGAAGGACAGAATCAGAGAAGTCATAAACACAGAAAAAAGCAAGATTAACATGACATACTGAGAAAAGATGCCAAACCCCAGGGCAAAGCTGAGGTAAAAATACAGATTTATTGAAAATGTAAGAATTAGCTAGTAACAAGCCTCAATTATTGGCAATCATTTATAAATAATAATGAGTCTATGTGTCCGTTATTTGGAAACTGATGGACAGGAAAAAAAAAGACTGCCTAAAGTATGCCTTTGTTAAAGCTCATGTATTCAATGGAGGTGATCCTAACACAAAGGACAGTCTTATACTTTCATTAAGGAAAATGAAGTCTGAGACAAAGAGAATAGGGATACCTAGGTATAATTATTCACATGTGTATACTGTGGAATGGGTGCTTCCTGGGGAAAGGCGGTCTTCTTCTCGGTTTGGTGGATCCTAGAAAAGGACAGCAGACTCTATGAAATGATACAAACATGTGCCCTTTCCTTGAACCTCATCAGTGTCGGCAATCTGTGAAACAGACCATTCTGTTACCTTCCCCCAAAATGTCATATATGAACTCATGAGGCATAATCCAAACAATTTATGAAATGGCTCACCTAGAAGACATTTGGCAAAGTTGAGGTTAAATGATGGGCAGCATGGCACAGGCCCTTCGTGACCTGGAGGTTGTTAGAGCCCTTAAGTAATCCATGTCTGGAATGCATATCTTGGATTTAATAGCCTCCATAAAAAGCACAACTTATACTTTCTACTTCCCACTACAATATGTACATTTTCTAAACTTGCACAACAATCATGCACAGATTGTGAGAATAAATAATAAGAGTTGTATTTTATCTTAGATTAGTGTGCTACCACATATATTTTCTTCAAATATCTATTTCTCTGGTTCCAGAAGAAAATCTGAAAGTTGTGTTGCCATATAAAATCTGTTCTGCCCATCTCTTTCTTAGGTCATTTTGTCAATATATTCCTATAAGAATTCATGTGTTAAATGCCTTCTTTTGATTCTTAAAGTCCCAATTGTCAATGTCCAAAAATTGATACTCCAAGGTAATGAAAATTAGAAATTTAACAGAAAAGCTAGGTATATTGGGGCAGGGGGTTATGAGGAAATTCTAATTTTTAGCACCTAACAATTTCTCAGAAATGACAGGCTTGTCACCAAGGGTTCAACATTAGAATCACTTTTATTTGTCATGATCTTGTAACACTGCCTGTAAAAATGTGCACTTGGGGACATGGAGAGATAAAAAGGTCAAGGCTCCCCTCCAAGCATCCGTATCAAGAGACTCATAACCACCTGTAACTTCAACTCCAGGGGAACTAACACCATTTTCTTCTCAGATATCTGCACTTACATGCATACAGAAAAACAGACAGACAGACAGACAGACACACACACACAATCAAATAAACAAGAAAACAGACTCCTGGGGTAATAGTTATATATGCATTCATACATATATAACAATAACAAGGAAGAGATTTTGAGAAGGTGCAGGGTGACAGAGGATGAGCTGTAATGGGGATAGAACAGATGGAAATGACAAAAAATTCATGCACGCAAACATGAAGATACACACCACAGGTCATATGATGAAATCAGGACAAACTTCTGAAGCTGGCTAGGTAGACAAGTTCATATGTGTTTATTTGGAACAGATACTTCTTGGGGAAAGGTTACATTGTTCTTGACTTGGTGAATCTTAGAAAAGAACCCTCTTTCTACTTTTACATGGGTTTTGGGAATAGAACTCAATTAGCCACACTTGTACAACAAACACATTTATGTACTATGACTTCTCCTTGGTCCTTCAAATTGATAGTAAATCATTTTTTCTCAGCAAATGGCTTAAAGATAAAACAGGTATAATTTTGAATATTTTTACCTAAGTATTTTCTAAGCTTAACTTTTGCATTATTTATTTAAAAATTTCTCAGCAGCACCTGAATGATCTCTGTTAATTCCCAGAACCTATTCCTTGGATATAGATATGACAGAATAAAGAGTAGATTTAATATTGATGTATTTATTGTCTAAATTTATTATACATTGTCATTGTACTTATTCTATATAGTTTTTCTTGTATTAGTTATACCCTTATTTTTTATTTTAGATTAAAAGGGGAAATGTCATGATATTTTATTTGTACTTTAATAAATAAAGCTTGCCTAAAGACTGGAGAGCAATACTGTCACCCTGGTCAGGAAAACAGAACAGGCAATAGTGACACACACCTTTAATCCTAGTACACACATGATTTGCCATAGAAACCAGTTAGTAATAGTGCATACTTTTAATTGCAACACTAGAGAGAAATATAAGATGGGAGGAAACAATTCTCAGTCAGTCTCATTCTGAGATTTCTGGAGGCATGATCACCATTTCAGATTAGGTAGAGGTAAAAGCCAGTGACTGGCTGTTTTGCTTTACTGACCTTCTGGTTGAATCCAAATACCTGTCTCTGGGTTTTTATTAATCATGCTACACTGATTCTCTCTCCCAGATACCAGACCACACACATTGCTTTCTACCCTGTAGGAAGAAATGATGGCCCCTGCTGTAGGAATGCAGACCTCATTGGTAAAGGGAATCCCAGACACTCTTCCATAAAGTTATGGTCCTCCAATTACTTCCTTTTTGTGAATGGTAACATGTGAATCCAGCCAGAATATATCATGTGGGGTAGAACTTTCAATCATCCTATGAAATGTTTATTTCTAGTTCTGGAAATGGTTGTATCAGTCTGTTACTATAGAAATCCCACTCTCCCATATTAAGTTATCTTTTCTAATGTAGTTCCTCTCAAGGTTTTAAAGGAAAAATATACTCTGTTTCTTCAAGACCACATTGTATATTCTCTGTGATGAACTATCTCACCAGAATCCTATTCCACTTCAAGGCCCAACATGTCCTTACCACATTGTCAAGAGATAGTCTCCTAAAAAAATCTCCTGAAGAACAGTTCCTTGATGTGGGAGTGATTTCTTTCTAATCTGTTGCTTTCATTGGTTAATTAATAAAGAAACTGCCTAGGCCCATTTGATAGGCCAACCCTTAGGTGGGTGAAGTAAACAGAACAGAATGCTGGGAGAAAGAAGCCGAGTCAGTGAGTCACCATGGTTCTCTCATTCCAGACAGACGCAGGTTAAGATCTTTCCTGGTAAGCCAGCTACACAGAATATTAGAAATGGGTTAGATCAATATGTAAGAGCTAGCCAATAAGAGGCTGGAACTAATGGGCCAGGCAGTGATTAAAAGAATACAGTTTCTGTGTAATTATTTCGGGTAAAGCTAGCCAGGTAGCAGGATACAGCCCCGCCGCTGCTACTACTACAGAGTGGTGCTCCAACGTGATGGACTAAATCCACTTAAAAACCTGAGAGGGCTTTAAAAAAAAGGGAGAGAGAGTTTAACACAGCTTTGGCTGTTTATGGGTGACTTGCCACAAAGAAATTTTCCTGACTCAGCAGCAGGAAAAAACTGGCTGTTTTAAAATGCCGGTTTTCTATGCTGTGCTGCCATTGGATCTCTGTCTGGCTCCTGCAGGAGACGGAGATTTTGAATGGAGCATTTGGAGTAAAGTGCTATGGCTTGCTTGATGGCAATGTGGACTGCTGTGTGCCTGGAACTGTGTGTGGCTCAGGGGCACCAAATGGCTCTGAGGCAGGAGCAGCTCAGCCCCACCATGGTGAACTGTGCTGGTCTCAGGCAGAAACTGCCATAATTACCATAATAATAGCACAGTTAAGGTTTAGACTGGGCAGGACACAGGCAGTACCGTATTACCTGTACATGGTGCAACTTAAGTTTTTAAGAAGTGCTTAACATTTTAAGAAATGCTCCTGGATATTAAAAAAAATTACAGATTCACAATAGAACAGATTCAGACACTGTTGGATGAATGTACGTAGGCTTGAGAGAGAGAAAAAATATATATAAAGAATAAAGTTAATGTCTTAAAGAAAGGGTAAAGTCTTTAAAGAGACAGAGTACAGATAGTTATAGATTAAAAGAAATAAAGAAAAATAAGCCACATAAAAATGGAAAATTCACAGAGAGTCTGGATTCTTTGTATTATTGTGTTTTCTTTAAAATTTTTGACTGTAAAGGAGCTAAGTGCAGAGAGACATTTCATTATATCCAAGGTAAACCAGAATGGATATAAGGGTATTATGATTTCAGAATTTGAGTCTAAGGATATGATGCTTTGGAGAGGGTCTTCCTTTGTTTTCACAGAGAATGAGACCCTGTTGATTGCATCTATCCCAATATGGTATGATAGACCATGCCCTCCTGAAAGGTTGCTGTGAACACCCTCAAAAAATTACTTCACTCAACTGCCAACTGAGATGACCCTGGCACACAGGTTATACCATGAAAGACCTAATTAATGACGCCCCCATTCAGCAGGAAGCAGTTTGGAGAGAAAAAACTGTGCCCATATTTCCAAATATTGTTTAAAAATGTTCTGTTACATTTAAAGGGGGATATGATATAGATATGAATAATTTGCATTGGTGTGGATTTTAAGGTCAATTTTGTTATATGTTATGTATTTCTGATCTTGATTAAGGTATTGTGATTGTGTAGTTCATTTAAAATGTAATGTATAATTAGGAAATATAGGTTGCTAATGGATAATCATCAATAATAATCAAGCTTGTAGTCATGTTAGTTAGATTTTCTAGATATATAGAGATATAGTTCAGTTAGATAGGCATTCTTCATATCTTTCAAAGACTGCAGAATATGGCATTTAATGTTTTAATAACTTAGGGTTTTTCATGACAATGAGACACGTCCTGGCAGTACCAATCTACTTCAAGAGGAAGATGGGCTTGGAAGAGGCTCTTTATGGAGTTGGTTAGCCATTTGGGCAAGAAACTCCTCTTGCATGGACTGATGCATAAACTGGACACAAAGAACCCACAGAGAGAGGACTGCTGAACTTGCGTAAAGGTGAGATGATCTTTCAGGGTTCCTGATTCATGAAAGAGTCTGCAAGACATTCTGCAGGACACAGCAGATAGTGACTGAACTGTCTTTGAAATTTCCTGCTTCATGGAAATGTCTGTTGAACACCATGGGCCTGAAGGCCGAAGACAGATGCCCCAACAGTACAAAAGAACTTTGGGTGACTGTACAGGCAGCGAGATGTCTCTGTCATTTCTAGAGTTTTGGATTTCTTGTTTGCTTAGGTAATATTATATCCTTCTGGAGTCTTTGATGGAGTTGAAGAATGGATACATAGTTGTAGTTTTCCTTAGTTATGATAAAAGATAAAATAGATATAAATATTGTAACTGTAATTATTGCTTGATAACTGTTTTGCTATATGTAATTTTACTATGTTAAAATGAAAGCCTTCTTTTTTGTTTAAACAGAAAAAGAGGAAATGATGTGGGAGTGATTTCTTTCTAATCTGTTGCTTTCCTTGGATAATTAATAAAGAAACTGCCTAGGCCCATTTGATAGGCCAACCCTTAGGTGGGTGGAGTAAACAGAACAGAATGCTGGGAGAACGAAGCCGAGTCAGTGAGTCACCATGATTCTCTCATTCCAGACAGACGCAGATTAAGATCTTTCCTGGTAAGCTAGCTCGTGGTGCTACACAGAATATTAGAAATGGGTTAGATCAATATGTAAGAGCTAGCCAATAAAAGGCTGGAACTAATGGGCCAGGCAGTGTTTAAAAGAATACAGTTTCTGTGTAATTATTTCAGGTAAAGCTAGCTGGGTGGCAGGATACAGCCCTGCCGCTGCTACTAGTGCAGGTCTTTGTCAACTCCTTTTCCAAAAAAACTAGTGTGCATGTTTATTTAAAACACACACCTATCTTGAAAGTCTCTACCAAACAAAACTGTAGCAAAATTAATAAAAACCCAGAGAGAGATATGGGTTTCATCATGCAGATCAGATAAGCAAAGTCTTCAAGCCAATAGAAAGGTTTTACCTCTATGATATCTTTACACTGAAAGAGAGTGAGTTCCTGACTCATCCCACCTTATATTCTTTTCTTGTGCTGGGATTTGATTTGAGATTCCCCTCTGTATTCTGTGAATATCATTTGTTAATAAATTAAGTGCTTTGGGCCTACAACAGAGCTATAGGGGAACAGAGTTAGGTGAGAAAAACTAAACTGAATGCTGGGAAAAAGGACAGAGTCAGAATGAAGCCTTGTAGCCACCGTTAGAGGCAGACGTGCTAAAACTTTGCTGGCAGGCCACAACCTCATGGTGTTGCACAGATTAATGGAGATTGGTTAAACTAAGATGTAAGAGTTAGCAAATAAGAATCCAGATCTAATGGGCCAAGCAGTGATTTAAATAATATCATTTCTGTGTAATAATTTTGGGTATTTGGAGAGTCAGAAACCAACAAGTGGCCTCCTCCAATGTGGATTAAATCCGTGTTCTATTACTGTCTGGCATCTATGGCTATCTAGTGTGGCTGTTAGGGTTAAAGGTGTGTGCCATCACTGCCTGGTCTATGTGAATGAGTAGTGTGTTTTTTTCTGTTCTGATCTTCAGGCAAGTTTTATTTATTAATAAAAAATTAAATATCACTATACTTTCCTTTTTCGGTCTAAAATAAAAATAAAAGTCTATAACTAATATAGAAAAACCATATACTTAGTAGATAAAACCAAGACAGAAGAGAGGGGTGGGAGACCTTCTGTACCATAGATCTTTTGGTCTTTTAGAGCGGCCCACCTAGTAGATGTGGAGTTGAGATCCACATAAGCACCAGATGAAGATGGGTATTAAAAAAAAAATTCACAATAACTCAGAATTGAGTATAATAAAGGGTTATTTATTTAGCAGTAGAAAAACAGCTCACTATTCTCTGCACATATGGGGAACAGGAACTGAATCCAGTAGCTTGGAGAGAGAGAGAGAGAGAGAGAGAGAGAGAGAGAGAGAGAGAGAGAGAGAATAATTTATGTTGGCATTTATAGTATAAGAGGCCATATCCAATTGGGCTGGTATCTTAAAGACTACTTGCTAAAGTAGTTCCTACACCAGTTATTACCAGATATATAAGCTTTTCTTAATTTTCTTAATATTGGAATTCTTTCACAGGACTGCCAGTCAATTGAGAGAAGCATTTTCTTCTAGGAAGTAGGAATTTTATTGAGGATGGGCTTGAATAAAGAAGTGTCCCTTTTGAGCATGAAAGAGTAATGGCAGGTATAAGCACTGATTTATGACTTAGTTGAGGTTCCCCATTTGTCCTTAAATATCTGTACATGGATTTTGGTTGATAATAAATGTTAAAGAAACATTTATCCTCTAATGCCCAGGGTGGCCTTGCAAGAAATCACCAGTGTCCTTCCTGCATGTCTGTTAGGTAATCTGGTGGAGAGTGTACACCTTCCCCCTGCCATCCTTTACTGTTGCTTTGATGTCCATTGGAGGAGGCACACCCCACCCTATCTTCCTATGTTCCTTCTGTCTAAGGCACAAACTCCTGGACTGCTGCTGCTCCCCAATACAGGTTAAGAGCAGTGTGCTCATTCACTGGAGCAGGTTCTAATCCTGTTGCCTTGTGCATTTGTTCAATGTGCTCCTCTCCATATGGGTTCTGCTCTTCACAGACACTGGGGCAGAGTTTGTTCCAGCTGCCTTGAACATTTGCTTAGTATGCTGGAACTGAGCTACCTTGGTGCTGCACCTGCTGGTCAAACATTGTCACTACATCTGAATACATTCAGATAGCCCTGTTCTCCACGAATGGCCTCCACCTGCTGGTTAAACACTGTCACTACATTTCCACAGCCCAGCCCCTGGGAAAATCACAACCTAACCCTCCAAGGAGCAGCGTCACAAATTTTAAGGCACTTGGGAACTTTAAAATGGTAAACAAGGCTGTTAAATTTAAATAAAAAGGTAAAAGAATAAGGGGAAAGGACAATCAATACATTTCCCATGCTAAAGAGTGGGAATGTGACAATTCTTCATTTCTACAGAAAATGAAGACCTTGGTTGTTGCGGGAGGTCCTTCCGCTCCTCCAGCCAATAGCCTCTGAGATACCAGCCCATTGGGGCATGGTCTCTCCTTAAAAAAGTGGCCACTTCCCTCCTTGCTCTCTTATACTTCCTGCTCTGCTTCCGGTTACTAGACTCCCTTCCTGATTGCACAGAGGGCTGTTGTCTGGGACAGTGATCTGTAAGTTTTTCCCCTTTAAATAAATAACCATTCTATTAATCATAGTTCCAAACTGGTGTGCGATTGTTTATGAGTTACGCCTTCGCCTTAATCTGGCACCCAACATTTGATTTAGGACCCCTCTGTCCCCCGCCAGTTCGCCTTGGCACGAGCCCTCCCTCCCTCAGCCGCGTCCTGTGCCTTGCGGCCTGTGCCTTGTGCATGGAGGCAGCAGTTTAATATAAATTATCACGCAGTGGCTTTTCTTGCTGCAGTTCTTTACATTTTCCCTTTAAACACCTCAGATTGACTTCAAGTCCCCACGCACCCTATTGTTTGCCTCCCCACGTAGATTTAAACTCCACAGGCCTGCGTAGTCTCTGCCCGCGTGGTTTGCTCTTTTCTGAGTCGTTTTTAAACCTCCCTTGCAAGCACAGCGCTTGAGTGGCACGAACCAGAGCGCAAACAGTTGCTGAAAGCTGCAAACCCTCCGGATGACTCTGTCACGTGGAGGCATAAGCAGCTTTCAGGTTGGTCTTCTCTACTCCTGGATTCTGGGTTTCTGGTTCCGTCTATGGAATTGATTTAATTACATTTCCTTTGTTGAAAAACTCACATTTTCCAGTTTTTATCATCTACTAAGGCGACACTGAAACAGGACCCCATTTTCGTCATGACTCGGCAACAGCACCACCTGCTGGATAATAGGTAATATGGCAGTTTTTGTTTCTAACACAAATTTTACTGCTTTGCTTACTAATACAATGGAGTATATCATACAAGGTTTATATGATTATGGGGATACCTTAATTTGCCTGTTACTAGGTTTCAGTTTTCTTTTCCATATTCTATCATTAAGGAAGAATATGGCACTCCTAACCTGAGGTGAACACGCCCCCTAATGGGTGGGGCTTATCCCTTCATCTCCCTCTTTTGTCTAAATAAGACAGAACTAAACCAAATACAACTATATACAATAATTACAAATAATAAATATAACAAACAATATTGAGGACAAAAGTTTTGCTAAACATTCTATCTCAATAAATAACATAGAGAGTAACTACAATTATATAATCTTCAACTCCGTCAAAGATCTGAGAAGGGAATAAATATTACTTAACAAACGAGAGATATCCAAAATGTGCAACAATTGACAGAGACAACTGCCTACCTGGGCAATCACCCAAAGTCTCGTTTGCAATTTTGAGTCAACCAACTTTGGCTAAGGCCTAACATAACTGACATACCATTCTTAGAACTATCCTACCCTGTCTTGGCAGGATAAGACAATCCTGTTACATCCACTTAGGGATATTCTGTATCTTTGTCAGAAGTTGAGGTATGGGCTTTTCTTAACCCAAAGGCCAGTTCTGCCAAGAAGACAAGCTCCCAGTGGAGTGTCTTTGGTGCTCAACGTTCTCTCGGGAGTAGAGTGGCATTGCCAGAAGTAATTGTGTCTCATTGGTACAGAAATTTTAGGTTAGATTAAAGGCCATTTTCTACAGCTCTTTGAAGAGGCTGAAGATCATACTATCTATATTAAATATAATCTCTATGTATCTAAAAGACCTGATTAACCTAAAAATAAATATGACAAACATATAATTCTCAATACCTATCTAACTTGAAGATTAAAGAATAAACAACTGTGCAATATAAGAAGACAATGAACTTCAACTGTAAACAATGTCATAGTATCAGAGGTAGAAATGTACATGTAGTATGGTAGATGTATCAATACAATATAGACAAAGTTATAAGCATACTCATACAAAAATAGAGGTAGGAACACTCACATTCAATATTCAATATATCAATATACAAAAAATAGTACCAATACAATTTTCTATAAACAGTAATTCACAAATAGCAATCATCCCATAAGATCAGTTAATCCCCCTTCTTCTTTTTTTTTTTGAAAATACCCCTAATTCCATAAAACATCACCCCATCCCCTCAACCCTAAACCAACCACTAAAAGATGTCCCTAACCCTGAGGGCAAACTCTGTTGGGAGAGGGGATGTCGTCCTCTAAGATTGCTTCTAGCTGACATGGGGGTGACGTTCTACTTAGGGGGTCCCGTGAAAGCAAATGATGGTAAAATTCCCAATTTAACATTTGACCTAAGAAAATTGTAACTAGTCTCTGAGCATTTTGAGAAGGTCCGGCCAGAGTGTTGTCAAAAAATGTGCACCATTCGAAATTGTCTTGTGTAGTTGGTACAAAAAAAAAGGTCTAATATTAGCGCTTAAAAAAAAATTCATGACGTCATAAAAACCAGATTGAGTTGATGTCGTGGGGCCCCATCTTCATCCTGAAATCTTCAAAGATTACTGTAGGAAAATTTGTTGCTTGTTATGGGAAAATTAAACATTAAAAACAAGGACATATACTGACATATATAGAAAGACACAGATATGAGGAAAGGCAAAGAAAGTTTAAGACATATATATATATATATATATATATATATAAATTAATACTTTCAGAACATGTCCCTCCATCAGTAATTAAATATTCAGGGTCCCTTAAATTCTTTGAAGATGGGTCTTTTCCTGTGGAGAAAAGAAGAGAACCCTGCCCCCAACCTATCTGTATTACTTACCATCAGTATGATCGCCATCCATGTGATTGAATTCTTATTTATCTTTTCCAAGTGGCTTCTCTTCATCAAAATGAACCTTTATTAATTTTGACAGTATCCACAATTTTTCCTCACCTGTGGAGACAATAGCAAATCTTCTTCTCCAACGCAGCACATCTCCTGGCTTCCATTGTGAGGTCAGCACATCCTTGAAATAAACTGGTTGATTTAGTTCAGTAGACTTTTCCATTATCCAATGTCTTTCTGCAGCCGATGTTCCCTTCTCATTAGCATTGAGAAAATTCAAGGTTAACAAAGCATTATGTAACCTATTTCTGGGGGTGTTTTCCACCCCTTTCTGTTTGTTCAACATATCCTTTATAGTTTGATTTGATCTTTCTATGACTGCTTGACCTGTAGGATTGTATGGTATACCTGTAACATGCTTGATATTGTAATAATCAAAAAACAATTTCATTTTCCTAGAGACATAAGCAGGACCATTATCTGTCTTTATTTGTGTAGGTGTACCCATGATAGCCATGACTTCTAATAAATGAGTGATTACTGAATCAGCCTTTTCTGAACTTAAAGCCGTTGCCCACTGAAAGCCTGAATACGTGTCAATGGTGTGATGAACATATTTTAATTTGCCAAATTCTGCAAAGTGGAACACATCCATCTGCCAGATTTCATTCCTTTGGGTGCCCTTTGGATTAGCCCCTGCAGGCAGTGGCGTCTGGTTATAGAAAGAGCAAGTAGGGAATTTCTTTACAATCTTCCTAGCTTGTTGCCATGTAATAGAAAACTCTTTCTTTAAACCTTTGCTATTAACATGATGTTTTTTATGAAATTCAGAGGCTTGTAGCACACTACCAATCAATAATTGATCAATTTCTGCATTACCTTGTGCTAGAGGACCTGGCAGACCCATATGGGATCAGATGTGTGTTATGTACATAGGGCAAAGCCTGTTCCTAATCAAATCTTGTACCTGGATAAACAATGAGGTTAGTTCTGTATCATCAAGTATAAATTCAGCAGTTTCAATATGTAAAATAACTCTTTCTGTGTATTGTGAATCAGTAACTATATTAATAGGTTCTTTAAAATCCCTTAGCACCATGAGAATGGCATATAAATCTGCCTTCTGGACAGAATCATAAGGAGTTTGTTCCACCTTACCCAAGTCTTCTGATTTGTAACCTGTCTTCCTTGATTTATTGGCATCAGTATAGAATGTATGGGCTCCAATTATTGGAGTATCACGGACGATTCGAGGAAGGATCCAAGAAGTTCTCTTTATGAAGTTAAGCCTCTGGCTTTTTGGATAGTTGTTATTAATGTCTCCCCAAAAATTAGCACAAGCTCTTTGCCATGGTTCATTATCTTCCCATAATTTCTTTAGTTTATCAGCAGTGAAAGGCACTATAATTTCTGCTGGGTCTATGCCTGCTAGTTGACAAAGTCTCAACTTGCCTTTTATAATTAACTCAGAGACTTTTTCCACATAAGTTTTCAGTTTCTTACTTAGTTTATGTGATAAAAAGATAAAAAGATCCATTCCAAGATAATATCTTCTCTCTGCATTAAAATTCCTTTAGGGGAAATTTTTGGTGGTAGTATGACGAGAATACAATCGAGCTCTGGATTTACCCTGTCCACATGTGCCTGTTGTAATTTTTCCTCAATGATTGTCAGTTCCTTTTCTGCTTCAGCTGTTAATTCTCTGGGACTGTTTAAATCTTTGTCCAAGGTTTTGTTTAAATGAATTATTAGATCAGGTGTTATCCCAATAGCTGGTCATAGACTAGAAATGTCCCCTAACAGGCTTTGAAAGTCATTAAGAGTCCGTAGACAATCTCTCCGAATTTGTGCCTTTTGTGTCTTAATTTTTTGCAAACCTATTTTATAACCTAAATAATTAACACAATCTCCCTTCTGAATCTTTTCAGGAGCAATTTGCAATCCCCATTTAGGTAAAAGTATCTTTATTTCTTCAAACAGTCTGTTCAAGGTATCCATGTTTGAATCGGATAACAAAATGTCATGCATGTAATGATATACTATCGATTTTGGAAATTTCTTGCGTAATATTTGCAATGGTTGATTCACAAAATATTGGCACAGGGAGGGGCTATTTAACATACCCTGGGGGAAGACAGCCCAGTGGTACCTCCTCGAAGGTTGAGAATTATTATAAGGAGGCACTGTGAAGGCAAATTTTTCTCTTCTTTTTGTAAAGGTATAGTGAAAAAACAATCCCTTAAATCAATAACTATGAGAGGCCATCCTTTTGGCAATAAAGAGGGCAAAGGAATTCCAGATTGCAGAGGGCCCATAGGTTGAATAACCTTGTTGATAGCCCTGAGATCTCTCACCATTCTCCATTTACCTGATTTTTTCTTAACCACAAATACAGGAGAATTCCAAGGGCTGGTAGATTCTTCTATATGTCCAGCATCTAATTGCTCCTGTACCAACTGTTCTGAAGCCTGTAACTTTTCCTCAGCTAAAGGCCATTGCTTTGTCCATATTGGTTTCTCAGTCAACCATTTTAGAGACAAGGCTGTTGGTATCTCTGAAGGGACATCAATTGCTTGTTCTTGTACAGCCCGAATGGCTGTTTTTCTCCGTTTGTAATATCTTTTAATATTATTCCCGAAATATAGGCCTAGAAGTAGCAGGAATGTTAATTTGGGTATTCCATTGTTGTAATAGGTCACGACCCCATAAATTCATTGCAATATTGGCTACATATGGCCTTAATTTTCCTATTTGTCCCTCTGGATTTATACATTCAACCCATCTCGTGCTCTGCCTTACTCGAGATAGGGTTCCAATTCCCAGGAGCTGAACATTTACATTCTGAAGAAGCCAATACGGATGCCAAGATTCTGGGGTAATGATACTTGCATCTGCACCTGTGTCCAGCAGGCCAGTAATAAAAATGCCATTTACACACACTCTCAGCTTTGGTCTTTGATCATTTATAGAAGTTTGCCAAAACACACGGAATTCATCTTTCTGATCATTATTACTTGTAACAGCAGGCATGGGGCTTCCTAATTGTCCTGATGAGGCATGTTCTCTGCAGTAACTGGAAATGACTGAACCATGTTTGCCATGGGGGCCTTTGAGGCCCCCTTCTAACGTTTCCCATCTGTATCATGTTGCCTTCTCTATCTCTTGTAGACCTGCATTCATTCGTCCAATGTCTGCCTTTTCCACATCTTCAACACAAACCTGAAGGCTGATTCCTCCTATTTCTGTTATTTCTAGAAGATGCATTATTATTATTTCTGAAAATCCGTTTTCATATGACCCATTTTGCCACAATTAAAACATTTGGTATTCTGATGTCTCCTTTTACCACTGGAAATTGCTTCTTCTACCCATGCTTCAGTGCCATAGTCAAATGTATCAACATTCAGTGTATGCAAGACCCATTCTTCCAATGGTGTTGATCTGAGCTTTAAAGGTCCCAAAATCCTTTTGCATTCCACATTTGGATTTTCATAAGCCAAAGACTCGATCATTATACATCTTGCTTATGGGTCAGATATCCCTATTTGTACAGCTTTAGTTAGTCTTTGTAAAAAGTCATTAAAGGGTTCTCTCTGACCCTGTTCAACTATGACAAATGATTCCATTCTCTGTCCTGGATCTTGCACCCTGTCCCAAGCCCTTAAGGCTGCTGTAGTACACATGGAGAGTGTGTTTTCATCCAAATTAGCTTGTTCCTGAGTGTCCGAAAAGAGCCCCTCTCCTAGAATTTGATCTAGGGAAATCTCAATTCCCTTTGCTCTTTCCTGCTGTTCTAAAAGTCTAGCCTCTTGCATGAATAAGCATTTCCATTTCAATTGTGGTCCACTCTCAAGTACAGCAGAGCGCAGCTGTAACCAGTCAGAGGGACTTGCTTTGCTTGTCGTGGCCCAAGATCTTAGCATCTCTTTAACAAAAGAGGCATGCATCCCAAAAGTCATTACAGCCTGTCTAGTTTCTTTGAGATCATTCATACAGACAGGTTCCCATGTATCTTCCTTGATGACCCTAGGGTTTCTGGAACCAACCACTTTCTCTGTTTCACTACTAGAAAGGAAGGTAGAACTGTAGGTAGAGCTTTGTTGGAATTGTCCCGGAGAGATTTACCCACAGATTTAGTTAAAATTTGCCTTTCTACCCCTTGCTCTTTTTCATCAGAATTTAGAAATTCCTCAATCTTTTCAATTTTATTCACCATTGCCTTCTGCAATGTCTGAATCTCCTGTCCAGAATTATGTTCCAAAGCCTTCATTGAGGATTCTAAAGTATGAAGTTTGTCCATTAGAGATAACATCTCATCTTTGGACATAAATTTTACAGCATAAACCATGCCTTCTTGTATTGACAATCTTTCCACCAATCTGTCATAAGCTTTAGACAAAATCCGATTGTCACATTCAGCAGTTTTGATTCTCTCAGTTAATATTTCAGTTCCTACTGAAAGGGACTGAAGCTTACGATTCAAATCAGCTGTTCCCTCTTCCATAGTAATGAATTTCTCCTTAATATCAGCCGTTAATGTTTCAGTTCTTACAGAAAGGGACTGAAGCTTACGATCCAAATCAGTTGTTCCCTTTTCCATAGTAATGAATTTCTCCTTAACATCAGCCTGTACCTCTTCTAAATTTTGTTCAGTTTGTTGAGTTGTGTTAAACAAAGATCTGTTCTCTGCCCGGAGAACTTCAAACTGATTCTTGAGAAGATTGTTGTCATTCTCAAGTGTTTTTAAGCGTTCAACCTCGTCTTGTAAAGACTTTATCATATTTCTATTATCAAACCATATAGTACCAAGGAAAACTATGAATCCCAGAAAGATCCATATCTGTGGGCTGACAGACACTTCTTGTAAAATCTCCCACATGGTACAATCGAAAAGGCTGTTAAAGTCTTGAATGGTAATGTTTTCAGACATTTTTCTTATTTATAAAAGAAAATTTTTACCTGTAATGACGTTTTCCTGCCAGTGGTGGTGAAAGAAATGCACCTGAGTTTACGTGGTCTAGGCCAGAGCCAGTCTGAAACAATTAACTCAAAAGGAAAATTATTGTACTGCCTGAGAAGTTAGATTGGTTGCGGAAGGGGTCACTTTGTCTGCTGCTGTGGCGGCTTTTGCTTCAAAACCGCAGGCGCTTCCATTAATTCAGGCAGTGGCTCTTAGCCAAGACAGGCAGGGAGCGGTTAACGTACTCTGGCCCAAGTAAGTCTGAAAGAAGGGGCAAGCCCACAGGCTAGGAGTAAGGGGCCAAGTGGGGGTCGCCACTCTGCGACTGTATCGTGGCCTGGAGTGGGGAAGGGAAAGCAAGCTGGGAGCGTGCTGTGAAAGCTAGCAGGCTATGCTTGCCCAATCGCACTTCCTGAGCTCCGGTAGCTAACATGCTTGCAAAGGCTGGAAAAGATCGAGCTTGCACTCCCCCGTGTGCCGGGGCGGGGGCAAAATAGCCCAACATTGGATGCCAAAATGTAACGACGTAAATGAAGGCAGACAGATTATAAAAATATATACAGCTTTAATGGGGAAATAGACTTACAGGATCACAGGTTCCTGTGGAGAACAGAAAAGCAGAAAAAGGGGGCTGCTGGGATCATGTCCGGCAGATTTATCAATAAACATTAGCCTGAGGCGAACACGCCCCCTAATGGGTGGGGCTTATCCCTACAGGTACTAAACAAAAGCTCAGTGTGATGGGAATAACTCTTGTTGTAAAATAATATGCAAAAACACCTCATCAGAAGACAAATTACAACCTAATCAGAGCCTTTGAACTATATTGCACATCTGTGTTCTCAAGGAATGACCATTGGCAAGGCACCCCACTGGTGGGAGAGGTTTGCCTCCTCCTGACTGTTGTTTTCAATGGTTAATTAATAAAGAAACTGCCTAGGCCCATTTGATAGGCCAACCCTTAGGTGGGTGGAGTAGACAGAACAGAATGCTGGGAGAAAGAAGCCCAGTCAGTGAGTCGCCATGGTTCTCCCCCTGGACACAGACGCAGGTTAAGATCTCCCTGGTAAGCCACCTCATGGGGCTACACAATATCAGAAATGGGTTAGATCAATATGTAAGAGCTAACCAATAAGAGGTTAAAACTAATGGTCCAAGTAGTGTTTTAAAAGAATACAGTTTCCGTGTAATTATTCTGGGTAAAGCTAGCCAGGTGGCGGGATACAGCCCCACCGCCGCTCTTATTACAACAGAGTAGCGCTGGAGGCCGGGGCAGCAGGGAAGCGGCCTGTCACTCCACACTACAGAGAGACAAACCACAACCTAATCAGAGCCTTTGAACTATATTGCACATCTGTGTTCTCAAGGACTGACCATTGGCAAGGCACCCCACTGGTGAGAGAGGTTTGCCTTCTCCTGACTTGGTTTGCCAAGTCTCTCAATAAGAATGCTAGCTCAAGTCTCCCTTGCACAGAGTTTCTACGCAGTTCAAAACCAGCCCTCTACAGAGTGTGATTGGCTCATTACTGTGGTGGTCTCTGTTGTGAATTTTTCTCTTCACATTCATCTTCACCAGCAACAGAGGGTTTTGGGTGCAATTTTGTTTCCAATGTTCAAATAGAAAGTTCTCTGCCTTTTCTCCTTAATTGTACTCATGAATGTGATGTAGGAAGTCCTTCTGTATTTGTGTTGCTTTTATTGGTTAATAAAGAAACTGCTTTGGGCCTGTTGATAGGGCAGAACTTATGTAGGCAGGGAGACAGAACTGAATTCTGGGAGGAAGAAAGCAGAGACAGATAGCTGCCATGAAGCCCCCAGGTCAGACATGGTGGAGCTTTCCCCATAAACCATGATCTTGTGGTGTTACACAGATTGGTAGAAATGGGTTGAATTGGGATTAGAGAGTTAGCCAATAAGAGGCTAGAGATAATGGATAAGGCAGTAATTTAATTAATACAATTTTTGTGTGATTATTTCGGGGGTTAAGCTATCTGGGTGGCTGGGACAAAAAGCATGCCCACTCACTCCTACTACAGAGTGGTACCCAATGTGGGACACATTTTTGTTGTTGTTGTTGTTGTTGTTATAAACTGACTGACCTAGTATCTCAGGCTTCTTATTGACTCTTACAACTTATATTAGCCCATTATTCTCATCTATATTAGCCACGTGGCTCAGTGTCTTTTTCAGCAAGGCAGTCACATGTTGCTTCTTCTGTGGAAGGCTCACAACTACCAACCAGGAGTTCCTTCTTCCCAGAATTCTCCTTCTCTCATTGACCCACTTCTACTTCCTGAATGGTTGTCATGACTATACCTACGACCTGGCTACTGACCAATCAGCATTTTTTTAAAATATAATTGACAGAATATAAACCATTGTCCCACACCTCTTCCTCATTTTGTTAACTATTCCAGTACTTATCATCTTATACCCTTCTGCACTTTCCAGGAATCTGTTTTCTTCATCTTTTGTATCTTTTGTTTATTGTATGTTTCTGTTTGATTTTACTTTTATGACTGGGACTTGCTTGGATTGATTTTGCTATGTGTTCTTCTTCCCCTTTCAAGTCTTGTGATTATAGGGGTGAGACACCAAAGGTAGCTAAAATTTCACTTTTATAAATGTTGTTTCTTTTTTACAATACATGGCAACAAGGCATTGTGTGTGCCACAAACTCTCATTTGATTGCGGTAGATTTTACTGTCTATTGTCCTGGCCTCTATTTTACTTATCTGTATGATTTACCTGAACTTTATTATTAACAAGCATGTAGTATTTCCTTTTAATGAATGATATTGTACAAATATTGTGCAATTGCTCTCTTAAGAGTGTGTAGTGTGATATTGTGTTTGTGTGTGTATATAAATGTATGTTTATGTGCATGTAGGTATTGATAAAATTTGAAGAGAATTTGGATGAAAGTAAATTACTGAGAGCCTTGTCATTATGTATCTTAAGATAGACCCCTTATCCAGTGTATTCCATGGACCATATGCTATGCATGTAAGTGTTTGCATGTTGGTCCTCTATGAAAAAATATTGACAATATTATTTGAAGCCCAGTTGAAAAGTGTGATTTTTATAGATATTGTGAAAACTGCAGAGATACAAAGTTTTTGGCTTTTTCCATTGTCACCATAGATGTATTATGAAAACAGAATATATTGTCACTTGTCAAATTTTTCGTGGTTATTTAAAAATCAGAGCAATCGCCGGGCGGTGGTGGCGCATGTCTTTAATCCCAGCACTTGGGAGGCAGAGGCAGGCGGATCTCTGTGAGTTCGAGACCAGCCTGGTCTACAAGAGCTAGTTCCAGGACAGGCTCCAAAAACCACAGAGAAACCCTGTCTCGAAAAACCAAAAAAAAAAAAAAAAAAAAAAAAATCAGAGCAATCTTGTCCCATGGCCATTTTGAAAAGCAAAAAGCATCTATATGCTTTTGCTAATCTCCTATATTCATTGTGCATGTTCCTGACACAAACACCAGTTTTAGACCTTCAGGAAGGACAGTAAAGTCAGAGACAAGGAATATAAGTAATACTTAGGTAGACTTGTTTGCATTTTGTGGACTGTATAACAGGCACTTCTAGAGGGAGGCAGCCTTGTCCTTTACTTGGTGAATCCTGGCCCTATCCTATAGCCACACTGATGAATATCTTGCATATTACCATAGAACCTTCATTTGGCGATGGATGGAGATAAAGACAGAGACCCACATTGGAGCACAGGACTGAGCTCGCAAGGTCCAAATGAGGAACAGAAGGAGGGAGAACATGAGCAAGGAAGTCAGGACCACAAGGGGTGAGCCCACCCACTAAGACAGAGGGGTTGATCAAATGAGAGCCCACCAAGGCCAGCTGGACTGGAACTGATGGAGCATGTGATCAAACCAGACTCTCTGAATGTGGCTGAGAATGAGGGCTGAATGAGAAGTCAAAGACAGTGGCACTGGGTTTTGATTCTACTGCATGTACCGGCTTTGTGGGAGCCTAGTCTGTTTGGATGCTCACCTTCCTAGACCTGGATGGAGGGCGGAGAACTTTGGACTTCCCACAGGGCAGGGAACCTTGACTGCTCTTTGGACTGGAGAGAGATGGGGAGGAGGAAGGGAGGGGGTGGAAATGGGAGGAAGTGGAAATTTTTAATAAAAAGAAAAAAAAGAACAGTAAATTCTGTGCAATCCTAAAACTATTTTGCCCTTTCCTTTAGCCTCTTAAGTGTTGGCAAAGTGTGAAACAGACCATTATCTTATCTCCCCCAAAATGTCAGCTATGAACTCATGAGACATAATCAAAACAAGTTATGGAACAGCTCACCAGGAAGACATTCAGTAAAGGTGAGGTTAAATGACAGGCAACATGTCTCAGGCTCTTTGTGATCTGGAGGTTGTTAGAGCACTTAAGTGGATCCATATCTTGAAAGTGTACCTTAGACTTAATAGTCCCCACAGAATCCACAACTTCAACCTACTACTCTCCACTACTTTATATTCACTTTCTAAGCTTCAACAGCAATAATACAAAGGTTGAGAGAATAAATAAGAGTTGTATTTTCACATAATGTATTAACAGGTATATTTTCTTAATAGCTCTATTTCCCTTGTTCCAGAAGTTGTAACTTAAAGTTATGCCACAGTATTTTATTCCTTATGGTAATGGGTTTCTTATGTCATTTGACAACATATTCTTATAAGCATCCAAGTTCTAAATACTTTCTTTTGTTTTTTAAAGACCCAATTGGCATCCAAATAGTCATACTCTGAGATTATGAGGATTACAAATTTAACATAAAAGCTATGGGGAGGTTATGGCAGGGGAAGGGAGTAAGGCAATCCTACCTCTTAGCACCTAACAGTAATTCCTGTAAAATGATGCACATTTCACCAACAGTTCAAAATTAGAATCACTTTTATTTTTCATGATCTTTTAAAAACGTCCTATAAAAGTATACTTCAGGGGGTAGAAGAGATGGCTTGGAGGCTGAGAGCATGTCCTATTGTAGAAGGGCTGAGTTTCCTTCCACACATCCACACTGGGTGGCACACAGCCTCCTGTAACATCAGCTCCAGGGAGCTAATGTTATTTTCTGGCCTTTTCAGATACCTGCATTTATATGCATAAAGACAGAGAGACAGACAGACAGGTGAGCAGACACCATTGTAGACTCACCAGGTCATATATGCATATGAATGTGTGGAATTATAATAAAAAAGTTTATGAACTTAAGATTGTGAAGCAGGACACAGGAGAACTTCTAATGTGGAGAGGGAGGAGAGGAAATGATCTAAAATGGCATTTGGTTCTACTTCGAAAATATATCTCATATATGGTGATTTTAATTATTTTTTTATTTTATGACCCTTGTGATTCCATGCTCCTCTCTTTACCATTGCAGTTTCTAGGACAAAGTAGGACTTGTGGAGAAGTTAGTATATTCTATTTCATCTTATAATAAACTTGTTGTTTATTTCCTCCAGGTGAGGCCTGGTCAAGATGGGTATAAAGAGCTGAGAGGTGGCTGTGCTACTGTATGAGATTTTTCTACTGAACTCCGTGGTTCAGTAAGTACTTTTTACCTGATTAAAGATTAGAAAAAACATTGCTAGGAAAGAAAAAGTAGTACTTAGTTTGACACAAGTTTAAGGAGAATCTTTCCTGGGAGTATAAGAAAATAAAAATTTTCCTTGAACAAACTTGTTTGTTATAATCATTATTGTGTATACCTGATACTGGCTTCATGTTTTTCCCTACTCTCAATGCAAAGATACACTGCAGATTAGTACCTCACTTATGATGTTGAATTTTTTCTAAAGGTCACCAAATTAATTTTTTTAAATATTTATTTATTTATTATGCATACAATATTTTGTCTGTGTGTATGCCTGCAGGCCAGAAGAGGGCACCAGATCCCATTACAGATGGTTGTAAGCCACCACGTGGTTGCTGGGAATTGAACTCAGGACCTTTGGAAGAGCAGGCAGTGCTCTTAACCTCTGAGCCATCTCTCCAGCCGCCACACCAAATTAAATTTATATTATTATTATTATTATTATTATTATTATTATTATTATTATTATTATTATTTTACTTTAAAGAATACCAATCCAACTACCCACTCTCTCCCTTCCTCCCACTCCCTCCACACACCCTGTCACTCCTCCCCCATCCAATCCTAAGAGAGGGCAAGGCACTCTGCCCTGTGGAAAATCCAAGGCCCTCCCAACTACATCTATATTAAGCAAGGTATACGTCAAAAGAGAATAGGATCCCAAAATGACAGTACAAAGAGTAGAGACAAATCCCAGGGCCACTTTCAGTGGCCCCTCAGCCTTCCCCAACTGTCAACCGCATTCAGAGGGATTAGTTTCATCCCATGCTGGTTCACTCTCAGTCCAGTTGAAGTTGGTGAGCTGAGCTATCATTAGCTCAGATAAACTGTCTCAGTGGATGAACCCCTCATGGTCTTGACCTCCTTGCTCATATTCTCACTCCTTCTGCTCCTCAACTGGACCTTTGGAGCTCAGTCCAGTGCCCCAATGTGTTTCTCTGCCTCTACTTCCATCTGTTGTTGGACGAAGGTTCTATGGTGATATTTAAGCTATTCATAAGTGTGACTACAGGGCAAGGTCAATTCAGGCACCATCTCCTCTATTGCCTAGGGTCTTAGCTGGGGTCATCCTTGTGGATTCCTGGGAATTTTTCTAGAGCCAGGTTTCTTGCTAACCTCATAATGGCTCCTTCAATCAAGATATCTCTTTCCTTGCTCTCATATCTGTCCTTCCTCCATCTCAACTATCCTATTCCCTCACGTTTTCCTCAACTTCCCCTTCTTCCGTTCCATCTACTCCCTACCCCCATGCTCCCAATTTTTTCAGGTGATCTTGTCTTTTTCCAATTCCCAGGTGGGTTTATATATGTTTCTATAGGGATAAGCCCCACCCATTAGGGGGCATGTTCACCTCGGGCTAATGTTTACTGATAAATCTGCCGGGCATGATCCCAGCAGCCCCCTTTTTCTGCTTTCCTTTTCTTGGCGGGAACCTGTGGTCCTGTAAGTCTATTTCCCCATTAAAGTTGTATATATTTTTATAATCTGTCTGCATTCTTTTACGTCATTACATGTTTCTGTAAAGCAAAGGACATAATCAATACGACAAAAAGGCAGTCTACTGAATGGGAAAAGATCTTCACCAACCCCACATCAGATAAAGGACTGATCTCCAAAATATATAAAGAATTCAAGAAATTAGACATTAAAATTCTAAATAACCCAATTAAAAAATGGTACACTGAAGTAAACAGAAAATTCTCAACAGATTTCCAAATGGCCAAAAGATACTTGAGGACATGTTCAACCTCCTTAGTTATTAGGAAAATGCAAATCAAAGCAACTCTGAGATACCATCTTACACCTGTCAGAATGGCTAAGGTCAAAAACACCAATGATAACTTATGCTGGAGAGGATGTGGAGTAAGGGGAACACTCTTCTATTGCTGGTGGGAATGCAAACTTATGCCAAGTCTTTAGAAATCAGTATGGCAGTTTCTCAGAAAATGGGGAATCAACCAAATTAAATTTGTAATGTTTCTTTTTTTTTTCTGCCTGTTGCCACATGATAGTTTCAATGTAATCGTCATAAGGTCATAGAGAGTAATATTATTAGGAGGTGTGTCTGTTAGAGTAGTTATGGCCTTGTTGGAGGAAGTGTGTCATTGTAGGGGTGGACTTTGATGTTTTCTATGCTCAGCATACCCCTTCAGTGTTTCAGTCGACTTCCAGTTACGTACAAGATGTAGGACTCTCATCTAATATTCCAGTACATTTGCCTGCTCACCACATGCTGCCCATCATGATGATAATGAACTGAACCTCTGAAACTAAAAGTGAGCTATATCAGTAAAATGTTTTTCTATAATAGTTGACATTGTCTTGGTTTCTTTTCAGCATCAACCACCCTTGTCCTTGTAATCTTATGTCCCTGTTCTGTGAAGTTGAAGAACATGTCTGTTGTATCTTTCAATTACCTGTTTTGTTATTCTATTTGTTTATAACAAGGGTTTCAGGGTGTTCTTTAGACTGGCCTCAAAATGGACAATTTCCTTCCTCACTGCCCAACTAGTGTGACTTCAGACATATTTTTCTATTCTTTGCCAGCACTTTTTAATTTGTTTAAAGCAGTGTTTGGTAGCAAGGTATTGACATCAGTTTTCATCTGTTGTCTGTAGTGCTAGCTATTTCTCTAACTCTGTTCTTCATTCCACAGTGGAGGGATGGATCATTGTTTCCATGGAAGGTGATATTAGTAAATCTTCATGTCTTACCTCATATAAGTTTTATATCATTGTTCTGTGTTCTCATGGGGCTGGTAGAAATTGGAAGAGAATTTGAAATAAGTTAAAGGTGTATCATGTATCTATGTAAATTGTAAGACAAATGACATTTCTGGTGTGGACTTCTGGTTAAATGCTATGCACATGATTTTCAGTTCTCATTCTTTTTGAGTAAAAATATAAACATTGTATGAAACCCACATTTTAGATGGGCTTTGCAAAGGATAGTGGGAAATCTGAAGTATCACAAAGCTAATGCCCCTTCCTAGGGTGATCATGGATATATTCTGAAGAATGACTGTTTCAGCATTTGGAGTTATTCTCCATATACATGCATAAAAAATGTTCCATCAAAGGCAGAGAAGAATCACCAGTCCTTTGTACATTCCTCGATTTGCTTTCATGAGTCTATCAAACCTGGGTGGAAAGAAATCAGAGATGAGTTGATCTGACTGGGTGGATTAATGGAGACTTTTAGGTGGGAAAACGTCAGAGCAGAAGGGAGATATAAGAACAAAGGACTGCTTTGGAGGAACTCACCCTTGTCTTTAGCTAGCTACATCACAGATCACCATAGCAGGTTCTGTAAAATATCACCAAATGTGAAAGTCCTTCCCTTATTCTTATCCAATGTCAGCAACATGTGAAAGAGATTAATTTTTACGGAAAAAAAATGTAGCAGCCCATGCGATACAGTACAAATAAGTTACAGAGGAGCCACAGGAAAGACTCAGAAATGGAGAGCTTAAGCAATGACTACCACTTGGCAGGTGCTTTGTTAGGAACCCAGTAGGTATTGAAAACCATACCCAATTTCTTTACCTTATCTGTGGACTTTATGCAACTAGTGTTTCCATAAAATTAATGGCATTTCCAGTCTACTCCAGGTTTATTCCATATTTGTTTTCTTGAACTTCCAAAAATAAAAAAATAAAGAAAATTATAGAAAATTAAAGAATAATTTAGTAGCATGCTGATTTTTTTTTCTTTTTCACATAGATTCTGATGGTATGGGGCTACTGTTAGTATTCCATGAGGCACATTTTCATATCAACCTCCTTCTTTGGATTCTAAGAAATGATTTCTTTGACATATTCTCATATGGAGTTGTTTTCTACACAAGCATTTCTTGTGTCACATATGTGTTTAAATGTCCTTCAAAATGAGAATGCCAGATACAGTCTATTGTTTAGTGTCCTAACAGATTCATTTTATTTTATAAGCTTCTGAAAAGCAATTCTCAGTTTCCAAACATAGCTATATTCTACCATAATAGGGCTAGGGATTGTACATCAAAACTAGATACTTGGGGAAAAACCAGAGCTCAGAGCTATTCACATTAATTTCCCAGAAATGACAGACCTTTCATCCAAATACCAAAAAATAAAGGAGAAACTTTTATTTTCTCAGTCTCTGTGACACTGTCTACTAGACAGTTCAATTGGCTGTACTTTCCAAATACATTTCAAAATGACAACTTACTTAATCTGTGCTCCTAGCCCTGTTCAGGCCATGTTCTTTTATTCAAACCATTAATAGCATCCCATGGAAGCACACTGAAGCTGAGAACAATAGGAAACCTATGCTCTATTCTCATTAACCTCTATAATCATTGTTTTGGGGGTTATCTTACATATTCTCCTCAGGCAGATGCAAAGAAGAAGGTGCAAACTAAGTCCAGTGCAAGGGTGTTGTGGTAAAGCAAGAAGCCAATTCTGGGGTCATCTACAATGCCCTATTGCCTTCCAGTTGCTTTGTATGCTTAGGAAGGCCAGAGAAGACAGGAAATGTTTATTTGGAATAAATTTCAGGTGAATCTTTTCTGAGACATTTTGCTCGGTAGAGAATTAGCTTTCATAGGCAACTATATTTGTATAATATCGTGATTATTTTTACATACCAGTGATATAATGTGTTGTCCTTCACACAGTGATACCACTGTTGATAAATTCCATTTTGATTAATTTCAAATACAATAAAGTTCATGAAGTTGAAGCTATAAGGTCCTTCTTCCATGCTGGCCACTTCAATAAACTAGATACACAGGGAAAAGAAAAACTGTTTCAAAAGTGCAATGAACAAATAATGTTTTGTCTTCCCCTCTTTCTCACACACTTTCAGCATTTATTCTTTTCTAAGTTCCATTTGCTTATGGTATATTTTAGTTTTATACTTTTGACCTCAAATAACAAGTTTTGCACTGTAATTAAACCATTTCCTGACTCTCAAAGCTTCTCTTGAATATAAACCACAATAAAAGATTTAAAGTATGAAAATTCAGAATCATATTAACCCACAGCCTTGTGTTATACATCATTAAAATCAATCAAAATTAATTACAGTATTCAGGATGCAGAGGCATGTGAATTTCTGAGTTAAAAGACTGCTTGGTTTATAAAGTGAGTTCCAGGACAGCCAAGGCTACACAGAGAAACTCTGTTTTGAAAAACAAAACTACCTAAATAAATGAATAAATAAACCAAAAGTGATTCTCTTTCAAATAAGGAAAATGTGGTACATTTGCACAATGGAGTACTACACAGCAGAAAAAAATAATAATTTCTTGAATTTTGCAGGCAAATGGATGGATCTAGAAAACATCATTTTGAGTGAGACCAAACCAATAAAGACAATTATCACATGTACTCACTTGTAAGTGGTTTTTAAATATAAAGCAAAGAAAACCAGCTTACAAATCACAATCCCAGAGAACCTAGACAACAATGAGGACCTTAAGAAAAACATGCATAGTTCTAATCTGCATGGGAAGTAGAAAAGACAAGATCTCCTGAGTAAATTGGGAGCATGGGGAACTTGGGGGAGGGTTGAAGGAAAGGAGAGGAATGGGGGAGCAGAAAAAAATGTAGAGCTCAATAAAAAAAATTGTTTTTTATAAAGAAGTAGTAAAGAAAGTCATTAATTGTTTCACAAAACTTAATAATAGAGTACCTTTTATAGTGACAAAAAAATTCCATATTAGTAAGCAGGAAAATATTGGTAACTTTTGAATTGGGCTTTTAATGAATTGATATGTTCAGTGAAATATTTGTAAAAATATCACTCTTATTCTTCTGGTTATTTGCATAGATGAGAAAATTACCCTGTTGGCCATCTCAATTTGTCAAAGATATTGGATGACTACCAAATTTAATGATTAATATAAATTTTTAATTTTACATTGCTAAGTGTTTGTACTTCCTTAAACAAATTCAATTATTTCTAATGTTTTACTATTTTACAGAAATTCTCTTAAAATATATTTACATACTTAAATGACAAAATCCAACTATGATAATATAAGTTTTAAAATTATTTGGCAAACAAGAGTTTTTAAAGTTGTCTAGAGTTCTTACGGAAAATCAAACTTGATCTTTCACAACAGAACAAATTTCTAAAATTTATGAGTGTACTATTGAAGACAGGAGGAAGTTATATTTTAGTGGTGTTTTTCAGTGTAGGAGAAGTGAGTGCAGTCATGACTCTTTACAGAATCAAAACGAATGCAGTGCATATATATCTATGAACAGAGATATTCATTAGATTGCCTTCCAGGCTCAGAGTCTAAGTACTACAAAAGGTTGTAAACAAGCTGGAGAGCCAGAAAAAAACATATCTTGTGTTATCTAAGGCACTGCAAACTTTATCAAAGGAGGACTCTTATTTCAGTGTGAGTTTGAGGCTGAGTTCTTAAACCATTTTCAGAAACTCTTGAGTGGCAAATGGAGATGATTTTCACTAAAGCCTTGTCCTGAATTCCTTCTCATCTCATCTCATTCATTCCTCATTGGAGACAGTCCTGTTCTGGCTTGCAGCCCAGAATATTAGCTAAAGGTAGGTTGTTGCCTATATTTACTGGAGATCCTAGATTTACTAAAAGCCCATCTTAGTGTATAGGGCACCTAGATATGCTGCATCTGGTGCTGAAAGTGAATGGAAGCATTTCATTGTTTTCAGATGAAACTGAATCAGTGTCAGGAAATTATGAGTATGTCTTGCTTCTCATGCGTTGTTCCTTTTCAATAGTCCCTGGTGTCTTTGTGGAGATTTAATATCCATTATAATGCTTGTTTACTCCACCTTAAATTTAAATTTGTGTTTTGCGGCGAAAGCAGTCTGCATTTGGAGGCCATAGGAAAAGCTGTAGGAAATTATTTACTCCTCCTTCCATGTGGCTTCTGGGACTCATTTTGGGTCACTGGCCTTTTCCCTTCTGAACCATATAGTCAGCCTCACTTTCAAAGGGTCCTTGTTGGTGGAGCGGCAGGGCTGCGTCCTGCCACCTGGTTAGCTTTACCGGAATAATTACACGGAAACTGTATTGTTTTAAACACTGCCTGGCCCATTAGTTCCAGCCTCTTATTGGCTAGCTCTTACATATTGATCTAACCCATTTCTAATATTCTATGTAGCACCACGAGTTGGCTTACCGGGAAGATCTTAACCTGCATCTCTCTGGAGTGGGAGAATCATGGCAACTGCCTGACTCAGCTTCTTTCTCCCAGCATTCTGTTCTGTTTACTCCGCCTACCTAATTTTCTGTCCTATTAAAGGGCCAAGGCAGTTTCTTTATTTAACCAATAAAATTAACACAAAACAGAAGACTCTTCCACATCAAGTCCTAAATATAAAGTACCCCACATACAAAGGTCATTGAAATCCACAAAGGAAAAATCAGTTCTTTTCTGAGATTCCTGATGACTGGTCTTTTATGCAGCTGATGAAGGAAGTTTCTTGATATTTACAATATCAGGAAATATTTCCAATATTTGCTTCCATTTATGTCTCTCAGGTGTCTATTTTATTTTACCATGTAAGGGCATTTCTGTAAAGTAGTGACATCTGGATTCTGTAAGTAAAATCATGAGTTTTTTTTTGCCAGTTTCCCTCTTTTATTTTCTTTTGTTCCCTCCTTTGACTCATTGTCCTATTTAAAGCTTTATGACATGCATATAGATATTACAGTTCAGATTCTGAGAACAGCATGCATGAGAATAGCATTCATGTGAGTAAAACAAGCATGCAATATTTGTCATTCTTTGTGATTTTTTCTTAATCTGATTATCTCTATCTTTATCCACTTTTCTGAAAATAGCAACATTATGGGGTAGTAAATGTTTACTTTTTTACATATCATATGCACATCAATTGATGGACACACATTCTAGAATAAATCTTGGCTATTAAGAATAGTACATACATTTACTTGGATAGGCAAGAATCTCTGGAGTATACTGAAATAGTAAATGAAAAACCTAGTCTTAGATATTGAGGAAATTCTATACCACCTTACAATCCCATAAGCCTGTTGTGAGCACTTATGCTTTTCATATATTTTATGGTAGGCATTCTGACTGATGTAGATGTAGTTTAGGTACATGGAGAGATATGTCTTCATTATCTACATATACTTTTACATTTCACCCAAGGCACATGAACATCTGAATTTCTAGTTGATCTTAGAAGCAACCCCTAGGGGAAAAGGTCAAATGTGTATTTCTCTATGTACACCTAGGACTCTATACAGTAACATCACATTTGTAATTAAACCATTAAGTATAGTTAGGCACTCAGGAGGAAATGAAAACAGTATTGTAGTCAGGTACATATTTCTCAAAATTTTCTTCTTATTTAAAGTTTTGCTAAAATATTATTTTCTTACTGGCTAGAAAATTATATTTAGACATTCTTATAGATGTATGTGATGCTGACAAAAATCTCTAATATTCCTTTATTTGCTATCTGTCTATTTTTTTTACTCCCAGAAAGTAAGTTCATCAAATGTTGAAATCTGGATAGCCAATTTTTTGATTTATATTTTTAACTTGTGGTGCCACTTTCTTATGGATTTTTAGTCTTTCGGATGTATTTTGCTTTCATTTGCATTGTTTTATCCTATTTTGAAAATATTTGGTATTACCCCATCAGAATCTGTCCTTTACAGCTCTTTCATACAATTTAAATAATCTTTCTGGATGGAGAAAGGAGTCTTGTAAGAATTAGGAAGCTTGAAAAATATGTGAGGCTCCTGAAATTCACAAAACTTACAGGATTCAGGAAGCTCAGGAAATGACAAAATGATTCCCAAGTACTTGGCAAATACTTCTGTCATACAGGAAATTGGGATTCTCCCTACAAAAACCTTATCCTCACCACTCTCACTTCTAGGCCTCAGTGTGGGTTTTCATCACTGAATATCCTGAAATGCTTTCCCTTACAAATTCCCACTATGGCCAGGAGTAAAATCTGTTCTTCTGTTCACATTCATCTCCTTTTCAAACAGCATGTTTTCCCATACATTTGATGATCTTCTAAGCAGTTGTTTCCATTCTATGGAACCCATTAAACTGACCATTTAAAATCATTTAAAGTATGTTGCCTGTAATATTTGCTTTCTATTTTCTTGTTCTTTCCCACTCCTTGTTATACATATACACTATCTAACCATCCTTGTTATGGAGAGAAGAAAAGTTGGAAGTACTCTACAACATATGGGTACAGGAGATCACTTCCTACGTTTATCCCCAGCAGCATAGACATTAAGGGCAACATTGAATAAATGGGACCTCCTGAAACTGAGTAGCTTCTGTAAAGCAAAGGACACTGTCACTAAGACAAAAAGGCAACCCACTGACTGGGAGAAGATCTTCACCAACCCTGCAACAGACAAAGGTCTGATCACCAAAATATATAAAGAACTCAAGAAACTAAACTTTAAAATGCTAATGAACCCAATAAAAAAATGGGGCACTGATCTGAACAGAGAATTCTCAACAGAAGAAATTCAAATGGCCAAAAGACACTTAAGGTCATGTTCAACCTCCTTAGCGATAAGGGAAATGCAAATTAAAACAACTTTGAGATACCATCTTACACCTGTCAGAATGGCTAAAATCAAAAACACCAATGATAGCCTTTGCTGGCGAGGTTGTGGAGAAAGAGGCACACTCATTCATTGCTGGTGGGAATGCAAACTTGTGCAACCACTTTGGAAATCAGTGTGGCGATTTCTCAGGAAATTTGGGATCAACCTACCCCAAGATCCAGTAATACCACTATTGGGAATATACCCAAGAGATGCCACATCAAATGACAAAAGTATCTGTTCAACTATGTTCATAGCAGCATTGTTTGTAATAGCCAAAACCTGGAAACAACCTAGATGCCCTTCAATGGAGGAATGGATGAAGAAAGTGTGGAATATATACATATTAGAGTACTACTCAGCAGTAAAAAACAATGACTTCTCGAATTTTGCGTGCAAATGGATGGAAATAAAAAACACTATCCTGAGTGAGGTATCCCAGACCCAAAAAGAGGAACATGGGATGTACTCACTCATAATCGGTTTCTAGCCATAAATAAAAGACATTAAGCATATAATGTGTGATCCTATAGAAGTTAAATAAGAAAGTGAACTAAAAATCTTTTTTAAAAAATAAAGTAATATAAAGAAAAAAGTCATCCAAAAATAAAAAAATAAAAATCCTTTCCTAACACTTTACTTACTTTTACAACCCTTCATATTTGGTTTTGGTGATGGTGATGTTAGTGTTAATGTATTTCTGTTCTTCGAAGATTTCTGGTATGAAGATACATTTTGGCTGTGTTTTTGTAGGTGCAGTTATCTTCCTTAAGTTTGAGTTTCCTTTATGTTTTCAGTTTTACTTTCTTTAGGACTGGATTTGTGTATAGGTATTGTTTCAATCTGGTTTTATCATGGAATATCTTGTTTTCTTCATCTATGGTGATTGAGAGCTTTTCTAGGTATAGTAGTCTGGAGTTGCGTCCTTGGTCTCTTAGTGTCTTCTGAGCATCTGTCCAGGACCTTATGGCTTTCATGGTTTCCATTGAGAAGTCAGGTGTAATTTTGATAGGTTTGCCTTTATGTGTTTCTTATTTCTTTTCTTTGCAGCTCTTTGTATTTTTTCTTATTCTATGTGTTTGAGGTTTTGAATATTGTTTGGCCAGGGTTTTTTTTTTCTTTTATCCAGTCTATTTAGTGATTTATAAGCTTCTTGTACCTCCATAGCCATGTCCTTCTTTAGGTTTCAATTTTTTTTTAAATTTATTTATTTATTATGTATACAATACTCTGTCTGTGTGTATGTCTGCAGGCCAGAAGAGGGCACCAGACCCCATTCCAGATGGTTGTGAGCCACCATGTGGTTGCTGGGAATTGAACTCAGGACCTTTGGAAGAGCAGGCAATATGTTTTTTGTCTTTCAACTGGAGTTATTCTTCTGTTAATATTATTCTTAGGTTGGTCATTTCACAGTGTTCCAGATTTTCTGGATGTTCTGTGCTAAGAATTTGTTGGATTTGATGTTTTCTTGGACAAATGAATCTACTTCCTTTATTGCATCTTTGATACCTGAAATTGTCTCTTCCATCTCTTATATACTATGCTTGCATATGTGGTTCATGTTCGCTTACCCAGATTTTCCATTTCCAGAATTCTTTTGGTTTATATTTTCTTTATTGCCACTATTTCAATTTTGGAGTCTTGAACTGTTCCCTTCACATGTTTAATTTTTTCTTGGCTTTCTTTAAGTGATTTATTGATTTCTTCCAATTTTTTCTTTGCTGTTTCTTCCCTTTCTTTATAAGAATTTTTCACTTCTTCTTTAAGGTCTTCTATCAACTTCATAAAATTATTTTTAAGATATTTTCTTCTACTTCATCTGTGTTGGAATGTTAAGGTCTTGCTGTTTTAGAACTACTAGGTTCTGGTAATGCCATATTGCTCATTATGTTGTTGAATACATTCTCATACTGCTTTCTACCCTTGTGTGTTTGGAGGTAATTATAGGTACAGGCATTGATTCTTCTTTCACTTGAGGCAATCCCTAGCAAGCCAACAGCTAGCAACAAACTAAATAGAGAGGAACTCAAAGCAATCCCACTAAAATCAGGAATAAGACAAGGCTGTCCACTCTCTCCATATCTATTCAGTATAGTACTCAAGGTTCTAGCTAGAGCAATAGACAACAATAGGTGATCAAGGGTGCTAAAAGTCACAATATTATACAGTAATGAGCACAGTCATCTTTTCACAAGTGACTTTTCAGAACCAAGGAATCTGATAAAGGCTAAACCAAAAGGAAAGACTTTTTTTTTGCATTATTGCTTTGTGAATAAGTGTCCTTTGCTGTAGATTTTTTTGCTGTAGCTGAACTCCCTTTCTGTTATATATTTGGGGATTAATTTCTTAATTCAGAACAGTTTCCCACTACCAGGTCTTCAATTATCTTTTTCATCAGGCATTTGGATCCAGGCATAGAGCATCCATCTTGATATATTCACAGATATCCAAGGACACAGAATTACTACCTGCCCAAGCTTTTGCTCTGATTTTACCCCACAACACTCACAATCAGAATGGTTGATAACAGCATAGGTCAAAAGTTTTAATTTAGAGACCTGGGTCTCTTCTTCGCTCAAAGCAGTAAGTCTAACTCCAAACCTAGGTCCATAGAATCTGCAGTGTCTGATGTATGTGCTATTTGATCAAGAGTCATCAGTTTTTCCCTGATTGTTTATGGAGGTTGCTTGATGGAATGCTAATTCTGTGCTTGATGGAAGAAAAGAATTGGCACAATGATTTAAACAATCTGTGCCCTATTCATAATTTTACAGAAAATAAACCTTTTACTCTTTTATCTAGCACCTAAAAATGTAGCATAGCACATAAACCTTCCCCTCTAGATTTCCCTGATGATTTCATTCCCTTTCTTAACTAACCTTCTCCATTAAGGAGTTAACTGACCATGTGCTAGTCACTGACACGAATCTATGTGTGTGTGAAAACTCTTATTTGATATTCTATGTGGCACAAGAATTCCAGCCCTGAATCCTGTAAGGGCGGAGAATTACTTGTTTTAAGAGTATATATAACTTTGTAATGAGGAAGACAAAGAAGAAGAATGTAGAACTAAGAACAATGTTGTACAAGGAGAACAAGTAATGGATGAAACAATGAGAAATGATGGATTGAAGAGAGAAGAATAAAGAAACATTGGCAGACAATTCTTATTGTGAATAGATTATTTCCCCTCAAATTTTAACACTTAGATTTCTAATCCCCCTTTAGTTACTTTTGGCATCTTTAATTAAACTCTGAATGGGAGTTTTAAAGGTAAAAAATTTTAAGACTCCCATTACAAGGAGCTATAATGTGAGGGCGAATTATGTGACTTCATCTGGTATTGGGAGCTGGCAATGGCACCAAGACCTATCCCATACACATAAACTGGCTTTTGGGAACCCATTCCCTATTATAGGATACCTTGCTCAGCCTTGATGGGGGGGGGGCGGTAGGGGTTTCATCCTGCCTCAAAATGGTATGCCAGACCTTGTTGATTCCCCAAGGAATGTCTTATCCCCTCTTCAGAATGGATAGAAGATAGGAAGCGGAGATGTGGAGGGCATCAGAAGGGGGCATGGAGGGGAAACTAGGGTTGTTATGTAAAAGGAAAAGAATTTTTTAAGTGAAAAGTATTAAAATAAATAAAACAAAAACTAAAATAAAACTAAAATTAAAGATATGTACAAGGAGTCTACGTTCTATATGTTATTATAATGTCTTTGAATTTTAAAATTTCTGATGAACAAACAATCATGGCTAGGAAACTTTAGATTGCAAAGACTGATCAATTAAGACAACCTATATATTTTTTAAAAAAGTCGACTTTAAAATGGAATTCAAATGTGTATTACTTTTGGGAAGAGTTTGCTTTTCTTCCCCCGGAAAACAAAAGTCTGTGGACTCATTTAGAATTAAAAAAAAATCATGTTTGATTGGGGAAAACCCCTTGAAATCCTGCCTACAGACATAAAAACAAAACAAAACTGTAAAAACCCTATAAGACACATAACATATTTTACCTGATCAAACATAAAACAAAATATTATCTTTAGGTAACCTGTCCAAACCATATATTAATATAAATATGTATATTACCTTTAAAAGTTCCATACTACTTCAGAAAAAGGGGTCCAAAGTCAAATAAAAATAGAGGGTCCAGTTGATCTACCTTCTCAGAGTACATCTTTTAGTTTACTCAGACTTCTGCATACAGAACAGTTTTAAGACTTCTGCTTTTGATGGTCTAGACTCACAAACTACTCCAGCCAGGACTTGACTAATACCCAGATGTTATTAGTGTCCCTTAATGATGTCAGTACCCACAACAACAGCAACAACAAAAATATCAAAAAAAAACCCCAATGTTCACATCCACAAGAAATGGTTTATGGATGCTGGTCATCATTTGACAGGATTGGTTACAAGTTATTATTGCTAAAGGGCAAAAAAAATTGAACAAATGAGATTAAACGCAGGAATCTCATTCTGAAAAGAAAAGGGGGCCTATAGAAATGACAGTTTGAAAGCTTAGATTATTAAATCTACTTATTTTATTCTTTTAAAAAGAAAACAAGCTGTCTTTTTTTTTTCTACATACCAAACCTAATTCCCACTCCCTTCCCTCCTCCCATTTCTTCCACCTGCCCTGCCACTCCACCCCATCCACAACTCAGAGAGTAAGGCACATTGCTTTGGGGAAGGTACAAGGCCTCCGCTACTATATCTAGACTTAGCAAGATACCCATGTGTTGTCTGAGGTTTTCTGTCCTACCCGGTCCTTGTTCTGCTCAGTTCCCACAATTGTTAAGTCCCAAAGAAATCACACAGAGGTCTACATTAGCCATAAACTGATTGGCCCTTCAGCTCAGGCTTCTTATTAACTCTTATAATTTATATTAACTTATTATTCTAGCATATGTTAGCCTCATGGCTTGGTACCTTTTTAGTGGGGCAATCACATCTTTACAGGACTGGGGAGAAGTGGGCTTCTTCCTTCCCAGAATTCTCCTGTTCTCATTGACCCACCTCTACTTCTCATCTGGATATCCTGCCTATACTTCCTGCCTGGCTACTGGTCAATCAGAGTTTATTTAAAACATAATTAACAGAATATAGACAATTGTCCCACACTACTCATGCAAAGAGAATAATGTCCAAAATAACCAGTACAAGCAGTAGGGATAATCTTGGTGCCACTCAGTGGCCCCACAGTCTGCCACAGCCATACAACTGTCACCCACATTCAGAGGGTCTAGGTTGGTCCCATGTGGGTTCCTTTCCTGTCCAGCTGGAGGTGGTGACCTCTCGTTAGCTCAGGTAAACTGTTTCAGTGGATGCCCTGAAAATAAAAATACAAAGAATTAGTGAAGAAACACACAGAACCCAGTATTAATTATAAATTAATTGTGTAGCCAGTTAGGTCAGTCTTATTATTAACTACCTCAGGCAAATTAAATTAACCCATAATTATTGCCTATATTTAGTCATTTGTCTTTGTAACTTTAATCAGTGCAGCATTCTCATCTTGCTACCTCTGTGTATGGCTGGTGACTGAATCATTGCTTTTCCTCTTCCCATGATGTGGAGTTTCCCCTCTGTATGCTGTGACTACCATTGGTAAATAAAGTAACTACCTTGGCCTGTTGATAGGGTAGAAGAGAGATAGTCAGGGGAAAACTAAACTGAATGCTGGGAGAAGGAAGGCAGAGTCAGGGAGAAACCATGTAGCTCTGCCAGAGATAGATGCTGAAACTTTGCAAGTAGGCCACAAACCTCATGGTAAAATATAAAATACTGGAAATGGGTTAATACTAGATGTAAGAGCTAGTAGAAATATGCTTAAGCAATTGGCCAAGCAGTAATTTAGTTTATACAGTTTCTGTGTAATGATTTTAGGGCTGAGAGCTGGGTATGAACAAGTCACCTCATTTCAACATTCCCAGGATACCCTAGTGAAGTAACCCTGCGTATACTTACTACTGGCAACTGGGCAATCAGCTTTTTATCAAGCCAATACAAATGGCAAAAGCATTATCCCAAAGCATGTTATTCTGAAATATGAATACTTTAGACACAATTTATAAGTACCCAGGACCCTATGCCCTAGATGTTTCTACCATTCTCTCTTCTTGTGTCCACAATCAAACTGACAGATGAAAACAATTCCATTATATCCACAAGTGTCTATCTTCTATGAAAAATACATTTTGTATATACATGTGGTATATACATATATATCCATATGTATGTATGTAGTACATACATATGACACACATACATATATATGACATATATATGCCATACATCTTCAATAAATATTCCTGTACTTAAAAAAAAGAAAATACAGAATAATTTTCAAGAGTGTTTACAAACAGATATTCTTATCATTTCCAAAAAAATCAATTTCATTTTCTTGGATTATTGATGTGTTTTCACACATTATTTTCCTGTAATATATTATACTTTCCCACTTCATGTTCATATAATATTGACTTCCAAAGTTGAGGCATGATTTTTTGTTGATTTTATTAAGATATACATTTTTCTCTGCTCCTCTCTCTACCTCTCTCCTCTGCTTCTAACCTCTCCTATGGTCACCATGCTCACAGTTTACTCAGGAGATCTTGTCTTTTTCTACTTCTCATGTTGATTAGATCCATGTATGTTTCTCTTAAGGTACTCATTGTTGTCTAGGTTCTCTGGGATTGTGAATTGTAGGCTGTTTTTTTTTTTTTTTTTTTTTTTTTTTTGCTTTATGTCTAAAAGCTACTTATGAATGAGTACATGTGATAATTGTCTTTCTGGGTCTGAGTTATCTCACTCAATATGGTATTTTCTATCTCCATCCATTTGCCCACAAATTTCAAGATATCATTATTTTCTCTGCTGTGTAGTACTCTGTTGTGTAAATATACCATACTTTCATTATTCATTCATTGGTAGAGGGGCATTTAGGTTGTCTCCAGTTTCTGGCAATGACAAATAATGCTTCTATGCTTCTATGAACATAGTTGGCATGTGTACTTGTGGTATGACTGAGCTTTTTATTTATTTTATTTTTTTTTTTTGGTATATACCCATAAGTGGTATTGCTGTGTCTTGAGGAAGGCTGTTCGGTAATTTTCTAAGAAATTTCCATACTGATCCAAAGGGCTAAACCAGTATGTTTTCCCACCGGCAATGCAGGAGCGTTTCCTTTACCCCACATCCTCTCCAGAAAAGTTTTCATGAGTATTTTTGACCTAGGCCATTCTTATAGGTATAAGATGGAATCTCAGAGTTGTTTTGATTTGCATTTCTGATGGCTAAGGATGTTGAACATTTCCTTAAGTGTCTTTCAGCCATTTCATATTCCTTTGTTGAGTGTTCTCTGTTTAGGGCTGTACCCCATTTTGTATTGGATTATTCGTTATTTTAATGATCAATTTCCTGAGTTCTTTGTATATTTTGAAGATCAATCCTCTAATGTGTGGTTGGTGAAGATCTTCTCCCATTCTATAGGCTGCTGTTTTGTCTTGTTGATAACATCTTTTGTTTTAGAGAAGCTTCTCAGTTACAGGAGATCCCATTTATTGATTGCTTCCCTCATTGTCTGTGTTGCTGGGGTTATATTTAGGAAATGGTCTCCTGTGCCAATGCGTTCAGGTGTACTTCCCACTTTCTCTTCTTTGAGGTTCAGTGTGGTTGGCTTTATATTGAGGTCTTTGATCCATTTGGAATTGAATTTTGGGCATGGAGATAGATATGGATCTATTTTATTTCTTATTCATGTTGATATCCAGTTATGCCAGCAACATCTATTGAATATCCTTTCTTTTTTATTTTATAATTTTTTGCTTCTTTATCAAAAATCAGGTGTTTGTGGTGTGTGAATTGATATCTGGGTCTTTGATTCAGTTCCATTGGTCCTTGTTGTGGGAGAATTGTCTGTATTATGTCAATCATGTATTTTAATAAAACACTGATTGGTCAGGCAGGAGGTATAGGTGGATCAACCAGACAGGAAGTAGAGGTGGGGCGATGAGAACAGGAGAATGCTAGAAAGGAGAAAGCCCATTCCTCCCATTCCTGCTCAGACCACCCAGAAGCAAGATATAATCTGCACAGCTGAGAAAGGTATTGAGCCATGTGGCTAACATAGATAAGAACAATGGGTTAATATAAGCTACAAGAGGTAATAAGTAGATCTGAGCTAATGGGCTAATCAGTCCAAGGCAGACTCTCTGTGTGATTTCTTTGGGGCTTGCTGGCTGTGGGGTACCAGGCTAGACAGAAACTTCAATGAGCCCAGTCCTCATGTTACAGAATGGCACCCAACATGGATAACTTTATTCACAGAAAGCCTGAGAAAGCTTGGGAAAGAATAAAGCATGGCTTCTTGGTAGCAGCAATTTCTCGGGTCTGCTCTGCTTGCTAGAAGCAAGTGCTCTCATCTAAGAGAGGCTTCCTGACTCAGCTTTAGCTGTAAAACCTTCCAGCTCTTTTAAGAGGTAATGCCACAAAACACTTAAATGGTATTGATGAAAATCTGAAAGCATGCTTTTCGGTTTTCAGCTGCAGCAGGAAAAAAGCTGCACAATTTTAAAATGAAGGCTTTCTGGGCAATCCTGCCAGGGCAAACTAACTCTTTCTGGCAGGCAGTCTGACTACCAGAGCATTTGAATGTAGTTTCGGAGTGCACTGCTGCAGCTTGCCTGCTGGCAGGGACCTTGAAATGCCATAGAGTTGTGGCAATAAAAATGGCTAGAGCTGGTACCTGTGCCAAGAGGCTTGAAATCTAAGGAATGGGCTGGATCTAGCCATCAAAGTCAAGGCTTTAATCCTCTTCTTAAAGACTCATGTAGTCAAAAAAAAAAGAAAGAGATACAATAAAGAGAAATTCCAAAAAATCCTCTAAATGGTTTACAGTTTGCTAAAAATATATGTAGACTAATGGATAAAGTTCTTAAAGTAAAAAAAAAAAGAAAGAGAGTAGTTGGGTGTGGTGGTACACACGTTTAATCCCAACACTTGGGAGGAAGAGGTAGATTGACCTATGTGACTTCAAGGTGTGGCAGGGCACACCTTTAATCCCAATGCCTGGGAGACAGAGACAGGATGGATCTCTTTGAGTTCAAGGACAGCATGGTCTCCAGAGTTAATCCAGGGCAAAGATACACAGAGAACCTATCTCAAAAAGTAAAAGTAAAAATTGAAGAAATAGAGGTTAAATAAAGCTGCATATAGATGGAAAATACACAGAGAATCTTGATAGTCTATGCTATTATGCTCTCTTTGAATTGTTTGATTGTTGAGAAAGGAACAATAGCTACTAAAAGATATTTGCTTATAAATATAAATATAAATATAAATAAATTTACTGTTGAACTAATCCAAGATAGATATTTTAAAAATACCTTGACTTCAAAATTGAAGTCAAAATATATGATACTTTGGAGAAGAGATTTTGTTTTTGTTTCCACAAAAAATGAGAGGCTGCGGATTCATTCTGAGTTAAGAAAAACCCTCCAGTTTGATCAAGAAGACCATCTGAGAAATCTCTGGTAGGAACAGATGGCCTGGATGTCTGAGTTCTACATCCAGAACGGATTCAAGACTGCTACCTGGGATGATCAAGATGCACAGGATATTCTTCTCAGCATCTCATGGAACCTTCCCCAAAATCGATCACATAATTGGTAAAAAAGCAAACATACATAGATACAAAGAAATTATAGTAACCACCTGTATACTATCGGATCACCGTGGAATAAAGTTGGAATTCAACAACAATTCTAACCCCAGAAAGCCTACAAACTCATGAAAATTGAAAAGTCAACTACTGAACCACCCCTGGGTCAAGGAAGAAATAAAGAAAGAAATTAAAATATTCCTTGAATTCAGTGAAAATAAAGACACACCATACCCAAACCTATGGGACACTGTAACAGCATAAATGAATGCAGACAGATTGTAAAAATATATACAGCTTTAATGGGGAAATAGACTTACAAGAACCACCATTCCTAGGTAAACATTAGCCCGAGGCGAACACACCCCATAAGGGGCGGGACTTATCCCTACAGGACACTATGAAGGCATTGCTAAGAGGAAAGTTCATAGTACTAAGTGCCCACATAAAGAAAATGGAGAAAGCACACATTAGAGACTTAAAATCTCAGCTGAAAGCTGTAGAAAAAAAGAAGCTGATTTACCCAGGAGGAGTAGAAGACTGGGAATAATCAAACTGAGGCCTAAAATCAACAAAATAGAGGCACAGGAAACAATCCAAAGAATCAATGAAACAAAAAGCTGGTTCCTGGAGAAAATCAACAAGATTGACAATTCCCTATCCAAACTAATCAGAGAGAGAACATGCAAATTAACAAGATCAGAAATGAAGAAAGGAACATAACCACAGACACACAGGAAATTCAGAGAATCATTATATCTTACTACAAAAGCCTGTATGCCACAAAATTGGAAAATGTGAAAGAAATTGATACTTTTTTAGATAAGAACCATATACCAAAATTAAATCAAGACCAGGTTAATAATTTAAATTGACCTGTAAGTCACGAGGAATTAGAAGCTGTCATCAGAAACCTCCCTACCAAAAAAGTCCTGGGCCAATGCAGAATTCTACCAGAACTTCCAAGAAGAGCTAATACATATACTCCTTAAAGTGTTTCACAAAATAGAAAGAGTCATTGCCAAACTCCTTTTATGAAGCTACAGTCACCCTGACACCAAAAATACACAAAGACTTAACCAAGAAAGAGAATTACAGACCAATCTCACTCATGAACATTGACGAAAAAATTTTCAAAAAAAATACTGGCAAACTGAATCCAAGAACACATACAAAAAATTATACATTATGATCAAGTAGGCTTCATCCCAGAGAGGCAGTGCTGGTTCAACATATGAAAATTTATCTATGTAATCCATCATATAAACTGAAGGAAAAAAACCATATGATCATTTCATTAGATGCTGAAAAAGCATTTGACAAAATTCAACATCCTTTTATGATAAAGGTCTTGTAAAGATTAGGGGCTCAAGGTTCATTCCTAAATATAATAAAAGCAATATATAGCAAGCCAACAGTTAACATTAAATTAAATGGAGAGAAACTCAAAGCCATCCCACTAGAATCAGGAAAAAGACAAGACTGTCCACTCTCTCCATACCTCTTCAATATAGGGCTTGAAGTTCTAGAAATAGCAAAAAGACAGTATAAGGAGATCAAGGAGATTTGAATTGGAAAAGAAGTCAAACTTTCATTATTTGCAGACAAGTATATAAGCGACCCCAAAAACTCCACCAAAGAACTCCTACAGCTGATAAACACCTTTATAATGTGGCAGGATACAAGAACAACTCCAAAAAATCAGTTGCCCTCCTATACACAAAGGATAAAGAAACAGAGAGGGTAATCAGACAAGCATCACCTTTCATGATAGCCACAAATAGCATAAAATATCTTGGGGTAACGCTAACGAAGGAAGTGAAAGTTCTATTTGACAAGAACTCTAAGTCTTTGAAGAAAGAAATTGAAGAGGATACCAGAAAATGGAAGGATCTCCCTTGCTCTTGGATTGGGAGAATTAACATAGTAAAAATGGCAATTCTACCAAAAGCAATCTATAGATTCAATGCAATCCCCATCAAAATCCCAACAAAATTCTTCACAGACCTTGAGAAAATAATAATCAACTTTATAAAAACAAAAAACCCAGGATTGCCAAAACAATCTTCTACAATAAAGGAACTTCTGGAGGCATTACTATCCCTGACTTCAAACTCTATTACAGAGCTACAGTATTGAAAACAGCTTGGTATTGGCATAAAAACAGAGAGGCCAACCAATGGAATCAAATAGAAGACCCGGATACTAACCCACAAACCTATGAACACCTGATTTTTGATAAAGGAGCTAAAAGTATACAATGGAAGAAATAAAACATCTTCAACAAATGGTGCTGGCAGAACTGGATGTCAACCTGTAGAATAATGAAAATAGATCCATATCTGTCACCATGCACAAAACTCAAGCCCAAATGGATTAAAGACCTCAATATCAATCTGAACACACTGAACGTCATAGAACAGAAAGTGGGAACTACTCTGCAACACATGGGCACAAGAGACCATTTCCTACATATAATCCCAGTAGCACATACAATAAGGGCAACATTGAATAAATGGGACCTCCTAAAACTGAGAAGCTTCTGTAAAGCAAAGGACACTGTCATTAAGACAAAAAGACAACCTACTAAATGGGAGAAGATTTTCACCAATCTCCCAACAGACAGAGGTCTGATTTCCAAAATATATAAAGAACTCAAGAAACTAGACTTTAAAATGCTAATTAACCCAATTAAAAATGGAGCACTGAGCTGAACAGAGAATTCTCAACAGAAGAAGTTCAAATGGCCAAAAGACACTCAAGGTCATGCTCAACCTCCTTAATGATCAGGGAAATGCAAATCAAAACAACTTTGAGATACCATCTTATACCTGTCAGAGTGGCTAAAATCAAAAACACCAATGATAGCCTTTGGTGAAGAGGATGTGGAGTAAGGGGAACACTCATCCATTGCTGGTGGGAATGCAGACTTGTACAACCACTCTGGAAACCAGTGTGGTGGTTTCTCAGGAAATTCAGGATCAACCTACCTCAAGATCCAGCAATCCCACTTTTGGGAATATACCCAAGAGATGCCCTATCATACTACAAAATCATTTGTTCAACTATGTTCATAGTAGTATTATTTGTAATAGCCAGAACCTGGAAACAACCTAGAAGCTCTTCAATGGAAGAATGGATAAAGAAAGTGTGGAATATGTACACATTAGAGTACTATTCAGCAGTAAAAAACAATGACATCTTGAATTTCACATGCAAATGAATGGAAATAGAAAACACTATCCTGAGTAAGAACCCAGACCCAAAAGATGAATATGGTATGTACTCACTCATAAGTGGATGCTAGCCATAAAGGTAATTGAGCCTATCATTTGTGATCCTAGAGAAGCTAAATAGGAAGGTAAACCCAAAGAAAAACATAGTTATCCTCTTGGACATTGGAAGGAGACAAGATTTCCAGGCAAAAAATTGGAAACTTGGGCATGGGGTGGGGTAGGAGTAAGGGGAGATGAGGAAAGAAAAGTGAGAAGGGGAGGATGGGGAGAGCTTGGGGAAATGGGATGGTAGGGATCTAGGAAGGGTGGATATGGGAGCAGGGAAGTATATATCTTAAATAAGGGAGCCATTTTAGGGTTAGCAAGAGATTTTAGAGGTGTTCCCAGGTGTCCATGGAGCTGTTCCCAGCTATTTCCTTGGGCAGCTGAGAAGAGGGAGCCTGAAATGGCCCTATCCTATAGCCATACTGATGAATATCTTGCATATCACCATAGAACCTTCATCTGGCGATGGATGAAGCTAGAGACAGAGACCCACATTGGAGCACTGGACTGAGCTCCCAAGATCCAAATGAGGAGCAGAAGGAGGGAGAACATGAACAAGAAAGTCAGGCCCACTATGGGTGCGCCCACCCACTGAGATGGTGGGGCTGATCCAATGAGAGCTCACCAAAGCAAGCTGGACTGGGATTGATGGAGCATATGATCAAACTGGACTCTCTGAACGTGTCAGACAAGGAGGGCTGACTGAGAAGCCAAGGACAATGGCACTGGGTTTTGATCCTACTGCATGTAATGGCTTTGTGGGAGCCTAGTATGTTTGGATGCGCACCTTCCTAGACCTAGATGGAGGGGGGAGGAACTTGGACTTCCCACAGGGCAGGGAACCCTGACTGCTCTTTGGACTGAGGAGGGAGGGGAAGGAGGATGGGGGAGGGAAACGGGAGGATGGGAGGAGGTGGAAAATTTTAATAATAATAATAAATAAAGACTCACAGGATGCTTTAGTCAGGACTTGATTATAACTCTAAGTTTTCTTTAGGTCCTTATAAGATTATTAGCACCCCCAACCAGCAGGAAGTAACTTGGTATACTATGCCCACATTCCCCCCCAAAAATGGACTATGAGTATTTTCCTTTGTTTACAAAAAAAAAGGGAAGTGGTGAAGGAGAATTGTCTGTCTTCTGTCTATCATGTATTTTAAGAAAACACTGATTGGCCAGGCAGGAAGTATAGGTGGGTTAACCAGACAGGAAGTAGAGGCAGGGCGATGAGAACAAGAGAATGCTGGAAAGGAGGAAGGCCATTCCTCCCATTCCTGCTCAGACCACCCAGAAGCAAGGTATAATTTGCTCAGTTGAGAAAGGTATTGAGCCATGTGGCTAACATAGATAAGAACAATGGGTTAATATAAGCTACAAGAGGTAATAAGTAGGTCTGAGCTAATGGGCCAATCAGTTTATATCTAATGCAGACTCTCTGTATGATTTCTTTGGGGCTTGCAGGCTGTGGGGTACTGGGTGGGACAGAAACCCCAACCAGCCCGGCCCTATGTTACCGGTCCTCCTGTCTGTTTTTATGCCAAAAGTAGGCTGTTTTCAGTACTGTAACTCTGTAGTAGAGTTTGAAGTCAGAGATTGTGATGCCTCCATAAGTTTCATTATTGTATGGGATTGTTTGGCTATGCTGGGGTTTTTTCTTTTCCATATGAATTTGAGTACTGTGCTTATGAGAGCTGTAAAAAAATGTTCAATTTTTTTTTGTTTTTTGTTTTTGTTTTTTGTTTTTTGTTTTTTTTTTGAGACAGGGTTTCTCTATAGCTTTGAAGCCTGTCATGGAACTAGCTCTTGTATACCAGGGTGGACTCGAACTTACAGAGATCTGCCTGCCTCTGCCCCCTGAATGCTGGGATCAAAGGTATATGCCACCACCACCTGACAATGTTAAAAATTTTAATGGGAATTGCATTGAATCTGTATATTGCTTTTGGTATGATTGTCATTTTTACTATGCTATTTCTACCTAACAAACAACATGAGAAATCTCTCCATTTTCTGGTGTCTTCAATTTTTTTCTTCTAAGATGTAAAGCTCTTGTCATACAGGTCTTCCACTTGTTTAATTTGAGTTACGTCAAGATATTTTATGTCATTTTTGGCTATTGTGAAGGGTGATGTTTCTCTGATTTCTTTCTCAGCCCATTTATCATCTGTGTAAAGAAGGGCCCCTGATTTTTTATTTTTTTTAGTTAACCTTGTATTCTGCTACGTTACTGAAAGTGTTTATGAGTTGTAGAAGTTTCTTGCTAGAATGTTGGGGGTCACTTATGTAAATCACATATCATCAGCAAACACTGAGAGTTTGACGTCTTTTCTGATTTGTATCCCCTTATCTCCTTTTATTTTTGTATTATTACTCTAGTTAGAACCTTAAGAACTCTATTGAACAGATATAGAGAGAAACTTGTTCCTGATTTTAGTGGGATTACTATGAGTTTTTCTCCATTTAGTTTGATGTTGGCTGTTGGTTTCTTGTATATTGCTTTTATCTTTGTATCCCTGTTCTCTCTAAGACCTTTATCATGAACAAATGTTGTATATTGTCAAATGCTTTTTCAGCATCTAATGAGATGATCATAAAAAATTCTATTTTTCAGTTTGTTTATATGGTGGATTACTTTGACAAAATTTGTATGTGGAAACATCTCTGCATTTCTGGAATGAAGCCAACTTGATCATGGTGGATTTGTGTGGGACCATTCTGTATTCTTTAAATTGTGTTTCAAATAAACACTGATTGTCCAGTAGCCAGGCAGGAAGTATAGGCAGGACAACCAGACAGGAAATATAGGCAGGGCAAAGGAATACAAGTATTCTGGGAAGAAGGAAGTTCTGCAGTCATGCTCAGACACAAAAGAAGGAAGATGTGACCTACCCTTCTGATAAAGGTACTGAGCTGTGTGGCTAACATATACTGGAATAATTGGCTAATATAAGTTATAAGAGTTAATAAGAAGCCTGAGGTAATGGACCAACCAGTTTACAACTTATGTAGACCTTTGTGATTTCTTTGGGATTGATGGCTGTGGGACCTGGTGAGAGGAGAGCAACCCCAACAAGCAGGTTGGAAACATGATGACATTTCATTTTGTAACAAAATTTTAAATAAAAAATTGAGCAACAAGCCGGGCTGTGGTGGCGCACGCCTTTAATCCCAGCACTCGGGAGGCAGAGGCAGGCAGATCTCTGGGAGTTTGAGGCCAGCCTGGTCTACAAGAGCTAGTTCCAGGATGGGCACCAAAGCTACAGAGAAACCCTGTCTCGAAAAACCAAAAAAAAAAAAATTGAGCAACACACTGAAGAATAAAAATAATAAGGATTTGGAGTATTTTAGAAGTAATCCTATAATATCTGAAAATAAAAAGCTAGTTAAACAGTAAGAAGTGCCACAAGGAAAAATGTTTAGGCACTTACTTCTAATTACAGTAGTTCAGGCTGTACAGTGATGGTACACACCTTTAGTCACAGCACTGTAGAGGCAGAGACGGGTGGATCTCTCTCTGTTTGAGGCCATCTATATCTACAGAGTAAATTCTAGGACAGGTTTTAAAGCTACTCAGAGAAACCCTGTCTTGAAACACAAAAAAAAAGGAGAAGAAAAAGAAGAAAGAAAAAAAAAGAAACAGGAAACCCCAAACAAACAAAAAAAAGAAAAAAAAAACCTAAACCCCAGTAGTTTAGATTAAAACAAATATTAGAATCTAATTAATATCAACATGAAGCAGCGAAAAATATTCAATGTTTACCACTCTAAGAAAGGAGCATAGGATCATATGAGAAGTTAGAACATAAATATAATATGATTTAAATTTGCTGTTGATAGCCATTACTTAATTCTATTGTATAATCATGGGCCATCATTGCTTACTGTTAGTGATTGAAAACATTTCCTAAAAGTGAGAAGGTATAAGCCTAGTTATATGGGACATTCTGGAAAGGGATTTGACGATCAAAATCTCAGAAATATGAAATGGCATGGGTTTGTCAAGGAATTGTGTGTTTGTCTTAAGCATTGTAGAAATCCCATGCCACTTTTTGTAGTATTTTTGTTACCAAGACTAGAATCTTTAAGAGCTCTGGAGATAGCTCAATCAATAGTAGAATTTTCTTCTGGCCATAAGAACAATATTCTGTTTACCTGAATCCAAAAAAGCCATGTAGAAGAACATATTGCTAAAATTCCAACAAATATGATCTAGGAGATGGAACTATCTGTATCTCTGGAGACTTGTAAGCCAAACAGTTTATCAATATGATGATTTAAGGCCAATGAGATATCTAATCCTAAATATAGCACAGAAAGATCTGAGTACCTGGAACCAAAGTTGTCCTCTGTCTATACTTTACCAGGACTGTAAAGACATATGCATGTACACACACATACATACACAAATACATACACTCAAAATCTCACATACCCGAAGAATAAAATATTTTGGTATTGTAAAACTTCAAGTGTTACCCATTTAAAACAACACATTGGAGATTTTATATAGTCTTTGTGGTTCTGTATGAATGAGGTGGCAGGGAATGCATCTTATCCAAACATAAATGACTTGTATATAATGGAAAATACAGCTATATATCACACCCATAGTTACAGTATGATTGGTGATCTACAGATGAAAATGAAATCTAAAGATATGAAACATCTTCATGTTTACAAAAATATCAGTCAGCACTATCATAATTTTATATAAGAACTGTATAAGAAATACAATGAAATTCATGTAATGGCAAAATTTTAATATAGTTATGAACATCATATCTGTGCTTCATCTGCTCTTAATCCAAGTCACGCTGACAATGCCTCATATTATACTAGCTGGCAGAACTCCCAAAGAGGAGTCAAGGACGCAGTATTTCCTACTTTGTCAAATAGGGGGTCACCCATGACAGGATCAAAGGCACCATTCTTGATCAAACCTGATTTTTCTTAATTCAGTTAAATCCATAGCCTCTCATTTTCTGTGGAAACAAAACTAAAACCTCTTTTCCAAAGAAACATCTCTTTTTACTTCAATTTTGAAGTCAAGGTGTTTTCAAAATACCTATCTTGGATTAGTTCAGCAGCACTTATAAACAAATATCTTTTATCAGCTGTTGTTCCTTCCTCAGCAGTCAAATAATTCAAAGAGAGCATAATAACATACAGTATCCAGATTCTCTGTGTATTTTTCATCTTTATGTGGCTTTATTTTAACCTCTATTTCTTTTATTTTGACTTTTATTTTTTGAAACAGGTTCTCTGTATATCATTTTCTGTTCTGGAACTCCCTCTGTAGATCAGACTGTCTTTGAACTCACAGAGATGCACCTGCCTCTGCTTCCCAAGTGCTGGGATTAAAGGTGTGTGCCACCATGCCTTGAATTCACAGAGGTCTGTCTGCCTCTGCCTCCCAAACTTTGGATTAAAGTGTTTGCCACCATGCCTTGAATTCACAGAGGTCTCCCTGCCTCTATCTACCAAGTGTTAGGATTAAAGGTGTGTGTCATCACAACCAACTACTCTCTTTCTTTTTTATTTTAAGGACTTTAATCTTTAGCCTTCATATATTTTTAACACACTGTAAACCATTTAGAGGTTTTCATTGACTTTGAATCTTTCTTTTCCTGTATATCTCTCTTTTTCTGACCATGTGAGTCTTTAATTTGCTAAGCAATATGGAGAGGATTGAAGCCATGGCTTTGACAGCTAGATGCAGGCCATTCTTTAGCTTTCTGAAATTCCTTGCTCATGGCAGATGTACCGGCTGGAGCTATGTTTATTGCCACAACTCTATGGCATTTTCAGGTTCCTGCCAGCAAGCTAGCTACAATAGTGTGTCGACAAACAACACTCAAATGCTCTCTCTGTAACTGAACCTCCTGCCTCAAAGAGTCAGAGTTTGCATTGGCAGGATGGCCCAGAAAGCTGGCATTTTAAAATGGTGCAACTTTTTTCCTGCTATTGCTGAAAACCAAAAATCATGCAGTCAGCTTTTATCAATGCCATTTAAGTGTTTCATGGTAGGACCTCTGAAAGAGCTGCAGGGTTTTGCAGCTAAAGCTGAGTCAGGACGCTTCTCTTGAATGAGAGCACTTGCCTCTAACAAGCATAGCAGACCCCAAGAAAGTGCTGCTACCAAAAAAACATACTTTACTCTATTTTTTTCTGTCCAGAATTACTTCCCAAGCTCTCTAAGGTTTTATGTGGATGTAGTGCCATTTGAAGGTATAAGTTTTCTGTTAAGAAAAATTATGTTTGATCAAGGAAGACCACCTGAGAAATCTCCAGTAGAAACAGATGGCCCAAATGTCAGAGTTCTACATCCAGAACAGGTTCAAGACTGCTGGCTGAGATGATCAAGACTCACAGGATACCATAGCCAGGACTTAATCATAATTCTAAATTTTCTTTAGGTCCCCATAAGATTATCAGCACCCAACCAGCAGGAAGTAGCCTGGATAACTATGCCCAAATTCCCAAAAAATGGACTATGGATGTTCTTATTTTCTTTAAAAAAAAAAGAAGGGAAATGGTGCAGAACAATAATGTATTCTATCAATTATGCTTTAAATAAACACTGATTGGCCACTAGCCAGACAGGAAGTATAGGCAGGTCAACTAAACAGGAAGCAGAGTCAGGGCAATAAGAACAGGAATATTCTGGGAAGAAGGTAGTTTTTTTTTTTCACAGTCCTGCCGAGACACAGAAGGAAGATGTGTCCTACCCTACTTTAAAAGGTACCGAGCCATGTGGCTCACATATATTAGAATAGTGGGTTAATATAAGTTATAAGAGTTAATAAGAAGTCTGATCTAATGGGCCAGTTTATCATTAATATAAACCCCTGTATGATTTCTTTGGGGCTAAATGGTTGTGGGACCTGGTGGGAGGACAGAAACCAGGCAGGACAAAAACCTCAGTCAACAAGTAGCAATATAGGCTTGGAATCTTAATGGAATGAAAAGAGTGAAAGTACTGTGAGTAGTACCATATCAACTTGCTGACTGTTACAATCTGAACTGTTATGGGTCATTCAGAGATTCACCAACCTATCAATGAATACGTTTTGATAAGAATGGGTTTTTATTGAAAAATACTGGCTAGGTCTTTGAGTGTTACAGCTCTGAGGGGAAATACTTCACCAATTGAGGAGCTGAAGCTGTGAGGGAAAAGGTTTACCCTGTATTGCAAGTCTGAAGGGAAAGGCAACATGGTAGTTGGGAACCAAGGAATTCAACCATGTCACACTATACAGCAAACCATGCACGATATTAATTGGGAAAGAAACAAGAGAATGGCTGCCATCAGAACTGGGCAGGATACAGTCTTTATATAGGGATTTTGGGGGATAGAGTTTAATAGGTTAGATGTTTCAAAGTGGGTATTGGTGGGATTTCCAGCCAAGCCCAGAGACTGGTGGAATTTTGAGCTGAAGGATTCATGAGTTTTGTATATTTAAAATCTGGAAATGGACTCAGACCTTTTACAATACAAGGACTAAATGAAAAACTTGTAACTCTCTAGGAAAGGCCCTGGCTATGCTTAGTCCAAGGATTTTAAAGACAAAAACCACAAAGTTGTAATTTTGGTTGTTAGAGTTATTTCATATTATATTCCTCAGGCAAAGCTTAATTTTTGTAACAAATGTCTGACAGATGCATCTAATCATGAGCAAATAAGCATTTCATACAAAAGCTGAACTAGTAGTTAGCCTGTTAGTTAATCCATTATCTTGTAAGAATAGCTGAGTCAGAGAAATATTTTACAACAACCAGAAGTTTTAAAAGACAGCTCTACTGAGCTCCCAAAGTTCAGCTGATAAGTGGGAAGAGTGAGGATATGAGCAAAAAGGACAAGACCCTGATGGGGATACCCACTGAAAGGGTTTACCTGAGCTAATGGAGCTTATTAACTCCTACCAGACAGGGATGGAACCAACATAGGTCCAAACTAGATCCTCTGAATGTGGGTGACAATTACATGGCTGGAGCAGGCATCAGGATTTATCCCTACTACTTGTACTGGCATTTTGGGAACCTATTCTTTTTGGATAGATATCAGCCTAGATATAGTAGGGAGGGCCTTGGACCTTCCCTGAAGCAATGTGCTTTACCCTCTCTGAGGAGTGGGTGGGGTATAAGGTAGGGGCTAGTTAGAGGGAATGGAGGAGGAGAAGGAGTGGCAACTGGAATTGTTATGTAAAATTAAAAAAAAAGATAGTTTGTTTTCTCTTGAAAAAAAATAAAATAATATAAAAAATAAAAGATAACCCTACTGCACAAAGAAGCAGTTCACCTTGGGCAAGATAGTTGACAGGGTTCATTTAAGAGAGTAGCAACTTCCTCATGATTTAATAAACTGAAAACAATTTTCTGTTTACAAGTCTTTTTAACACAATAAATTACCTTGTAAACATAATGTTTACCATCATAGAACAGATAGTTTTCTATATCATACCCCTCCACCACAAATAACTAAAGCCCATGCCAAAATAACTGATAAGTAATTTGCATATGACTTTGTTTTCTTGGATGTGCCAGTCACAACTATAGAAAGTCAATATAAACTGAGAATGTTTCTGTGACTACCGAACAGAATGTTTCAGGATCCTATTTGATGGAGTCACAGTGGAGTTTGGAAATTATAAGTGCAGGGGAGAGAAACCCTAGAATGCTGTAAGCAGAGCTTAGTGGAAGAAGCAGCAGAAACTCAAGAGTAGAACTTCAGTAGAAATGTCAAAGGCTGAGATGGCTCATAATGTTTCACAGAAGCAAAGTATTTACTTTCAATTTGTTCATGGTCTGAAATTTTGTGAGAGACTAACTTTGAAAGATAACAGACTAATGAATGTGGTGGAATTTCAAGATGATCCTGCATTCTGTCCAGGTATAGGTATTGACTCTTTATTTTAGCATTATTTATAGTGAGAACTGTGAACAAAAGTTAGAATGAAAAAGTTGGAAAAACTCACAAACCTGAGTAACAATGTTATAAGAAATTAAAATCTTAGTTTCTGAAGACATTGCTTTCCTTAAAAACAAACCAAATGCTTTGCAAAATGACTGCAGGAGAAAGAGCATGAAAATACTTCTGGGAATGGCTGGGCCTCACTCACCACAGAATAGAGCACAGAGATTTAAAGTCATATGAAACAGGATTCTTAAGTAAAGTCAGAGTACTGTGCCTCAAATGAAGGTTTGTCTCTGGCCTTCCAGATCCCAAATAATTACTCTGAGGCTTAGTATTAATTACAAACTGTTTAACCTATTAGCTCAGGCTCATTATTAACTAGCTCTTCCCACTTAAATTAACTCATTTCTATTACTTCATATATAGCTACATGGCTGTGACATTGCCTCATATCTTGCTTTTGTGGCAGCTGCTTTCGTCTCTCAGACTCCACCTTCTTTTTCCCTGTATCTTTGCGTGAATTTACACCTGACTCTATTGTGCCTGGCTATTGGTCAAATCAGCTTCTTTATTAACCAATGGTAATAAAATGTATTCATAGCATACAGAAATATATTCCACACCAAATCCTTAACAAGATATTTCTCAATATTAGATTCCTAAGTGTTGTAAGAGCTGTGGGCTGTGTTCCTGCTGCCCCAGCTCCTGGTTGCCTGGCTAGCTTATGCCCTGAAATAACAACACACAAACTGTATTCTTTTAAACACTGCTTGGCCCATTAGCTCTAGCCCTTACTGGCTAATTCTCATATCCTGATCAACCCATCTCTAATAATCTGTGTAGCAACAGTCTTACTAGGAAATATTCAGCATGTCTGACCTGGCAGCTGGCTGTATCGCGTCTGGCTCTGAGAGGAGCTGCCCTGCATCCGAGCTCACTTCCTCTTTCTCCCAGCATTCTGTTCTGTTTACTCCACCCACTTATGTTCTAACCTATGAGGGTCAAGCAGTTTCTTTTTTAATTAACCAATGACCTTCCTCCATCACCTAAGCATAGAATTTTACAGGTGTGGTCTTGTGGTCCCAGAGGCCTTTACTTGAAAGTTGAATTTGCATCATACATATGACACTGATTTTGTGGACATGCAGAATGCAATTTTACAGAGTCAGAGAGAGTTATGCCCAGATTTCACAGGAAGCCCTAGGAGGCCACACAATGTATTTGATATCAGATTTTCTTTCAACATTTCCAAGAGGGGGGTAATCCAAGGAAAACTAGGAAAGGATTAATGCTAGGAACTTGGAATGTCTGACAAAAATAGTTGTAGGCCATATGAGAAAAATCAGTTATAGAAGAAGGCATCTTTTTGTGTTTATGAAATTGGAGGCATGAAGGCAAAACTAACCACATTGTAAAGAAAGGGAAACTCAGGCCTCTAAGATCCTCTGGAAGCCCTTTACTCACACAAGTTGAACAACCATCCTTATACCAAATTTTCTTCACTACAGGTAAAAAAAGCAAGTGAGAAGCTATGTTCTCTGATTTTAGTGAATTAATAAAAATACATTGAACCCATTCAAAAAATAAAAATTTCAGATATGCAGGCAATCACTGTCAAGAATGACTAAAAATCTAAGAAACAGAGAAATGATCATGTTACTTCTTCTCCAAAAACACACAGCTCATCTGAGACACAATTGGTACATGTGTAAGATAAAATAAAAGTAATTACTTGCCAACTGTGGTTTTAAGTCTACTACAAGGTCTGATAAAAAAAAAAAAATAAAAAAACTTCCAAAGAGATCCATGGCATCCCTTCTCTGGCCCTAACCTACACTGAAATCTACTATTGAAACTGCTCCTGGAACTACAATAGACTATAGGCCAAGGGTCTGCCATTACTGTTCTTCCCTAGCTTTCACAGAACAGGGTAGAGGAAAGAAAGTTTTCTGCCTAATGGAAAACACAGCCTGGAAGGTTGCACTGAAGGTTTATTTGTGACTCAGTGTCAGGTTCACCAACTAGAGACTAACTACTATACCCAGGTTATATGTTTTAAAAAGAACATTAGGCTGGCACCCTCTTTCAATTTTTGCCTGCATTATTTTCAGGTTTCTGAAGTATTAACTTTTACACTATGCAGGTTTCTGAACCTCTGGGTCTTAGATTCAATCATGGTTAGCATCAGCCTCATAGACTAAGAAACTGCCTTCATTAACACTATTACAACCTTGCTCAGCATATTTTTAAACAAGATTCCACTGATGGCAGGATATAGCACTAGGCAGAATATTTTGAATTGGCAGTCATAGTCAGTAAGGTCAAACTGAGGACAGGGCAAATGCCGAAACCTCCCGCTGTGAACTAAAATCTGTGGTTTAGCTTTTAGAGCAGTCTGAGAGTCAAAGGGAGTCACAGAGTCACATTCTATGAACATTTACTCCAGCCATTTGAACCAGGGATGGTTGCAGTCCCTCAATGGTGTGAGGGTTGTGTTTTTGGGAAGCAACAGAGTGTTGTGACCGTTTCCAGGTGATTGCTTCCAGAGCAGAGGAGAAATTTGCAATACTGCAATACAGGTTACTGGAGTCTGTGAATAAAGACTGTGGGCCCACCTCAGCCCCAGGGTGTGGCAAGGAGAGATTGTGTAGCTTACTGAAATACCTCCCTGTTCTTGTCCAAGTATAGATTAGTGCAAACCTAGATTTGAAAAGTTTACTGCTGCTGAAATAGTGTCTATACAGCCACTTACTCTCTATAATCTGAATTTAGATTGCCATCTAATGACATCCTAGAAGTGTCTGGAAACACAGAAAGGAACATCTGGGCAGATTTTCATAAAGTATGGTCATGAAGAAAATCAGACCAGGAAGATGGTACTAGGAGAGGGGGACAAAGAGGGGGGGAGATAGATAGAGAGAGAGAGAGAGAGAGAGAGAGAGAGAGAGAGAGAGAGAGAGCACCAATCAAGCTAAACCAAAGAAAGAACCAAGAGGAAATGTTGGATGCCTCTGAAGAGTCAGAGGTGTAAATCAGTGTTAAGATTCTTAAGAGAATCAGTTTGCAACCATATTCATGTATGAAACTTTTTTCAATATAGAAATTGTAAGGATCATTGTTTTGCATGCTATTTATTCCTTATTTCTTTAAAATTATGAGACTATTAATAATTAATATTATGAAAATGATTTATATAATTTTTCTACTGTAGAATGCAGAGAAACCCAAGTATTTCAGATGAAACTTGGCTTACGGGTAAAGGGGGAAGAGAAGCTTACCAAAAGCATCCACAAAAAAGTGCCATGGATGCTCTGATTTTGTATTCATAGTCCTCAGGCATACTACCCTCCATCCATGAGAAAAAGAGACAACACAAGAAGAAATTGCATGCTGGCTGTTTATTGTGAAGCTGAAGTTATGCTTCAAATGATATGCTCTCTTTCATTTGCATATAAATAAGATGGGGTCTTGGTGTGTGGCATGGGCCAATCTTGAATTTAGTCTTGAGTGTTGGGATGAAAAATGCACAGCACCATCCACAGCTTGAGTGACATTACTTTTGAATGTTACTTTCTCATTTCCCAACAGTAAAAGATCATACATATGGATTGTCATAGCAGAAGGTTTTTTCCTCTTGCTACATTCACTAACAAGAATAGCTGGAAGCCTGACTGTATGGCTTTTCCTCTCCTTTCCTCCTCTTTTTTCCTAATAGTTGTTTTATTCATTCTTGTTAGGCACCTAGCACATTATGTTTTTTAAACTGTAACTTATACCATGAGTAAATGAAAGCTATTCTTAGTTAATTTTCTTCCAGCTGTTATTGAAAATGAAAAGGGACATATTTACAAAGTGGTCCATTTTAAATACAACAGTGACATTGAGAGGAACACAAACATCTATGAACAGGGCTTAATCAAATTACTATGGCAGGACTGCATAATGGAGGATGTACACTTACAAAAATAGTGAAGATGGAATAGAAAGGAAGAGCTTGAGAAGAATAGAAACAATGAATTAGAGAGGAAAAAGAAGAGAGTTGGGAAGGGAGCAGAAAATTACTGATAAGAGTTTAATGTTCAATTAACTGATATGGGAGGTTTCTTTTTTTCTTTTTTTTTTTTTTCTTTTTTTTTGAGACAGGGTTTCTCCATAGCTTTTTAGTTCCTGTCCTGGAACTAGCTCTTGTAGACCAGGCTGGCCTCGAACTCATAGAGATCCGCCTGCCTCTGCCTGAAATACATTGGTTGAAATGAGCAGCAAAGGGCTTTTACCTATAATTTATAGGGAAAACTGACGCTTTAACATTTCCAAGATGGTTATCAAAAAAGTCATTCCAAAGAAGGTTTTCAGTGAGGAATATGGTGAAATATAAAATAGACAGACTTTAAATTTAGCAGCGGGTCGCTCTTTGCTCTTAGATTAATATTTTATTTTCAGTTTGAAAGTGGTTCAATGAACCAAGTAAGCATTTGAAAGTCTAGAAGATACATAGAAATACAGACTTGAGTGTCATTTACCAGGGATATTGAACCCGAGTACTCGTGTGAGACAACAGATTGTCAGGTGGAAGCATGAGAACAAAAATACCTTGGAGCAGAGGCCTCAGAGGAGTCAGAGGATCCCGAACCAATGTAATAAAAGAAATGATATTACTGGAGAAAAGAGCACATTGAAACAGAACTCCAGAAAACTCAAAATTGTAAGAACTTTTAAAAAGAAAAGAAAATATTGAAGTAAAAACACTTAGCAATATGTATACTGTGGCCATGTTGTTTCACCCGTTCCCAATTCACTTTGGAGCTCTGTATATATGGAAAGCGTAGGAACTAAAATGTTTGCTTATGAATAAAGCATAATTCTAAAGGAGACTAAATTTAGCTTAGCAAAGTAGTTGGATCTGTGCCTTTGTCACTTAACATATTGGAAAGATAGTGGTGCTTCTATGGTTGAATTTACTGGGGTTGTATCTAATTACCTCTCAGCGTGGTACTCTGCTTCAGCAGTCAGGACAAGAGTAATCAGCTCCAGAATGATTGCCTCCATACTGGGGTGGTCTGTGTCTGGTTGCCTAGGACAGGGCGAGGAGGGCGAGGCTGTGTCTGGTTGCCTAGGTCAGAGAGAGGAGGACGGACAAGGCTCTGTCTGGTTGCCTAGGTCAGGGAGAGGAGGACGAGGCTGTGTCTGGTTGCCTAGCTCAGGAAGAGGAGGACGAGGCTGTTTCTGGTTGCCTAGCTCAGGAAGAGGAGGACGAGGCTGTGTCTGGTTGCCTAGCTCAGGAAGAGGAGGACGAGGCTGTGTCTGGTTGCCTAGGTCAGAGAGAGGAGGACGAGGCTGTGTCTGATTGCCTAGGTCAGGGCGAGGAGGGGGAGGCTGTGTCTGATTGCCTAGGTCAGGGCGAGGAGAACGAGGCTCTGTCTGGTTGCCTAGGTCAGGGCATGGAGAGACAGGCTCTGTCTGGTTGCTTAGCTCAGGAAGAGGAGGACGAGGCTGTGTCTGGTTGCCTAGGTCAGGGAGAAGAGAGAGAGGTTGTGTCTGGTTGCCTAGGTCAGGGAGAGGAGGGTGAAGCTGTGTCTGTTTTCCTTGGTCAAGAAGAGGAGGGTGAGGTTGTGTCTGATTTCCTTGGTCAGGAAGAGGAGGGCGAGGCTGTGTCTGGTTGCCTACATCAGGAAGAGGAGGAGGAGGCTCTGTCTGGTTGCCTAGGTCAGGGAGAGGAGGGAAAGGCTGTGTCTGGTTGTGTAGGTCAGGCTGAGGGAGACGAGGCTGTGTTTCATTTCCTTGGTCAGGATGGGGTGGACGATGTTGTGTCTGGTTACCTCCACCATGGGGTGTTCTTTGTTCGTGGTACGATGGCAGATGGCGAGAATGGGAGTGTTTGTCTCCACCATGGGGTGATCCGTAGGGACGTGGAGGGAGAGAAGGTGAGTGTCTGCCTCCATCAGGGGGTGGTCTTGGGTAAAGTGTTCCCTTTTGACTTTCACTTCCAGCAGAGGATCCAAGTGGGTGTCTTCTAGAAGGTGATCTCAAAAGTATTTACTCGTCTTGATCCCCAGACTCTGTGTAAATATGAAATAGGGTGCAGAATATATGAAACTAATTGTAGAAGACTTCCCTTTGTACTTCTCTGACGCCATCACACATTACCTGTCTAGAACATTTTCGCAGCAGCCAACTACTATCATGCCTACTTCTTGGTCTTGAATATTGTTCTATGTGCTGATGATATGGTAAAATCTGTATCTAAGAACCTTAAATTTATCAAAACTGAAATGTTAGATTATATGAATTATAATTCCAGGAAAGAAAGTGGGCAAAGACTTCCAATGAAGCCTAGTCTCACTACTTGAACCATGAAGCAAAATGAAAGCTAGTTATTCAAACATCTAAAAATGCACAGAAATACACAGAGTGAACAAAAAAAGATGAGAAATTTCCTCTAGCATGTTCTCTTAGTATTCACACTGAATATTGTTCCATATTATCAGGAATGCAGTTGGTTAGAGAAAGGGGTCATGGAAAGGAATTTCGGTTCATTTTTAAAAATAAAACCATGTCATTTTTGAGGGGAATACTGAGGAAGAATGAAGCATTTCAACAAGTCTTAGTGATGTAGAAAAGTAAAAGTAAGTACACTTTTCACTTGGGAGCTATCTCTCAGCAATTATTTCTCCTTTGTGGACGAGAAGAACTGTTACTCAAATTGGTGGTTTCCAGAAGTAGAGGTAAAAAAAGATTTGTCTAAATTATTAAAATTAATATTAATTCATTAGTTACTAAAAAAGTTTAAATGATTATAATATGATTTTGGAGAACTTGATAAACTCCTAAGAAGAGTACAGAGTACTCTTAAGTGTAGGAACGAAGTACCATCGCAGTTGACATCTATGAAAAAATATGCATTTTATCACTAATTTCATTGAAATAATGTACTGGATATTTTAAAAAAATGATATTATAAGAAAACTTAAGCAATTTTTTTAACTCAAAAACATCTGGTAAGGAGATTTGACTTGCATTCATAACCTGTATGATCTTGTCACCACACTCTGAAATGTACTCAGAAGGGAAAAAGATACAACAAGAGAACAGCAGTGCGATGGACAAAGTGGATCTCAACCAATTGCCTAAAGACAGAGAAAACCTTTTCATCCTCTTATAATCCCTCCAAACTCACTGCTAGCATTTATATGTTTATTTTAAGGCCAAGTTTTGCTGTATCGTTACCCATTTTCTTCATCATTTCCTTTACTTATATTAGTAAGTTTTCCCAAGAAGAAAATAAAAAAAATAAACATCTATACCATGTCACATGTGCTACTCTAGCACACTGAAATTCTGATTGGAAGTAGGAGTAAAACCCACCCCCTAGGCGAAGAGTTACAGGCTATGAATGGCTGCTGAGGAAGGTAGAGTCAGCTCTCTCTAAAAGGTTTATCCAATGTTTAGCCCTAAAGCCTTTATCCAATGTTTAGCCCTAAAGCCATCTGCAATGCTCTGTAGACTTGTTGTGTTTGTGTGTGTGTGTGCATACGTGTTTAACAATAATAAAGAAGTCATGGATTGGAGAAAGAGTAGGAGAGAAACATGTGAGGAATTTGAGGGAGCAGGGCAGGATTGGAAACAATGTAAATAGAGTATGCATGTATGAAATTAATTTCCCAATTGTTAAAATAAAAATGAACAAATTGGGTCTTAATGTGTCTATTTTTATGTATAAAGGGTCAGCCCTTGCTATCTGATTCTCTGCCTCTCTAGCAGTTTTGATGTATATTTATTTCCTCCATCTGTCCTGAACCCATTTTATAACAAGACTACCTACCCAGTATATATAATTCTTTGACAATAATATTGGTGTCCTCCATTGCCCTCTCTGTTTCTTACAGACAAAAATCTACTCCCAACCCTTTTTCTTATACCTTCACTTGAGCTCTGAGCTGAACTCAGGGCCAGCAAGGCCACTGTCAGCATGACCACAAGCATCTTGGAGTAGGCTCTGGAGTTTCTTTCAGGTCCGTGTTAGAGAGAACAAAACAGCAGCAGTTCTCCTTATAGGGAGGAGCAGAACAATGATACTTTTGAGTTCCTTACAGAGTAATTTCACCCCTGGAAAACAGGATACTTTGCACCCATGACTTCTCAAAAATGACTAGACCCATAAAATAGGAAGGGAAGAAAAATTTTCATTGTTTTATTTCTAAAAGATATAATGTGTGGCTTGAATAATACTATTGAAGGAGAGTTGGGTGAGATACTAGCACACATATTCAAAGTAAAGTCTTGATATAATTTGAACTTCAGTCTATTTGATGAGACTCTGTTCTTCAAATGTGAGTTGTGGGGAAGAAGTATTAGTCGACAGTATTTTCATATCACAAATGGAAGACAGCAGATACTTCAGACACTCTTTATAGCCCAGATTCCATAAGTCATAATGTATGTGTCCAGTGTCCATGATATTTCATCACAATTTTAGTTAGTACAACAGTCACTGTAGTTCAGGTATGAAAATCACTAGGACATCGCATTTGAAGACATAGTAAATGATGGTAGACACTCTTTCTACCCTATTACTTCAGTATTATTTACAATATCCAGGGCTCTATCCCAGATCAGTGAAATCTTGGTGATACAGATCACTGGTATTGTACAGTACTCCAACTTGTTAAAATCCATGGAATTTGGTAGCTGAAATAGTTACAGATACCACCACTGGGTTTCCATGGAAGTCCATTTTCTTTCACAAAAAGCATTATTTCACATCTCTAATACTTCAGTGTCCTCCCTTTTATGATACTATGCTATATACATTTTTGGTCCTATTACTTCTAGGAAATGCTTTAAATAAGCACCATTCATAATAATCACAATTATACAGATGAATAAGTTACATTCTTTAAAGTCCAACTTGCCTTAAGTTGATGATCTCATTTGCAGAAATATTCCATGCTATTGTCTCAAACTGGCTTGTGAAGAGAAATTCTCTCAGAAATATCCTGAAATGTGTTCCCTCCCTCCCTGTCAGCACACTGACTCATCAATATGCTGTGTTCTGACTGTGTCTTCCTGTGCTGTCGTCTGATTCTCAACATTTTTCACAAACGTCCACTAGAGAATTCCTTTAATCAGATTATTTTCCTACTTATCATCTCATTAATAAAGACCTGGCATTGAAACCCATCAGTCACTGCTCTTGTGGAGAAGGACTGTAAGTTTTATTTAGGGATTCAGAGTCTGGGTCCCAACAGGTTGCCCATGCTGCAGTAGATGTCCCACACCTGTACATATACACACAGAACTAAACAGACTCAGCTGGTATTTCTGAAAAATGGATGGGAAGGTACATGAAGTTAGAAGGAAGAAAAGATAATTGTTAGGAGGACAGGGAAGGAATTGGAGGTGTGGGAATAAGGGTTTAGATTTGATCCTAATAAATCATATGCATATGTGAATATTAAATAAAATAGTGATAATAATCCTTTAACATCAGATTTCAAAAATTAGAATTATTAAATGCTAATATACTTACCCAGTAACAATCATTTAAAGATAAGAAATACAGGCATGATTCTCAAAACTAGATTGTTTTTGTATTTTTGAGATGATCTGATGTATCAGCGTAAATGAAGGAAGACAGGAATTATAAGAATATTTTTAGCTTTAATTAGGGAAAAACTCACAGAACGAGTGGTTTCAGCGGAGAACAGGAAAGCAGAAGGGCCTGGGGAGAGCACACCAGCAATATTTATTAGTAAAAAATATCCTCAGGCGACCCTGGCCCTTCAAGCAAGGTGATTGGCTGGGGCTACCCCTACAATCTGAAGCTTCTAATGTCTATACTATCTTTGGATCAAGAAATATAGTACATCATAAGCCTGGTGAGTATTATATAAGAAACACAATTATATGTTAATTATTACTTGTTAAAATTATTAAGAAATTACTTTTATAGCTTACCTGTTAAGGCTTAGGAAATTTTCTACCTTTAAAATATAGCCTATTATAATTTATTTGTTTTCTGAACATCATCGTGTCTTACCTTCTTATGTAAATATAAAGGGAAAGCAGAAAGGCAGTGGATCATAGCAAGGAGAATGCAAGTCCTGGAACTTGTGATACCTAGAATATTAATTTTCTTTCTAGAAGACTTGGCTGATGCTTCTGTCCTCTTATACACAAAACTGATACTGAAAATAATTATTGCTATATTTACAATAGGGTAGACCTGAAGATTAAATTACTTGAGGTTAGCAGTTAATAGATACTAACACCCATGGTGAAATATAGTCAGGTGGTCGCTTGGTATATTGTTGACTGCACCAGAGCATTAGAGTAGGTATTATGTGAGTAGCCATATTTAGAATGTATTTGAAAAAAAAAAGAAAAAAATGAAAAAAAAATAGAATGTATTTGAAACAGAGACCTAACTCAGTTTGATAATTGTGTCTGAACAATTAGACAATGTAAATTGCCTTAACTGAGTGAATAGTTGGAGGTCTTCAGACTGATTTTCTGCTAGATCAGATCCTATGTGTAAGCTGCAAGCTTGTCATCTCACAGTGGAACTGGACATAGAAGCATAAACCTTAAAGAGATGATTGCATCATAAAGAGGTTGTAAGCCTGGGACCCAGGAGAATTTGACTGTGTCTGTACCCTTAAAGAAGAAGATATGTTAGCACATAGGGAGATACCAGAGTTAAATGTCCATAAGAAAAACCCTGTGTGATGACCCAACAGGGAGGCTATTATCTAGAATCCAAGAAGAGGCATCGTGAGAAAATAAATACATGGAAAGTAATGTTAGGTTTGTGACTTTGAAAGATGTGACATAAATTTCTGTTGTTAATTCTGCCCAGTCAGTGTATTTTGTTTTAGATACAGCAAATTAGAAAGACTGAGAGCAGGAATTGAGGTTTGGAAAGTGTTAAGTGTATGTTTCAAGCATGTTTGCTCAAGGTTGCTCTCACCTACACAGACTTTTATGACCTTCTACAGTCTGCTTCAGTTTGCTCCACCTTTCCTGAAGGTCTCCTCAGTCAGTTCCTCTATTTCATTTCAGAACTTATTTCATTTTATTAGATGAGTTCCTAGGTGATATTTTTCTTTCATGATACACAAATTCCTTTCACACCTGCTGACACTGGAAAAGGTCAGGGGAAAAGGCACCAGCTAGGTGACATTTGTCAGTATCAGAGACTGTTCCAGACTCACCAAGCCAAAGACAAAGGCGATGTCCCCAAGGACTGTAGTTCTTTATTGACTGACTTGATACCCAGCTTTCCCTTTCTATTTATTCCTCTTGTACCTTCATTTCCCCCCTTAGTGTCCACCACATGGTTTGCTTCCCACATATGGTGTGCAGAACTCAGAGGCAGTAATTGGAATTAATACAGGAATCTGCAAGGCCATGTACCTACAATTTCTTCTCATAAAACAGATGCAGCACAAGAAAATTGCTCTTATTTTTATTTGAAGAGAGAAGAATTGCTGAGTTCTAATATATCTTCCATTCAAAAGATATGCATGATAAGTTGGGTAAAGCCATCTGTGTTGTCTTCTTCTAATTATGATGTTATCCATTATTTAGGAAGTTGTCCTATATTGTTTCTGTAAACCAGAATAGGACTTGCATGCAGAGCATGTTACCTTACAGAGTTCCACACTTGACAAGAGGCCAACTTAAGAATCCTAGTCACATGGTCCTCTCCACTCTAGGTCCACACAAATTCTCTTCAAATACCCACCATCTCTGCACAAAAACTTATCAGTAGTAAGGATCCCAAACAAGCCTGAAATGAAACCACAGAGGTTTAAACTTACTTGTTTTACAACCTAAATGACCCTCGACCAAAGAATGGATAAGGAAAATGTGGTTCATTTACACAATGAAGTACTGCACAGCAGAAAAAAAAATAATGACATCTTGAGATTTGCATGCAAATGGATGGATCTAGAAAACACCATATTGAGTGAAGTAACTCAGACCCATTAAGACAAATATCATAAAAAAACTGAAAAACCTTCTAATTCATGGTTTAATTTAAAAGATTAAATAATTAATCAATGCAATGATATAGTTATGGTATAGTTCTAGTTATTTCCACTAGTCTTCAATGATATTACTATTTCATAACAAAATGAAGGGAACAGATTTAAAATGTTTAAGATCATCTCAGCTTCCACTTTAACGCAGTTTTGTATATTTATAAAAATGAATGATGTGATAGATAAATAGCAGAGGTTAAATATTTAGACCTAAATTTCTGATATGTGGAATAGTAATAATCTACATAAAATATCTCATTCTTCTTTAACAATTTAAGGGTAATTAAAAACAACTATGATGCTAAAAATATATTTTACCTTGAAGGCAAGTCAGTAAGCTTCCTTAACTTCATACAGTGTCATATATTTTAAGTATCATTTCATATAAAATAAAAAGTTAGTATGCAAAAAAACTTACATGTTTTTGACTCTCCATAACAAGGATGGTTAGATAATGTATATGTATAACAAGGAGTGGGAAAGAACAAGAAAATAGAAAGCAAATATTACAGGCAACATACTTTAAATGATTTTAAATGGTCAGTTTAATGGGTTCCATAGAATGGAAACAACTGCTTAGAAGATCATCAAATGTATGGGAAAACATGCTGTTTGAAAAGGAGATGAATGTGAACAGAAGAACAGATTTTACTCCTGGCCATAGTGGGAATTTGTAAGGGAAAGCATTTCAGGATATTCAGTGATGAAAACCCACACTGAGGCCTAGAAGTGAGAGTGGTGAGGATAAGGTTTTTGTAGGGAGAATCCCAATTTCCTGTATGACAGAAGTATTTGCCAAGTACTTGGGAATCATTTTGTCATTTCCTGAGCTTCCTGAATCCTGTAAGTTTTGTGAATTTCAGGAGCCTCACATATTTTTCAAGCTTCCTAATTCTTACAAGACTCCTTTCTCCATCCAGAAAGATTATTTAAATTGTATGAAAGAGCTGTAAAGGACAGATTCTGATGGGGTAATACCAAATATTTTCAAAATAGGATAAAACAATGCAAATGAAAGCAAAATACATCCGAAAGACTAAAAATCCATAAGAAAGTGGCACCACAAGTTAAAAATATAAATCAAAAAATTGGCTATCCAGATTTCAACATTTGATGAACTTACTTTCTGGGAGTAAAAAAAATAGACAGATAGCAAATAAAGGAATATTAGAGATTTTTGTCAGCATCACATACATCTATAAGAATGTCTAAATATAATTTTCTAGCCAGTAAGAAAATAATATTTTAGCAAAACTTTAAATAAGAAGAAAATTTTGAGAAATATGTACCTGACTACAATACTGTTTTCATTTCCTCCTGAGTGCCTAACTATACTTAATGGTTTAATTACAAATGTGATGTTACTGTATAGAGTCCTAGGTGTACATAGAGAAATACACATTTGACCTTTTCCCCTAGGGGTTGCTTCTAAGATCAACTAGAAATTCAGATGTTCATGTGCCTTGGGTGAAATGTAAAAGTATATGTAGATAATGAAGACATATCTCTCCATGTACCTAAACTACATCTACATCAGTCAGAATGCCTACCATAAAATATATGAAAAGCATAAGTGCTCACAACAGGCTTATGGGATTGTAAGGTGGTATAGAATTTCCTCAATATCTAAGACTAGGTTTTTCATTTACTATTTCAGTATACTCCAGAGATTCTTGCCTATCCAAGTAAATGTATGTACTATTCTTAATAGCCAAGATTTATTCTAGAATGTGTGTCCATCAATTGATGTGCATATGATATGTAAAAAAGTAAACATTTACTACCCCATAATGTTGCTATTTTCAGAAAAGTGGATAAAGATAGAGATAATCAGATTAAGAAAAAATCACAAAGAATGACAAATATTGCATGCTTGTTTTACTCACATGAATGCTATTCTCATGCATGCTGTTCTCAGAATCTGAACTGTAATATCTATATGCATGTCATAAAGCTTTAAATAGGACAATGAGTCAAAGGAGGGAACAAAAGAAAATAAAAGAGGGAAACTGGCAAAAAAAACTCATGATTTTACTTACAGAATCCAGATGTCACTACTTTACAGAAATGCCCTTACATGGTAAAATAAAATAGACACCTGAGAGACATAAATGGAAGCAAATATTGGAAATATTTCCTGATATTGTAAATATCAAGAAACTTCCTTCATCAGCTGCATAAAAGACCAGTCATCAGGAATCTCAGAAAAGAACTGATTTTTCCTTTGTGGATTTCAATGACCTTTGTATGTGGGGTACTTTATATTTAGGACTTGATGTGGAAGAGTCTTCTGTTTTGTGTTAATTTTATTGGTTAAATAAAGAAACTGCCTTGGCCCTTTAATAGGACAGAAAATTAGGTAGGCGGAGTAAACAGAACAGAATGCTGGGAGAAAGAAGCTGAGTCAGGCAGTTGCCATGATTCTCCCACTCCAGAGAGATGCAGGTTAAGATCTTCCCGGTAAGCCAACTCGTGGTGCTACATAGAATATTAGAAATGGGTTAGATCAATATGTAAGAGCTAGCCAATAAGAGGCTGGAACTAATGGGCCAGGCAGTGTTTAAAACAATACAGTTTCCGTGTAATTATTCCGGTAAAGCTAACCAGGTGGCAGGACGCAGCCCTGCCGCTCCACCAACAAGGACCCTTTGAAAGTGAGGCTGACTATATGGTTCAGAAGGGAAAAGGCCAGTGACCCAAAATGAGTCCCAGAAGCCACATGGAAGGAGGAGTAAATAATTTCCTACAGCTTTTCCTATGGCCTCCAAATGCAGACTGCTTTCGCCGCAAAACACAAATTTAAATTTAAGGTGGAGTAAACAAGCATTATAATGGATATTAAATCTCCACAAAGACACCAGGGACTATTGAAAAGGAACAACGCATGAGAAGCAAGACATACTCATAATTTCCTGACACTGATTCAGTTTCATCTGAAAACAATGAAATGCTTCCATTCACTTTCAGCACCAGATGCAGCATATCTAGGTGCCCTATACACTAAGATGGGCTTTTAGTAAATCTAGGATCTCCAGTAAATATAGGCAACAACCTACCTTTAGCTAATATTCTGGGCTGCAAGCCAGAACAGGACTGTCTCCAATGAGGAATGAATGAGATGAGATGAGAAGGAATTCAGGACAAGGCTTTAGTGAAAATCATCTCCATTTGCCACTCAAGAGTTTCTGAAAATGGTTTAAGAACTCAGCCTCAAACTCACACTGAAATAAGAGTCCTCCTTTGATAAAGTTTGCAGTGCCTTAGATAACACAAGATATGTTTTTTTCTGGCTCTCCAGCTTGTTTACAACCTTTTGTAGTACTTAGACTCTGAGCCTGGAAGGCAATCTAATGAATATCTCTGTTCATAGATATATATGCACTGCATTCGTTTTGATTCTGTAAAGAGTCATGACTGCACTCACTTCTCCTACACTGAAAAACACCACTAAAATATAACTTCCTCCTGTCTTCAATAGTACACTCATAAATTTTAGAAATTTGTTCTGTTGTGAAAGATCAAGTTTGATTTTCCGTAAGAACTCTAGACAACTTTAAAAACTCTTGTTTGCCAAATAATTTTAAAACTTATATTATCATAGTTGGATTTTGTCATTTAAGTATGTAAATATATTTTAAGAGAATTTCTGTAAAATAGTAAAACATTAGAAATAATTGAATTTGTTTAAGGAAGTACAAACACTTAGCAATGTAAAATTAAAAATTTATATTAATCATTAAATTTGGTAGTCATCCAATATCTTTGACAAATTGAGATGGCCAACAGGGTAATTTTCTCATCTATGCAAATAACCAGAAGAATAAGAGTGATATTTTTACAAATATTTCACTGAACATATCAATTCATTAAAAGCCCAATTCAAAAGTTACCAATATTTTCCTGCTTACTAATATGGAATTTTTTTGTCACTATAAAAGGTACTCTATTATTAAGTTTTGTGAAACAATTAATGACTTTCTTTACTACTTCTTTATAAAAAACAATTTTTTTTATTGAGCTCTACATTTTTTTCTGCTCCCCCATTCCTCTCCTTTCCTTCAACCCTCCCCCAAGTTCCCCATGCTCCCAATTTACTCAGGAGATCTTGTCTTTTCTACTTCCCATGCAGATTAGAACTATGCATGTTTTTCTTAAGGTCCTCATTGTTGTCTAGGTTCTCTGGGATTGTGATTTGTAAGCTGGTTTTCTTTGCTTTATATTTAAAAACCACTTACAAGTGAGTACATGTGATAATTGTCTTTATTGGTTTGGTCTCACTCAAAATGATGTTTTCTAGATCCATCCATTTGCCTGCAAAATTCAAGAAATTATTATTTTTTTCTGCTGTGTAGTACTCCATTGTGCAAATGTACCACATTTTCCTTATTTGAAAGAGAATCACTTTTGGTTTATTTATTCATTTATTTAGGTAGTTTTGTTTTTCAAAACAGAGTTTCTCTGTGTAGCCTTGGCTGTCCTGGAACTCACTTTATAAACCAAGCAGTCTTTTAACTCAGAAATTCACATGCCTCTGCATCCTGAATACTGTAATTAATTTTGATTGATTTTAATGATGTATAACACAAGGCTGTGGGTTAATATGATTCTGAATTTTCATACTTTAAATCTTTTATTGTGGTTTATATTCAAGAGAAGCTTTGAGAGTCAGGAAATGGTTTAATTACAGTGCAAAACTTGTTATTTGAGGTCAAAAGTATAAAACTAAAATATACCATAAGCAAATGGAACTTAGAAAAGAATAAATGCTGAAAGTGTGTGAGAAAGAGGGGAAGACAAAACATTATTTGTTCATTGCACTTTTGAAACAGTTTTTCTTTTCCCTGTGTATCTAGTTTATTGAAGTGGCCAGCATGGAAGAAGGACCTTATAGCTTCAACTTCATGAACTTTATTGTATTTGAAATTAATCAAAATGGAATTTATCAACAGTGGTATCACTGTGTGAAGGACAACACATTATATCACTGGTATGTAAAAATAATCACGATATTATACAAATATAGTTGCCTATGAAAGCTAATTCTCTACCGAGCAAAATGTCTCAGAAAAGATTCACCTGAAATTTATTCCAAATAAACATTTCCTGTCTTCTCTGGCCTTCCTAAGCATACAAAGCAACTGGAAGGCAATAGGGCATTGTAGATGACCCCAGAATTGGCTTCTTGCTTTACCACAACACCCTTGCACTGGACTTAGTTTGCACCTTCTTCTTTGCATCTGCCTGAGGAGAATATGTAAGATAACCCCCAAAACAATGATTATAGAGGTTAATGAGAATAGAGCATAGGTTTCCTATTGTTCTCAGCTTCAGTGTGCTTCCATGGGATGCTATTAATGGTTTGAATAAAAGAACATGGCCTGAACAGGGCTAGGAGCACAGATTAAGTAAGTTGTCATTTTGAAATGTATTTGGAAAGTACAGCCAATTGAACTGTCTAGTAGACAGTGTCACAGAGACTGAGAAAATAAAAGTTTCTCCTTTATTTTTTGGTATTTGGATGAAAGGTCTGTCATTTCTGGGAAATTAATGTGAATAGCTCTGAGCTCTGGTTTTTCCCCAAGTATCTAGTTTTGATGTACAATCCCTAGCCCTATTATGGTAGAATATAGCTATGTTTGGAAACTGAGAATTGCTTTTCAGAAGCTTATAAAATAAAATGAATCTGTTAGGACACTAAACAATAGACTGTATCTGGCATTCTCATTTTGAAGGACATTTAAACACATATGTGACACAAGAAATGCTTGTGTAGAAAACAACTCCATATGAGAATATGTCAAAGAAATCATTTCTTAGAATCCAAAGAAGGAGGTTGATATGAAAATGTGCCTCATGGAATACTAACAGTAGCCCCATACCATCAGAATCTATGTGAAAAAGAAAAAAAATCAGCATGCTACTAAATTATTCTTTAATTTTCTATAATTTTCTTTATTTTTTTATTTTTGGAAGTTCAAGAAAACAAATATGGAATAAACCTGGAGTAGACTGGGAATGCCATTAATTTTATGGAAACACTAGTTGCATAAAGTCCACAGATAAGGTAAAGAAATTGGGTATGGTTTTCAATACCTACTGGGTTCCTAACAAAGCACCTGCCAAGTGGTAGTCATTGCTTAAGCTCTCCATTTCTGAGTTTTTCCTGTGGCTCCTCTGTAACTTATTTGTACTGTATCGCATGGGCTGCTACATTTTTTTTCCGTAAAAATTAATCTCTTTCACATGTTGCTGACATTGGATAAGAATAAGGGAAGGACTTTCACATTTGGTGATATTTTACAGAACCTGCTATGGTGATCTGTGATGTAGCTAGCTAAAGACAAGGGTGAGTTCCTCCAAAGCAGTCCTTTGTTCTTATATCTCCCTTCTGCTCTGACATTTTCCCACCTAAAAGTCTCCATTAATCCACCCAGTCAGATCAACTCATCTCTGATTTCTTTCCACCCAGGTTTGATAGACTCATGAAAGCAAATCGAGGAATGTACAAAGGACTGGTGATTCTTCTCTGCCTTTGATGGAACATTTTTTATGCATGTATATGGAGAATAACTCCAAATGCTGAAACAGTCATTCTTCAGAATATATCCATGATCACCCTAGGAAGGGGCATTAGCTTTGTGATACTTCAGATTTCCCACTATCCTTTGCAAAGCCCATCTAAAATGTGGGTTTCATACAATGTTTATATTTTTACTCAAAAAGAATGAGAACTGAAAATCATGTGCATAGCATTTAACCAGAAGTCCACACCAGAAATGTCATTTGTCTTACAATTTACATAGATACATGATACACCTTTAACTTATTTCAAATTCTCTTCCAATTTCTACCAGCCCCATGAGAACACAGAACAATGATATAAAACTTATATGAGGTAAGACATGAAGATTTACTAATATCACCTTCCATGGAAACAATGATCCATCCCTCCACTGTGGAATGAAGAACAGAGTTAGAGAAATAGCTAGCACTACAGACAACAGATGAAAACTGATGTCAATACCTTGCTACCAAACACTGCTTTAAACAAATTAAAAAGTGCTGGCAAAGAATAGAAAAATATGTCTGAAGTCACACTAGTTGGGCAGTGAGGAAGGAAATTGTCCATTTTGAGGCCAGTCTAAAGAACACCCTGAAACCCTTGTTATAAACAAATAGAATAACAAAACAGGTAATTGAAAGATACAACAGACATGTTCTTCAACTTCACAGAACAGGGACATAAGATTACAAGGACAAGGGTGGTTGATGCTGAAAAGAAACCAAGACAATGTCAACTATTATAGAAAAACATTTTACTGATATAGCTCACTTTTAGTTTCAGAGGTTCAGTTCATTATCATCATGATGGGCAGCATGTGGTGAGCAGGCAAATGTACTGGAATATTAGATGAGAGTCCTACATCTTGTACGTAACTGGAAGTCGACTGAAACACTGAAGGGGTATGCTGAGCATAGAAAACATCAAAGTCCACCCCTACAATGACACACTTCCTCCAACAAGGCCATAACTACTCTAACAGACACACCTCCTAATAATATTACTCTCTATGACCTTATGACGATTACATTGAAACTATCATGTGGCAACAGGCAGAAAAAAAAAAGAAACATTACAAATTTAATTTGGTTGATTCCCCATTTTCTGAGAAACTGCCATACTGATTTCTAAAGACTTGGCATAAGTTTGCATTCCCACCAGCAATAGAAGAGTGTTCCCCTTACTCCACATCCTCTCCAGCATAAGTTATCATTGGTGTTTTTGACCTTAGCCATTCTGACAGGTGTAAGATGGTATCTCAGAGTTGCTTTGATTTGCATTTTCCTAATAACTAAGGAGGTTGAACATGTCCTCAAGTATCTTTTGGCCATTTGGAAATCTGTTGAGAATTTTCTGTTTACTTCAGTGTACCATTTTTTAATTGGGTTATTTAGAATTTTAATGTCTAATTTCTTGAATTCTTTATATATTTTGGAGATCAGTCCTTTATCTGATGTGGGGTTGGTGAAGATCTTTTCCCATTCAGTAGACTGCCTTTTTGTCGTATTGATTATGTCCTTTGCTTTACAGAAACATGTAATGACGTAAAAGAATGCAGACAGATTATAAAAATATATACAACTTTAATGGGGAAATAGACTTACAGGACCACAGGTTCCCGCCAAGAAAAGGAAAGCAGAAAAAGGGGGCTGCTGGGATCATGCCCGGCAGATTTATCAGTAAACATTAGCCCGAGGTGAACATGCCCCCTAATGGGTGGGGCTTATCCCTATAGAAACATATATAAACCCACCTGGGAATTGGAAAAAGACAAGATCACCTGAAAAAATTGGGAGCATGGGGGTAGGGAGTAGATGGAACGGAAGAAGGGGAAGTTGAGGAAAACGTGAGGGAATAGGATAGTTGAGATGGAGGAAGGACAGATATGAGAGCAAGGAAAGAGATATCTTGATTGAAGGAGCCATTATGAGGTTAGCAAGAAACCTGGCTCTAGAAAAATTCCCAGGAATCCACAAGGATGACCCCAGCTAAGACCCTAGGCAATAGAGGAGATGGTGCCTGAATTGACCTTGCCCTGTAGTCACACTTATGAATAGCTTAAATATCACCATAGAACCTTCGTCCAACAACAGATGGAAGTAGAGGCAGAGAAACACATTGGGGCACTGGACTGAGCTCCAAAGGTCCAGTTGAGGAGCAGAAGGAGTGAGAATATGAGCAAGGAGGTCAAGACCATGAGGGGTTCATCCACTGAGACAGTTTATCTGAGCTAATGATAGCTCAGCTCACCAACTTCAACTGGACTGAGAGTGAACCAGCATGGGATGAAACTAATCCCTCTGAATGCGGTTGACAGTTGGGGAAGGCTGAGGGGCCACTGAAAGTGGCCCTGGGATTTGTCTCTACTCTTTGTACTGTCATTTTGGGATCCTATTCTCTTTTGACGTATACCTTGCTTAATATAGATGTAGTTGGGAGGGCCTTGGATTTTCCACAGGGCAGAGTGCCTTGCCCTCTCTTAGGATTGGATGGGGGAGGAGTGACAGGGTGTGTGGAGGGAGTGGGAGGAAGGGAGAGAGTGGGTAGTTGGATTGGTATTCTTTAAAGTAAAATAATAATAATAATAATAATAATAATAATAATAATAATAATAATAATAATAATAATAATAATATAAATTTAATTTGGTGTGGCGGCTGGAGAGATGGCTCAGAGGTTAAGAGCACTGCCTGCTCTTCCAAAGGTCCTGAGTTCAATTCCCAGCAACCACGTGGTGGCTTACAACCATCTGTAATGGGATCTGGTGCCCTCTTCTGGCCTGCAGGCATACACACAGACAAAATATTGTATGCATAATAAATAAATAAATATTTAAAAAAATTAATTTGGTGACCTTTAGAAAAAATTCAACATCATAAGTGAGGTACTAATCTGCAGTGTATCTTTGCATTGAGAGTAGGGAAAAACATGAAGCCAGTATCAGGTATACACAATAATGATTATAACAAACAAGTTTGTTCAAGGAAAATTTTTATTTTCTTATACTCCCAGGAAAGATTCTCCTTAAACTTGTGTCAAACTAAGTACTACTTTTTCTTTCCTAGCAATGTTTTTTCTAATCTTTAATCAGGTAAAAAGTACTTACTGAACCACGGAGTTCAGTAGAAAAATCTCATACAGTAGCACAGCCACCTCTCAGCTCTTTATACCCATCTTGACCAGGCCTCACCTGGAGGAAATAAACAACAAGTTTATTATAAGATGAAATAGAATATACTAACTTCTCCACAAGTCCTACTTTGTCCTAGAAACTGCAATGGTAAAGAGAGGAGCATGGAATCACAAGGGTCATAAAATAAAAAAATAATTAAAATCACCATATATGAGATATATTTTCGAAGTAGAACCAAATGCCATTTTAGATCATTTCCTCTCCTCCCTCTCCACATTAGAAGTTCTCCTGTGTCCTGCTTCACAATCTTAAGTTCATAAACTTTTTTATTATAATTCCACACATTCATATGCATATATGACCTGGTGAGTCTACAATGGTGTCTGTTCACCTGTCTGTCTGTCTCTCTGTCTTTATGCATATAAATGCAGGTATCTGAAAAGGCCAGAAAATAACATTAGCTCCCTGGAGCTGATGTTACAGGAGGCTGTGTGCCACCCAGTGTGGATGTGTGGAAGGAAACTCAGCCCTTCTACAATAGGACATGCTCTCAGCCTCCAAGCCATCTCTTCTACCCCCTGAAGTATACTTTTATAGGACGTTTTTAAAAGATCATGAAAAATAAAAGTGATTCTAATTTTGAACTGTTGGTGAAATGTGCATCATTTTACAGGAATTACTGTTAGGTGCTAAGAGGTAGGATTGCCTTACTCCCTTCCCCTGCCATAACCTCCCCATAGCTTTTATGTTAAATTTGTAATCCTCATAATCTCAGAGTATGACTATTTGGATGCCAATTGGGTCTTTAAAAAACAAAAGAAAGTATTTAGAACTTGGATGCTTATAAGAATATGTTGTCAAATGACATAAGAAACCCATTACCATAAGGAATAAAATACTGTGGCATAACTTTAAGTTACAACTTCTGGAACAAGGGAAATAGAGCTATTAAGAAAATATACCTGTTAATACATTATGTGAAAATACAACTCTTATTTATTCTCTCAACCTTTGTATTATTGCTGTTGAAGCTTAGAAAGTGAATATAAAGTAGTGGAGAGTAGTAGGTTGAAGTTGTGGATTCTGTGGGGACTATTAAGTCTAAGGTACACTTTCAAGATATGGATCCACTTAAGTGCTCTAACAACCTCCAGATCACAAAGAGCCTGAGACATGTTGCCTGTCATTTAACCTCACCTTTACTGAATGTCTTCCTGGTGAGCTGTTCCATAACTTGTTTTGATTATGTCTCATGAGTTCATAGCTGACATTTTGGGGGAGATAAGATAATGGTCTGTTTCACACTTTGCCAACACTTAAGAGGCTAAAGGAAAGGGCAAAATAGTTTTAGGATTGCACAGAATTTACTGTTCTTTTTTTTCTTTTTATTAAAAATTTCCACTTCCTCCCATTTCCACCCCCTCCCTTCCTCCTCCCCATCTCTCTCCAGTCCAAAGAGCAGTCAAGGTTCCCTGCCCTGTGGGAAGTCCAAAGTTCTCCGCCCTCCATCCAGGTCTAGGAAGGTGAGCATCCAAACAGACTAGGCTCCCACAAAGCCGGTACATGCAGTAGAATCAAAACCCAGTGCCACTGTCTTTGACTTCTCATTCAGCCCTCATTCTCAGCCACATTCAGAGAGTCTGGTTTGATCACATGCTCCATCAGTTCCAGTCCAGCTGGCCTTGGTGGGCTCTCATTTGATCAACCCCTCTGTCTTAGTGGGTGGGCTCACCCCTTGTGGTCCTGACTTCCTTGCTCATGTTCTCCCTCCTTCTGTTCCTCATTTGGACCTTGCGAGCTCAGTCCTGTGCTCCAATGTGGGTCTCTGTCTTTATCTCCATCCATCGCCAAATGAAGGTTCTATGGTAATATGCAAGATATTCATCAGTGTGGCTATAGGATAGGGCCAGGATTCACCAAGTAAAGGACAAGGCTGCCTCCCTCTAGAAGTGCCTGTTATACAGTCCACAAAATGCAAACAAGTCTACCTAAGTATTACTTATATTCCTTGTCTCTGACTTTACTGTCCTTCCTGAAGGTCTAAAACTGGTGTTTGTGTCAGGAACATGCACAATGAATATAGGAGATTAGCAAAAGCATATAGATGCTTTTTGCTTTTCAAAATGGCCATGGGACAAGATTGCTCTGATTTTTTTTTTTTTTTTTTTTTTTGGTTTTTCGAGACAGGGTTTCTCTGTGGTTTTTGGAGCCTGTCCTGGAACTAGCTCTTGTAGACCAGGCTGGTCTCGAACTCACAGAGATCCGCCTGCCTCTGCCTCCCAAGTGCTGGGATTAAAGGCATTCGCCACCACCGCCCGGCGATTGCTCTGATTTTTAAATAACCACGAAAAATTTGACAAGTGACAATATATTCTGTTTTCATAATACATCTATGGTGACAATGGAAAAAGCCAAAAACTTTGTATCTCTGCAGTTTTCACAATATCTATAAAAATCACACTTTTCAACTGGGCTTCAAATAATATTGTCAATATTTTTTCATAGAGGACCAACATGCAAACACTTACATGCATAGCATATGGTCCATGGAATACACTGGATAAGGGGTCTATCTTAAGATACATAATGACAAGGCTCTCAGTAATTTACTTTCATCCAAATTCTCTTCAAATTTTATCAATACCTACATGCACATAAACATACATTTATATACACACACAAACACAATATCACACTACACACTCTTAAGAGAGCAATTGCACAATATTTGTACAATATCATTCATTAAAAGGAAATACTACATGCTTGTTAATAATAAAGTTCAGGTAAATCATACAGATAAGTAAAATAGAGGCCAGGACAATAGACAGTAAAATCTACCGCAATCAAATGAGAGTTTGTGGCACACACAATGCCTTGTTGCCATGTATTGTAAAAAAGAAACAACATTTATAAAAGTGAAATTTTAGCTACCTTTGGTGTCTCACCCCTATAATCACAAGACTTGAAAGGGGAAGAAGAACACATAGCAAAATCAATCCAAGCAAGTCCCAGTCATAAAAGTAAAATCAAACAGAAACATACAATAAACAAAAGATACAAAAGATGAAGAAAACAGATTCCTGGAAAGTGCAGAAGGGTATAAGATGATAAGTACTGGAATAGTTAACAAAATGAGGAAGAGGTGTGGGACAATGGTTTATATTCTGTCAATTATATTTTAAAAAAATGCTGATTGGTCAGTAGCCAGGTCGTAGGTATAGTCATGACAACCATTCAGGAAGTAGAAGTGGGTCAATGAGAGAAGGAGAATTCTGGGAAGAAGGAACTCCTGGTTGGTAGTTGTGAGCCTTCCACAGAAGAAGCAACATGTGACTGCCTTGCTGAAAAAGACACTGAGCCACGTGGCTAATATAGATGAGAATAATGGGCTAATATAAGTTGTAAGAGTCAATAAGAAGCCTGAGATACTAGGTCAGTCAGTTTATAACAACAACAACAACAACAACAAAAATGTGTCCCACATTGGGTACCACTCTGTAGTAGGAGTGAGTGGGCATGCTTTTTGTCCCAGCCACCCAGATAGCTTAACCCCCGAAATAATCACACAAAAATTGTATTAATTAAATTACTGCCTTATCCATTATCTCTAGCCTCTTATTGGCTAACTCTCTAATCCCAATTCAACCCATTTCTACCAATCTGTGTAACACCACAAGATCATGGTTTATGGGGAAAGCTCCACCATGTCTGACCTGGGGGCTTCATGGCAGCTATCTGTCTCTGCTTTCTTCCTCCCAGAATTCAGTTCTGTCTCCCTGCCTACATAAGTTCTGCCCTATCAACAGGCCCAAAGCAGTTTCTTTATTAACCAATAAAAGCAACACAAATACAGAAGGACTTCCTACATCACATTCATGAGTGCAATTAAGGAGAAAAGGCAGAGAACTTTCTATTTGAACATTGGAAACAAAATTGCACCCAAAACCCTCTGTTGCTGGTGAAGATGAATGTGAAGAGAAAAATTCACAACAGAGACCACCACAGTAATGAGCCAATCACACTCTGTAGAGGGCTGGTTTTGAACTGCGTAGAAACTCTGTGCAAGGGAGACTTGAGCTAGCATTCTTATTGAGAGACTTGGCAAACCAAGTCAGGAGAAGGCAAACCTCTCTCACCAGTGGGGTGCCTTGCCAATGGTCAGTCCTTGAGAACACAGATGTGCAATATAGTTCAAAGGCTCTGATTAGGTTGTGGTTTGTCTCTCTGTAGTGTGGAGTGACAGGCCGCTTCCCTGCTGCCCCGGCCGCCAGCGCTACTCTGTTGTAATAAGAGCGGCGGTGGGGCTGTATCCCGCCACCTGGCTAGCTTTACCCAGAATAATTACACGGAAACTGTATTCTTTTAAAACACTACTTGGACCATTAGTTTTAACCTCTTATTGGCTAGCTCTTACATATTGATCTAACCCATTTCTGATATTGTGTAGCCCCATGAGGTGGCTTACCAGGGAGATCTTAACCTGCGTCTGTGTCCAGGGGGAGAACCATGGCGACTCACTGACTGGGCTTCTTTCTCCCAGCATTCTGTTCTGTCTACTCCACCCACCTAAGGGTTGGCCTATCAAATGGGCCTAGGCAGTTTCTTTATTAATTAACCATTGAAAACAACAGTCAGGAGGAGGCAAACCTCTCCCACCAGTGGGGTGCCTTGCCAATGGTCATTCCTTGAGAACACAGATGTGCAATATAGTTCAAAGGCTCTGATTAGGTTGTAATTTGTCTTCTGATGAGGTGTTTTTGCATATTATTTTACAACAAGAGTTATTCCCATCACACTGAGCTTTTGTTTAGTACCTGTAGGGATAAGCCCCACCCATTAGGGGGCGTGTTCGCCTCAGGCTAATGTTTATTGATAAATCTGCCGGACATGATCCCAGCAGCCCCCTTTTTCTGCTTTTCTGTTCTCCACAGGAACCTGTGATCCTGTAAGTCTATTTCCCCATTAAAGCTGTATATATTTTTATAATCTGTCTGCCTTCATTTACGTCGTTACATTTTGGCATCCAATGTTGGGCTATTTTGCCCCCGCCCCGGCACACGGGGGAGTGCAAGCTCGATCTTTTCCAGCCTTTGCAAGCATGTTAGCTACCGGAGCTCAGGAAGTGCGATTGGGCAAGCATAGCCTGCTAGCTTTCACAGCACGCTCCCAGCTTGCTTTCCCTTCCCCACTCCAGGCCACGATACAGTCGCAGAGTGGCGACCCCCACTTGGCCCCTTACTCCTAGCCTGTGGGCTTGCCCCTTCTTTCAGACTTACTTGGGCCAGAGTACGTTAACCGCTCCCTGCCTGTCTTGGCTAAGAGCCACTGCCTGAATTAATGGAAGCGCCTGCGGTTTTGAAGCAAAAGCCGCCACAGCAGCAGACAAAGTGACCCCTTCCGCAACCAATCTAACTTCTCAGGCAGTACAATAATTTTCCTTTTGAGTTAATTGTTTCAGACTGGCTCTGGCCTAGACCACGTAAACTCAGGTGCATTTCTTTCACCACCACTGGCAGGAAAACGTCATTACAGGTAAAAATTTTCTTTTATAAATAAGAAAAATGTCTGAAAACATTACCATTCAAGACTTTAACAGCCTTTTCGATTGTACCATGTGGGAGATTTTACAAGAAGTGTCTGTCAGCCCACAGATATGGATCTTTCTGGGATTCATAGTTTTCCTTGGTACTATATGGTTTGATAATAGAAATATGATAAAGTCTTTACAAGACGAGGTTGAACGCTTAAAAACACTTGAGAATGACAACAATCTTCTCAAGAATCAGTTTGAAGTTCTCCGGGCAGAGAACAGATCTTTGTTTAACACAACTCAACAAACTGAACAAAATTTAGAAGAGGTACAGGCTGATGTTAAGGAGAAATTCATTACTATGGAAAAGGGAACAACTGATTTGGATTGTAAGCTTCAGTCCCTTTCTGTAAGAACTGAAACATTAACGGCTGATATTAAGGAGAAATTCATTACTATGGAAGAGGGAACAGCTGATTTGAATCGTAAGCTTCAGTCCCTTTCAGTAGGAACTGAAATATTAACTGAGAGAATCAAAACTGCTGAATGTGACAATCGGATTTTGTCTAAAGCTTATGACAGATTGGTGGAAAGATTGTCAATACAAGAAGGCATGGTTTATGCTGTAAAATTTATGTCCAAAGATGAGATGTTATCTCTAATGGACAAACTTCATACTTTAGAATCCTCAATGAAGGCTTTGGAACATAATTCTGGACAGGAGATTCAGACATTGCAGAAGGCATTGGTGAATAAAATTGAAAAGATTGAGGAATTTCTAAATTCTGATGAAAAAGAGCAAGGGGTAGAAAGGCAAATTTTAACTAAATCTGTGGGTAAATCTCTCCGGGACAATTCCAACAAAGCTCTACCTACAGTTCTACCTTCCTTTCTAGTAGTGAAACAGAGAAAGTGGTTGGTTCCAGAAACCCTAGGGTCATCAAGGAAGATACATGGGAACCTGTCTGTATGAATGATCTCAAAGAAACTAGACAGGCTGTAATGACTTTTGGGATGCATGCCTCTTTTGTTAAAGAGATGCTAAGATCTTGGGCCACGACAAGCAAAGCAAGTCCCTCTGACTGGTTACAGCTGCGCTCTGCTGTACTTGAGAGTGGACCACAATTGAAATGGAAATGCTTATTCATGCAAGAGGCTAGACTTTTAGAACAGCAGGAAAGAGCAAAGGGAATTGAGATTTCCCTAGATCAAATTCTAGGAGAGGGGCTCTTTTCGGACACTCAGGAACAAGCTAATTTGGATGAAAACACACTCTCCATGTGTACTACAGCAGCCTTAAGGGCTTGGGACAGGGTGCAAGATCCAGGACAGAGAATGGAATCATTTGTCATAGTTGAACAGGGTCAGAGAGAACCCTTTAATGACTTTTTACAAAGACTAACTAAAGCTGTACAAATAGGGATATCTGACCCATAAGCAAGATGTATAATGATCGAGTCTTTGGCTTATGAAAATCCAAATGTGGAATGCAAAAGGATTTTGGGACCTTTAAAGCTCAGATCAACACCATTGGAAGAATGGGTCTTGCATACACTGAATGTTGATACATTTGACTATGGCACTGAAGCATGGGTAGAAGAAGCAATTTCCAGTGGTAAAAGGAGACATCAGAATACCAAATGTTTTAATTGTGGCAAAATGGGTCATATGAAAACGGATTTTCAGAAATAATAATAATGCATCTTCTAGAAATAACAGAAATAGGAGGAATCAGCCTTCAGGTTTGTGTTGAAGATGTGGAAAAGGCAGACATTGGACGAATGAATGCAGGTCTACAAGAGATAGAGAAGGCAACATGATACAGATGGGAAACGTTAGAAGGGGGCCTCAAAGGCCCCCATGGCAAACATGGTTCAGTCATTTCCAGTTACTGCAGAGAACATGCCTCATCAGGACAATTAGGAAGCCCCATGCCTGCTGTTACAAGTAATAATGATCAGAAAGATGAATTCCGTGTGTTTTGGCAAACTTCTATAAATGATCAAAGACCAAAGCTGAGAGTGTGTGTAAATGGCATTTTTATTACTGGCCTGCTGGACACAGGTGCAGATGCAAGTATCATTACCCCAGAATCTTGGCATCCGTATTGGCTTCTTCAGAATGTAAATGTTCAGCTCCTGGGAATTGGAACCCTATCTCGAGTAAGGCAGAGCACGAGATGGGTTGAATGTATAAATCCAGAGGGACAAATAGGAAAATTAAGGCCATATGTAGCCAATATTGCAATGAATTTATGGGGTCGTGACCTATTACAACAATGGAATACCCAAATTAACATTCCTGCTACTTCTAGGCCTATATTTCGGGAATAATATTAAAAGATATTACAAACGGAGAAAAACAGCCATTCGGGCTGTACAAGAACAAGCAATTGATGTCCCTTCAGAGATACCAACAGCCTTGTCTCTAAAATGGTTGACTGAGAAACCAATATGGACAAAGCAATGGCCTTTAGCTGAGGAAAAGTTACAGGCTTCAGAACAGTTGGTACAGGAGCAATTAGATGCTGGACATATAGAAGAATCTACCAGCCCTTGGAATTCTCCTGTATTTGTGGTTAAGAAAAAATCAGGTAAATGGAGAATGGTGAGAGATCTCAGGGCTATCAACAAGGTTATTCAACCTATGGTCCCTCTGCAATCTGGAATTCCTTTGCCCTCTTTATTGCCAAAAGGATGGCCTCTCATAGTTATTGATTTAAGGGATTGTTTTTTCACTATACCTTTACAAAAAGAAGAGAAAAATTTGCCTTCACAGTGCCTCCTTATAATAATTCTCAACCTTCGAGGAGGTACCACTGGGCTGTCTTCCCCCAGGGTATGTTAAATAGCCCCTCCCTGTGCCAATATTTTGTGAATCAACCATTGCAAATATTATGCAAGAAATTTCCAAAATCGATAGTATATCATTACATGCATGACATTTTGTTATCCGATTCAAACATGGATACCTTGAACAGACTGTTTGAAGAAATAAAGATACTTTTACCTAAATGGGGATTGCAAATTGCTCCTGAAAAGATTCAGAAGGGAGATTGTGTTAATTATTTAGGTTATAAAATAGGTTTGCAAAAAATTAAGACACAAAAGGCACAAATTCGGAGAGATTGTCTACGGACTCTTAATGACTTTCAAAGCCTGTTAGGGGACATTTCTAGTCTATGACCAGCTATTGGGATAACACCTGATCTAATAATTCATTTGAACAAAACCTTGGACAAAGATTTAAACAGTCCCAGAGAATTAACAGCTGAAGCAGAAAAGGAACTGACAATCATTGAGGAAAAATTACAACAGGCACATGTGGACAGGGTAAATCCAGAGCTCGATTGTATTCTCGTCATACTACCACCAAAAATTTCCCCTAAAGGAATTTTAATGCAGAGAGAAGATATTATCTTGGAATGGATCTTTTTATCTTTTTATCACATAAACCAAGTAAGAAACTGAAAACTTATGTGGAAAAAGTCTCTGAGTTAATTATAAAAGGCAAGTTGAGACTTTGTCAACTAGCAGGCATAGACCCAGCAGAAATTATAGTGCCTTTCACTGCTGATAAACTAAAGAAATTATGGGAAGATAATGAACCATGGCAAAGAGCTTGTGCTAATTTTGGGGAGACATTAATAACAACTATCCAAAAAGCCAGAGGCTTAACTTCATAAAGAGAACTTCTTAGATCCTTCCTCGAATCGTCCGTGATACTCCAATAACTGGAGCCCATACATTCTATACTGATGCCAATAAATCAAGGAAGGCAGGTTACAAATCAGAAGACTTGGGTAAGGTGGAACAAACTCCTTATGATTCTGTCCAGAAGGCAGATTTATATGCCATTCTCATGGTGCTAAGGGATTTTAAAGAACCTATTAATATAGTTACTGATTCACAATACACAGAAAGAGTTATTTTACATATTGAAACTGCTGAATTTATACTTGATGATACAGAACTAACCTCATTGTTTATCCAGGTACAAGATTTGATTAGGAACAGGCTTTGCCCTATGTACATAACACACATCTGATCCCATATGGGTCTGCCAGGTCCTCTAGCACAAGGTAATGCAGAAATTGATCAATTATTGATTGGTAGTGTGCTACAAGCCTCTGAATTTCATAAAAAACATCATGTTAATAGCAAAGGTTTGAAGAAAGAGTTTTCTATTACATGGCAACAAGCTAGGAAGATTGTAAAGAAATTCCCTACTTGCTCTTTCTATAACCAGACGCCACTGCCTGCAGGGGCTAATCCAAAGGGCACCCAAAGGAATGAAATCTGGCAGATGGATGTGTTCCACTTTGCAGAATTTGGCAAATTAAAATATGTTCATCACACCATTGACACGTATTCAGGCTTTCAGTGGGCAACGGCTTTAAGTTCAGAAAAGGCTGATTCAGTAATCACTCATTTATTAGAAGTCATGGCTATCATGGGTACACCTACACAAATAAAGACAGATAATGGTCCTGCTTATGTCTCTAGGAAAATGAAATTGTTTTTTGATTATTACAATATCAAGCATGTTACAGGTATACCATACAATCCTACAGGTCAAGCAGTCATAGAAAGATCAAATCAAACTATAAAGGATATGTTGAACAAACAGAAAGGGGTGGAAAACACCCCCAGAAATAGGTTACATAATGCTTTGTTAACCTTGAATTTTCTCAATGCTAATGAGAAGGGAACATCGGCTGCAGAAAGACATTGGATAATGGAAAAGTCTACTGAACTAAATCAACCAGTTTATTTCAAGGATGTGCTGACCTCACAATGGAAGCCAGCAGATGTGCTGCGTTGGAGAAGAAGATTTGCTATTGTCTTCACAGGTGAGGAAAAATTGTGGATACTGTCAAAATTAATAAAGGTTCATTTTGATGAAGAGAAGCCACTTGGAAAAGATAAATAAGAATTCAATCACATGGATGGCGATCATACTGATGGTAAGTAATACAGATAGGTTGGGGGCAGGGTTCTCTTCTTTTCTCCACAGGAAAAGACCCATCTTCAAAGAATTTAAGGGACCCTGAATATTTAATTACTGATGGAGGGACAAGTTCTGAAAGTATTAATTTATATATATATATATATATATATATATATATATATATATATCTTAAACTTTCTTTGCCTTTCCTCATATCTGTGTCTTTCTATATATGTCAGTATATGTCCTTGTTTTTAATGTTTAATTTTCCCATAACAAGCAACAAATTTTCCTACAGTAATCTTTGAAGATTTCAGGATGAAGATGGGGCCCCACGACATCAACTCAATCTGGTTTTTATGACGTCATGAATTTTTTTTTTAAGCGCTAATATTAGACCTTTTTTTCGTACCAACTACACAAGACAATTTCGAATGGTGCACATTTTTTGACAACACTCTGGCCGGACCTTCTCAAAATGCTCAGAGACTAGTTACAATTTTCTTAGGTCAAATATTAAATTGGGAATTTTACCATCATTTGCTTTCACGGGACCCCCTAAGTAGAACGTCACCCCCATGTCAGCTAGAAGCAATCTTAGAGGACGACATCCCCTCTCCCAACAGAGTTTGCCCTCAGGGTTAGGGACATCTTTTAGTGGTTGGTTTAGGGTTGAGGGGATGGGGTGATGTTTTATGGAATTAGGGGTATTTTCAAAAAAAAAAAGAAGAAGGGGGATTAACTGATCTTATGGGATGATTGCTATTTGTGAATTACTGTTTATAGAAAATTGTATTGGTACTATTTTTTGTATATTGATATATTGAATATTGAATGTGAGTGTTCCTACCTCTATTTTTGTATGAGTATGCTTATAACTTTGTCTATATTGTATTGATACATCTACCATACTACATGTACATTTCTACCTCTGATACTATGACATTGTTTACAGTTGAAGTTCATTGTCTTCTTATATTGCACAGTTGTTTATTCTTTAATCTTCAAGTTAGATAGGTATTGAGAATTATATGTTTGTCATATTTATTTTTAGGTTAATCAGGTCTTTTAGATACATAGAGATTATATTTAATATAGATAGTATGATCTTCAGCCTCTTCAAAGAGCTGTAGAAAATGGCCTTTAATCTAACCTAAAATTTCTGTACCAATGAGACACAATTACTTCTGGCAATGCCACTCTACTCCCGAGAGAACGTTGAGCACCAAAGACACTCCACTGGGAGCTTGTCTTCTTGGCAGAACTGGCCTTTGGGTTAAGAAAAGCCCATACCTCAACTTCTGACAAAGATACAGAATATCCCTAAGTGGATGTAACAGGATTGTCTTATCCTGCCAAGACAGGGTAGGATAGTTCTAAGAATGGTATGTCAGTTATGTTAGGCCTTAGCCAAAGTTGGTTGACTCAAAATTGCAAACGAGACTTTGGGTGATTGCCCAGGTAGGCAGTTGTCTCTGTCAATTGTTGCACATTTTGGATATCTCTCGTTTGTTAAGTAATATTTATTCCCTTCTCAGATCTTTGACGGAGTTGAAGATTATATAATTGTAGTTACTCTCTATGTTATTTAAACTCCTTGAGATAGAATGTTTAGCAAAACTTTTGTCCTCAATATTGTTTGTTATATTTATTATTTGTAATTATTGTATATAGTTGTATTTGGTTTAGTTCTGTCTTATTTAGACAAAAGAGGGAGATGAAGGGATAAGCCCCACCCATTAGGGGGCGTGTTCACCTCAGGTTAGGAGTGCCATATTCTTCCTTAATGATAGAATATGGAAAAGAAAACTGAAACCTAGTAACAGGCAAATTAAGGTATCCCCATAATCATATAAACCTTGTATGATATACTCCATTGTATTAGTAAGCAAAGCAGTAAAATTTGTGTTAGAAACAAAAACTGCCATATTACCTATTATCCAGCAGGTGGTGCTGTTGCCGAGTCATGACGAAAATGGGGTCCTGTTTCAGTGTCGCCTTAGTAGATGATAAAAACTGGAAAATGTGAGTTTTTCAACAAAGGAAATGTAATTAAATCAATTCCATAGACGGAACCAGAAACCCAGAATCCAGGAGTAGAGAAGACCAACCTGAAAGCTGCTTATGCCTCCACGTGACAGAGTCATCCGGAGGGTTTGCAGCTTTCGGCAACTGTTTGCGCTCTGGTTCGTGCCACTCAAGCGCTGTGCTTGCAAGGGAGGTTTAAAAACGACTCAGAAAAGAGCAAACCACGCGGGCAGAGACTACGCAGGCCTGTGGAGTTTAAATCTACGTGGGGAGGCAAACAATAGGGTGCGTGGGGACTTGAAGTCAATCTGAGGTGTTTAAAGGGAAAATGTAAAGAACTGCAGCAAGAAAAGCCACTGCGTGATAATTTATATTAAACTGCTGCCTCCATGCACAAGGCACAGGCCGCAAGGCACAGGACGCGGCTGAGGGAGGGAGGGCTCGTGCCAAGGCGAACTGGCGGGGGACAGAGGGGTCCTAAATCAAATGTTGGGTGCCAGATTAAGGCGAAGGCGTAACTCATAAACAATCGCACACCAGTTTGGAATTATGATTAATAGAATGGTTATTTATTTAAAGGGGAAAAACTTACAGATCACTGTCCCAGACAACAGCCCTCTGTGCAATCAGGAAGGGAGTCTAGTAACCGGAAGCAGAGCAGGAAGTATAAGAGAGCAAGGAGGGAAGTGGCCACTTTTTTAAGGAGAGACCATGCCCCAATGGGCTGGTATCTCAGAGGCTATTGGCTGGAGGAGCGGAAGGACCTCCCGCAACAACCAAGGTCTTCATTTTCTGTAGAAATGAAGAATTGTCACATTCCCACTCTTTAGCATGGGAAATGTATTGATTGTCCTTTCCCCTTATTCTTTTACCTTTTTATTTAAATTTAACAGCCTTGTTTACCATTTTAAAGTTCCCAAGTGCCTTAAAATTTGTGATGCTGCTCCTTGGAGGGTTAGGTTGTGATTTTCCCAGGGGCTGGGCTGTGGAAATGTAGTGACAGTGTTTAACCAGCAGGTGGAGGCCATTCGTGGAGAACAGGGCTATCTGAATGTATTCAGATGTAGTGACAATGTTTGACCAGCAGGTGCAGCACCAAGGTAGCTCAGTTCCAGCATACTAAGCAAATGTTCAAGGCAGCTGGAACAAACTCTGCCCCAGTGTCTGTGAAGAGCAGAACCCATATGGAGAGGAGCACATTGAACAAATGCACAAGGCAACAGGATTAGAACCTGCTCCAGTGAATGAGCACACTGCTCTTAACCTGTATTGGGGAGCAGCAGCAGTCCAGGAGTTTGTGCCTTAGACAGAAGGAACATAGGAAGATAGGGTGGGGTGTGCCTCCTCCAATGGACATCAAAGCAACAGTAAAGGATGGCAGGGGGAAGGTGTACACTCTCCACCAGATTACCTAACAGACATGCAGGAAGGACACTGGTGATTTCTTGCAAGGCCACCCTGGGCATTAGAGGATAAATGTTTCTTTAACATTTATTATCAACCAAAATCCATGTACAGATATTTAAGGACAAATGGGGAACCTCAACTAAGTCATAAATCAGTGCTTATACCTGCCATTACTCTTTCATGCTCAAAAGGGACACTTCTTTATTCAAGCCCATCCTCAATAAAATTCCTACTTCCTAGAAGAAAATGCTTCTCTCAATTGACTGGCAGTCCTGTGAAAGAATTCCAATATTAAGAAAATTAAGAAAAGCTTATATATCTGGTAATAACTGGTGTAGGAACTACTTTAGCAAGTAGTCTTTAAGATACCAGCCCAATTGGATATGGCCTCTTATACTATAAATGCCAACATAAATTATTCTCTCTCTCTCTCTCTCTCTCTCTCTCTCTCTCTCTCTCTCTCTCTCTCTCCAAGCTACTGGATTCAGTTCCTGTTCCCCATATGTGCAGAGAATAGTGAGCTGTTTTTCTACTGCTAAATAAATAACCCTTTATTATACTCAATTCTGAGTTATTGTGAATTTTTTTTTAATACCCATCTTCATCTGGTGCTTATGTGGATCTCAACTCCACATCTACTAGGTGGGCCGCTCTAAAAGACCAAAAGATCTATGGTACAGAAGGTCTCCCACCCCTCTCTTCTGTCTTGGTTTTATCTACTAAGTATATGGTTTTTCTATATTAGTTATAGACTTTTATTTTTATTTTAGACCGAAAAAGGAAAGTATAGTGATATTTAATTTTTTATTAATAAATAAAACTTGCCTGAAGATCAGAACAGAAAAAAACACACTACTCATTCACATAGACCAGGCAGTGATGGCACACACCTTTAACCCTAACAGCCACACTAGATAGCCATAGATGCCAGACAGTAATAGAACACGGATTTAATCCACATTGGAGGAGGCCACTTGTTGGTTTCTGACTCTCCAAATACCCAAAATTATTACACAGAAATGATATTATTTAAATCACTGCTTGGCCCATTAGATCTGGATTCTTATTTGCTAACTCTTACATCTTAGTTTAACCAATCTCCATTAATCTGTGCAACACCATGAGGTTGTGGCCTGCCAGCAAAGTTTTAACACGTCTGCCTCTAACGGTGGCTACAAGGCTTCATTCTGACTCTGTCCTTTTTCCCAGCATTCAGTTTAGTTTTTCTCACCTAACTCTGTTCCCCTATAGCTCTGTTGTAGGCCCAAAGCACTTAATTTATTAACAAATGATATTCACAGAATACAGAGGGGAATCTCAAATCAAATCCCAGCACAAGAAAAGAATATAAGGTGGGATGAGTCAGGAACTCACTCTCTTTCAGTGTAAAGATATCATAGAGGTAAAACCTTTCTATTGGCTTGAAGACTTTGCTTATCTGATCTGCATGATGAAACCCATATCTCTCTCTGGGTTTTTATTAATTTTGCTACAGTTTTGTTTGGTAGAGACTTTCAAGATAGGTGTGTGTTTTAAATAAACATGCACACTAGTTTTTTTGGAAAAGGAGTTGACAAAGACCTGCACTAGTAGCAGCGGCAGGGCTGTATCCTGCCACCCAGCTAGCTTTACCTGAAATAATTACACAGAAACTGTATTCTTTTAAACACTGCCTGGCCCATTAGTTCCAGCCTTTTATTGGCTAGCTCTTACATATTGATCTAACCCATTTCTAATATTCTGTGTAGCACCACGAGCTAGCTTACCAGGAAAGATCTTAATCTGCGTCTGTCTGGAATGAGAGAATCATGGTGACTCACTGACTCGGCTTCGTTCTCCCAGCATTCTGTTCTGTTTACTCCACCCACCTAAGGGTTGGCCTATCAAATGGGCCTAGGCAGTTTCTTTATTAATTATCCAAGGAAAGCAACAGATTAGAAAGAAATCACTCCCACATCATTTCCTCTTTTTCTGTTTAAACAAAAAAGAAGGCTTTCATTTTAACATAGTAAAATTACATATAGCAAAACAGTTATCAAGCAATAATTACAGTTACAATATTTATATCTATTTTATCTTTTATCATAACTAAGGAAAACTACAACTATGTATCCATTCTTCAACTCCATCAAAGACTCCAGAAGGATATAATATTACCTAAGCAAACAAGAAATCCAAAACTCTAGAAATGACAGAGACATCTCGCTGCCTGTACAGTCACCCAAAGTTCTTTTGTACTGTTGGGGCATCTGTCTTCGGCCTTCAGGTCCATGGTGTTCAACAGACATTTCCATGAAGCAGGAAATTTCAAAGACAGTTCAGTCACTATCTGCTGTGTCCTGCAGAATGTCTTGCAGACTCTTTCATGAATCAGGAACCCTGAAAGATCATCTCACCTTTACGCAAGTTCAGCAGTCCTCTCTCTGTGGGTTCTTTGTGTCCAGTTTATGCATCAGTCCATGCAAGAGGAGTTTCTTGCCCAAATGGCTAACCAACTCCATAAAGAGCCTCTTCCAAGCCCATCTTCCTCTTGAAGTAGATTGGTACTGCCAGGACGTGTCTCATTGTCATGAAAAACCCTAAGTTATTAAAACATTAAATGCCATATTCTGCAGTCTTTGAAAGATATGAAGAATGCCTATCTAACTGAACTATATCTCTATATATCTAGAAAATCTAACTAACATGACTACAAGCTTGATTATTATTGATGATTATCCATTAGCAACCTATATTTCCTAATTATACATTACATTTTAAATGAACTACACAATCACAATACCTTAATCAAGATCAGAAATACATAACATATAACAAAATTGACCTTAAAATCCACACCAATGCAAATTATTCATATCTATATCATATCCCCCTTTAAATGTAACAGAACATTTTTAAACAATATTTGGAAATATGGGCACAGTTTTTTCTCTCCAAACTGCTTCCTGCTGAATGGGGGCGTCATTAATTAGGTCTTTCATGGTATAACCTGTGTGCCAGGGTCATCTCAGTTGGCAGTTGAGTGAAGTAATTTTTTGAGGGTGTTCACAGCAACCTTTCAGGAGGGCATGGTCTATCATACCATATTGGGATAGATGCAATCAACAGGGTCTCATTCTCTGTGAAAACAAAGGAAGACCCTCTCCAAAGCATCATATCCTTAGACTCAAATTCTGAAATCATAATACCCTTATATCCATTCTGGTTTACCTTGGATATAATGAAATGTCTCTCTGCACTTAGCTCCTTTACAGTCAAAAATTTTAAAGAAAACACAATAATACAAAGAATCCAGACTCTCTGTGAATTTTCCATTTTTATGTGGCTTATTTTTCTTTATTTCTTTTAATCTATAACTATCTGTACTCTGTCTCTTTAAAGACTTTACCCTTTCTTTAAGACATTAACTTTATTCTTTATATATTTTTTTTCTCTCTCTCAAGCCTACGTACATTCATCCAACAGTGTCTGAATCTGTTCTATTGTGAATCTGTAATTTTTTTTAATATCCAGGAGCATTTCTTAAAATGTTAAGCACTTCTTAAAAACTTAAGTTGCACCATGTACAGGTAATACGGTACTGCCTGTGTCCTGCCCAGTCTAAACCTTAACTGTGCTATTATTATGGTAATTATGGCAGTTTCTGCCTGAGACCAGCACAGTTCACCATGGTGGGGCTGAGCTGCTCCTGCCTCAGAGCCATTTGGTGCCCCTGAGCCACACACAGTTCCAGGCACACAGCAGTCCACATTGCCATCAAGCAAGCCATAGCACTTTACTCCAAATGCTCCATTCAAAATCTCCGTCTCCTGCAGGAGCCAGACAGAGATCCAATGGCAGCACAGCATAGAAAACCGGCATTTTAAAACAGCCAGTTTTTTCCTGCTGCTGAGTCAGGAAAATTTCTTTGTGGCAAGTCACCCATAAACAGCCAAAGCTGTGTTAAACTCTCTCTCCCTTTTTTTTAAAGCCCTCTCAGGTTTTTAAGTGGATTTAGTCCATCACGTTGGAGCACCACTCTGTAGTAGTAGCAGCGGCGGGGCTGTATCCTGCTACCTGGCTAGCTTTACCCGAAATAATTACACAGAAACTGTATTCTTTTAATCACTGCCTGGCCCATTAGTTCCAGCCTCTTATTGGCTAGCTCTTACATATTGATCTAACCCATTTCTAATATTCTGTGTAGCTGGCTTACCAGGAAAGATCTTAACCTGCGTCTGTCTGGAATGAGAGAATCATGGTGACTCACTGACTCGGCTTCTTTCTCCCAGCATTCTGTTCTGTTTACTTCACCCACCTAAGGGTTGGCCTATCAAATGGGCCTAGGCAGTTTCTTTATTAATTAACCAATGAAAGCAACAGATTAGAAAGAAATCACTCCCACATCAAGGAACTGTTCTTCAGGAGATTTTTTTAGGAGACTATCTCTTGACAATGTGGTAAGGACATGTTGGGCCTTGAAGTGGAATAGGATTCTGGTGAGATAGTTCATCACAGAGAATATACAATGTGGTCTTGAAGAAACAGAGTATATTTTTCCTTTAAAACCTTGAGAGGAACTACATTAGAAAAGATAACTTAATATGGGAGAGTGGGATTTCTATAGTAACAGACTGATACAACCATTTCCAGAACTAGAAATAAACATTTCATAGGATGATTGAAAGTTCTACCCCACATGATATATTCTGGCTGGATTCACATGTTACCATTCACAAAAAGGAAGTAATTGGAGGACCATAACTTTATGGAAGAGTGTCTGGGATTCCCTTTACCAATGAGGTCTGCATTCCTACAGCAGGGGCCATCATTTCTTCCTACAGGGTAGAAAGCAATGTGTGTGGTCTGGTATCTGGGAGAGAGAATCAGTGTAGCATGATTAATAAAAACCCAGAGACAGGTATTTGGATTCAACCAGAAGGTCAGTAAAGCAAAACAGCCAGTCACTGGCTTTTACCTCTACCTAATCTGAAATGGTGATCATGCCTCCAGAAATCTCAGAATGAGACTGACTGAGAATTGTTTCCTCCCATCTTATATTTCTCTCTAGTGTTGCAATTAAAAGTATGCACTATTACTAACTGGTTTCTATGGCAAATCATGTGTGTACTAGGATTAAAGGTGTGTGTCACTATTGCCTGTTCTGTTTTCCTGACCAGGGTGACAGTATTGCTCTCCAGTCTTTAGGCAAGCTTTATTTATTAAAGTACAAATAAAATATCATGACATTTCCCCTTTTAATCTAAAATAAAAAATAAGGGTATAACTAATACAAGAAAAACTATATAGAATAAGTACAATGACAATGTATAATAAATTTAGACAATAAATACATCAATATTAAATCTACTCTTTATTCTGTCATATCTATATCCAAGGAATAGGTTCTGGGAATTAACAGAGATCATTCAGGTGCTGCTGAGAAATTTTTAAATAAATAATGCAAAAGTTAAGCTTAGAAAATACTTAGGTAAAAATATTCAAAATTATACCTGTTTTATCTTTAAGCCATTTGCTGAGAAAAAATGATTTACTATCAATTTGAAGGACCAAGGAGAAGTCATAGTACATAAATGTGTTTGTTGTACAAGTGTGGCTAATTGAGTTCTATTCCCAAAACCCATGTAAAAGTAGAAAGAGGGTTCTTTTCTAAGATTCACCAAGTCAAGAACAATGTAACCTTTCCCCAAGAAGTATCTGTTCCAAATAAACACATGTGAACTTGTCTACCTAGCCAGCTTCAGAAGTTTGTCCTGATTTCATCATATGACCTGTGGTGTGTATCTTCATGTTTGCGTGCATGAATTTTTTGTCATTTCCATCTGTTCTATCCCCATTACAGCTCATCCTCTGTCACCCTGCACCTTCTCAAAATCTCTTCCTTGTTATTGTTATATATGTATGAATGCATATATAACTATTACCCCAGGAGTCTGTTTTCTTGTTTATTTGATTGTGTGTGTGTGTCTGTCTGTTTGTCTGTCTGTTTTTCTGTATGCATGTAAGTGCAGATATCTGAGAAGAAAATGGTGTTAGTTCCCCTGGAGTTGAAGTTACAGGTGGTTATGAGTCTCTTGATACGGATGCTTGGAGGGGAGCCTTGACCTTTTTATCTCTCCATGTCCCCAAGTGCACATTTTTACAGGCAGTGTTACAAGATCATGACAAATAAAAGTGATTCTAATGTTGAACCCTTGGTGACAAGCCTGTCATTTCTGAGAAATTGTTAGGTGCTAAAAATTAGAATTTCCTCATAACCCCCTGCCCCAATATACCTAGCTTTTCTGTTAAATTTCTAATTTTCATTACCTTGGAGTATCAATTTTTGGACATTGACAATTGGGACTTTAAGAATCAAAAGAAGGCATTTAACACATGAATTCTTATAGGAATATATTGACAAAATGACCTAAGAAAGAGATGGGCAGAACAGATTTTATATGGCAACACAACTTTCAGATTTTCTTCTGGAACCAGAGAAATAGATATTTGAAGAAAATATATGTGGTAGCACACTAATCTAAGATAAAATACAACTCTTATTATTTATTCTCACAATCTGTGCATGATTGTTGTGCAAGTTTAGAAAATGTACATATTGTAGTGGGAAGTAGAAAGTATAAGTTGTGCTTTTTATGGAGGCTATTAAATCCAAGATATGCATTCCAGACATGGATTACTTAAGGGCTCTAACAACCTCCAGGTCACGAAGGGCCTGTGCCATGCTGCCCATCATTTAACCTCAACTTTGCCAAATGTCTTCTAGGTGAGCCATTTCATAAATTGTTTGGATTATGCCTCATGAGTTCATATATGACATTTTGGGGGAAGGTAACAGAATGGTCTGTTTCACAGATTGCCGACACTGATGAGGTTCAAGGAAAGGGCACATGTTTGTATCATTTCATAGAGTCTGCTGTCCTTTTCTAGGATCCACCAAACCGAGAAGAAGACCGCCTTTCCCCAGGAAGCACCCATTCCACAGTATACACATGTGAATAATTATACCTAGGTATCCCTATTCTCTTTGTCTCAGACTTCATTTTCCTTAATGAAAGTATAAGACTGTCCTTTGTGTTAGGATCACCTCCATTGAATACATGAGCTTTAACAAAGGCATACTTTAGGCAGTCTTTTTTTTTCCTGTCCATCAGTTTCCAAATAACGGACACATAGACTCATTATTATTTATAAATGATTGCCAATAATTGAGGCTTGTTACTAGCTAATTCTTACATTTTCAATAAATCTGTATTTTTACCTCAGCTTTGCCCTGGGGTTTGGCATCTTTTCTCAGTATGTCATGTTAATCTTGCTTTTTTCTGTGTTTATGACTTCTCTGATTCTGTCCTTCTTCCTCCCATTATTCTCAGTTTGGCTGTACTGTCTATACTTCCTGTCTGGCTCCTGGCCAGTCAGTTCCTTATTAGTCAATGAGAGGAATACAAATTTATAGTATACATAAGGATTATTCCATAGCATAATCCCCTTTATGCCTAATTAAAAAAAGAAGGTTTTAAACTTATCATAGTAAAACTGTGTGTGTATGTGTGTATTTGTGCATGTATGTATAATAGTTATTAAGCAGTAAATACAGTTATAATACTCAGTACATTTATGTTTGGCAAATTTACAAAATATATTCTTTTATTTAACTTATCTTTGTGACTTTAAACTTTTTTATTTATCTGCCAATTTTATTTTTAAGAACAAACTTTTTTGTTTACATGCCAATCCCTGTTTCCTCTGCCTCCACTCCTGGTGCTCCACACATCTTACTCCTATCCCACTCCATATCCATTCTTCAGAGATTGTGAGGCTTCTCATGGGTCATTAACCAACTATGCCATATCAATTGAGAAAGGACCAAAGTCTTCCTCCCTGTATGTAATGACTCTAAATTTTATACCCAATTAACCATTTTTTCATAACAGCGGCAATTTCAATTTTGGACCAGAATTCCCACATAAGACCTGACAAGCTTAATGAAGGATTATAAAAACTGAAAACTGAAGTCAAAATTTGCTTCTCAGTGTCTTATCTCAGTAGGCTTATTTCATAGTATAAAGAAGAGGCATGGCTCTTTTTCTTTTTTTTATTTTCGAGACAGGATTTTTCGGTAGCTTTTTGGCTCCTGTCCTGGAACTAGCTCTTATAGACCAGGCTGGCCTTGAACTCCCAGAGATCTACCTGCCTCTGCCTCCCAAGTGCTGGGATTAAAGGCATGCGTCACCACTGCCCGGCAAGGCATGGCTCTTTTAAGAGGCAGATTTCTGACACAATGCTAATAGCAAAAAAAAAAACATGACTCTATTAAGAAGCAATGCTAACAAACACTTAGATGGGGTTTATGAGCAATAGGTGGCACATTACTTGATGGCAGCATGGACCCAAAAACTGCCCAGACTTGGATCAATAAAAATGGCTTTCATGCCAATACATCCATCATAAAGCTTAGCTCATAGTGAAGCAAGCAAGGCAGAGCCAGATACCAAAGCAGAGGGTTTGATCCTAACCAAGTAATTTACCAGTTTAAAGGCTCAGTCAGTCAGAAAAAGGTTATTGATATTCAAGAGTGAGAGTTTCAGGTTGAAAAAAGCTCTAAATGGGTTACAATGTCTTTAAAACTTGGGAAAAAGAGAAGATATAGACAATCTGATGAAAGAAATATATTGCTTTAAAGTATTAAAGTCCCTAAGAAGGGGATAAAATAATACAAAAGAATAATTTTACATAATATTGGAAGCAAACAGAGTGTCTGGATCTTATATGTGACTATATTGTTTTTAATTTTTTTTGGCTGCTAATAGACTTAGGATTAAAGTTGCTAAACTAAATCAACATATATATTTTTAGAATGTCTCAATTTTAAAATAGGAGTCAAATGGTATGTTACTCTGAGTAAGGGGTTATGCTTTTATACACAATGAGAAGTTATGGATTTATTCAAGATGGTATGATCAGATTAGATGACCTTACAAATTCTGACAAGAGAAATAAGGAAATAAATCTAAAAAACTACAAAACATTGTTGTGGGAGGTCCTTCCGCTCCTCCAGCCAATAGCCGCTGAGATACCAGCCCATTGGGGTGTGGTCTCTCTCTTTTTAAAAAAGCAGCCACTCCCCTCCTCGCTGTTTCTTACTTCCTGCTCTGCTTCCGGCAACAAGACTCCCTTCCTGATTGCACAGAGGGCTCTTGTCTGGGACAGTGATCTGTAAGTTTTTTCCCCTTTAAATAAATAACCATTCTATTAATCATAATTCCAAACTGGTGTGCGATTGTTTGTGACTTACGTCTTCGCCTTAATCTGGCGCCCAACGTTTGGTTTAGGACCTCTCCTTCCCCCGCTCGGCTGCCTGCCACCAGTTTTTTGGCGTGAGCCCTCCCTCCTTTAGCAGCGGCCTGTGCCTTGCGGCCTTGAGCGTGGAGCCAGCAGTTTAACATAAATTATCACGCAGTGGCTTTTCTTGCTGCAGTTCTTTATATTTTCCCTTTAAACACCTCAGATTGACTTCAAGTCCCCAGGCACCCTATCATTTGCCTCCCCACGTGGATTTAAACTCCACAGGCCCGCATAGTCTCTGCCCACATGGTTTGCTCTTTTCTGAGTCGTTTTTAAATCTCCCTTGCAAGCACAGCGCTTGAGTGGTGCTAACCAGAGCACAAGCAGTTGCCGAAAGCTGCAACCCCTCGGGGAAACTCTGTCACGTGGAGGCATAAGCAGCTTCCAGGTAGCTCTTCTATACCCCTGGATTCTGGGTTTCTGGTTCCATCTATGGAATTGATTTAATTACAATTACTTTGTTGAGAAACTTGCATTTTCCAGTTTTTAACATCTACTAAGGCAGACACTGAATCAGGACCCCATTTTCGTCATGGCTCGGCAACAGTGCCATCTGCTGGATAATAGGTAATATGGCAGTTTTTGTTTCTAACACAAATTTTACTGCTTTGTTTACTAATACAATGGAGTATATCATACAAGGTTTATATGATTATGGGGATACCTTAATTTGCTTGTTACTAGGTTTCAGTTTTCTTTTCCACATTCTATCATTAAGGAAAAATATGGCACTCCTAAGAATGATAGAATCTTTACGAACTAATAATGAACAACTAATGGACAGTATTAAAACTATTGAAAACCAGAGGTTATCTGAACAAGTGACTCCATATTCAAGGGTGCTAGAAATTTACCTGAAAGGGTTCAGGCTGTTAAATTTGACATTCAGACGTTATCACAAAGTTTTGATAAGGTAACAGACAGAATGTACCTCCAAGATGGGAATCTACATGATATACAAGAAAAGTTTAAGGAGGACATGTTATCTTTGAAGGAAAAAATTAAAGCTTTGGAATCAGAGATGCAGAATGGGGACCAAAAAATTGATACCTCAGTGAAATCACTAGAAATATATACTGGTCAGAAGATTTAGGATTTAAGAGAGACAATGAAAAAAGATTTAAAAAGATTGAAGAAATTATTGGAGCTGGTGAACAGAGAAAGGAGGCAAAAGGACAGGATACAATGCCACCACCAGCTATTAGAACTGGCTTACCCAGGGTTTTAGCAACATACCCTATACTTAATTCTGACAAAGCGTCAACTTCTAAAGGCTCAAAGGGAGTCAGAGAAGCTAGATGGATGCCAATAGCCATGAATGATCTGAAAGAAATTAAGCAAGCTATTGTTAATTTTGACTTGCACTCTGCGTATGTTAAGGAAACGATAAAGACTTGCGCTTCTAATGCTAGGGCTACACCCCATGATGTCCATCAGTTAGTGTCTGCAGTTTTAGATAATGGACCTTCCTTGATGTTTGGAATCTATTTCAGAGAAGAATCCAAACATATGTGTGGTGGCGTAAATGAATGTAGACAGATTATATAGATATATATAGCTTTAATAAGGAAATAGACTTACAGGACCACAGGTTTTTGCGGAGTACTGGAAAAGCGGAGCAAAAGAAAAAGGGCTGTTGGGCTCACGCCCGGCAGATTTATTTGTAAACATTAGCCCGAGACGAACACGCCCCCAATGGGTGGGGCTATGTCCCTACATCTCCCCCTTTTGTTTAAATAAGATAGAACCAAACCAAATATAACTATATACAATAATAACAAATAATAAATATAACAAACAATATTGAGAACAAAACTTTTGTTAAACATTTTATCTTAAGGAGTCTAAATAACATAGAGAGTAACTATAATTATATAATCTTTAACTTTGTTAAAGATCTGAGAAGGGAATAAATATTACTTAACAATCGAGAGATATTTAAAATGTGTAACAATTGACAGAGACAACTGACTATCTGGGCAATTACCCAAACTCTCGTTTGTAATGTTGAGTCAACCAACTTTGGCTAAGGCCTAACATAATTGGCATACCATTATTAAATGTAAGGAACTTTTTTAGGACTATCCTACCCTGTTTTGGTAAGATAAGACAATCCTGTTTTATTTACTTAGGGATATTTTGTATCTTTGTTAGAAGTTGAGGTATGGGCCTTTTTTTAACCCAAAGGCCAGTTTTGTCAAGAAGACAAGCTTTTAGTGGAGTGTCTTTGGTGTTTAACGTTTTTTTGGGAGTAGAGTGGTGTTGTCAGGAGTAATTGTGTCTCTTTGGCACAGAAATTTTAGGTTAGATTAAAGGCCATTTTTTACAGCTCTTTGAAGAGGCTGAAGATCATATTATCTATACTAAATATAATTTTTATGTAACTAAAAGACCTGATAAACTTAAAAATAAATATGACAAACATATAATTTTTAATATCTATCTAACTTTGAAGACTAAAAGAATAAACAACTGTGTAATATATGAAGACAATGATCTTTAACTGTAAACAATGTTATAGTATCAGAGGTAGAAATGTATAATGTAATATGGTAGATGTATCAATACACTATAGATAAAGTTATAAGCATATTTATATAAAAATAGAGGTAGGAATATTTACATTTAATATTTAACATATCAATATACAAGAAACAGTATCAGTACAATTTTTTATAAACAGTAATTTACAAATACCAATCATTCTAAAAAACCAGTTACCCCCTTTTTTTCTTTTTTTTTTTTTAACTGCTCCGTGGGGGTCGCTGCTCTGCGACTGTAGTGGCCTGGAGTGGGGGAAGGGAAAGCGAGCAGGGAGCGCGCTGTAAATTGCCTTCCTGAGCTCAGGCAACTAGCCGGGAAAGGTGGAGCTTGCGCCCCCCCGTGCCGGGTCGGGGGCAAAATAGCCCGACATTGGGACACCAAATGTGGTGGCGCAAATGAATGTAGACAGATTATATAGATATATACAGCTTTAATAAGGAAATAGACTTACAGGACCACAGGTTCCCGCGGAGTACTGGAAAAGCGGAGCAAAAGAAAAAGGGCTGCTGGGCTCATGCCCGGCAGATTTATCTGTAAACATTAGCCCGAGGCGAACACGCCCCCAATGGGTGGGGCTATGTCCCTACACATATGGAACAGCATGGAGGAGCAAAAGGTGTGGAGGTTTCCCAAGATCATATTCTTGGTGCAGGAGAATATGCTGATCCACAGGCCCAAGCTCTTTATGACGATGAAGTGCTGTGTCTATGTCACCAAGCAGCTTTAAATGCTTGGAATAAGATACAAGATCCAGGAAAAGTGTTGAATCATATACCAGGATTAGGCAGGGACAGGGAGAACACTTTATAGACTTTTTGCAAAGATTAATTAAGGCTCTGGACATAGGGGTAACAGACCCAGAAGCTAGACGAATACTTCTTGAATCTCTAGCTTTTGAAAATGCAAACATAGATTGCAAAAAGATAATTGGGCCTTTAAGGTATAGATCAGCACCTATGGATGAATGGATTCAGCATACAATGAATGTTGAGACGTTTAGCTATAATGATGAATCTTGGGTAGGAGAAGCGATTTCCAAAGCAATGAGGAGACATCAAACTGCCAATGTTTTAATTGTGGTAAATTAGGACATCTGAAAAGGGATTGGAGGCAAAGGATTTCTAGGAATAATATCCCTTCTGGGAATGACAAAAATAGGAGACCTCGACCTGCAGGTATATGTAGGAGATGCGGTAAAGGCCGACATTGGTCCAATGAATGCAAGTCAACAACAGACAGACAGGGCAACCTGATATCAAGGGGAATCTCCTTGAGGGGCCTCTTGCAGGCCCCCAAGTCAACAGTGGCCCAATCATTCCCAGTCACAGTGGAGAATGTGCCTAATCAAGAAAATTAAAAGCTCTAATTTCTGCGGTAAAAAGTAATACTGGTCTAAATGATGAATTACACATGGAGGATGAGTCACAAAACCCAGTAGGACAGAGTAAACGTATATTTTGGCAGACTTCTATTAATGAACAAAGACCAAAGCTAAGTGTCTGCATAAATGGCACTTTTATAGAATACTTATTAGACACAGGTGCAGATGCAAGTATCATTACTCCAGAATCTTGGCATCTGAATTGGCCTCTTCAAGAGGTAGATGTTCAGTTCCTGGGAATTGGAACCCTATCTCGTGTAAAACAAAGCACAAGATGGGTTGAATGCATAGGGCACAAAAGGCAAATAGGAACACTAAGGCCATATATAGCCATTATTGCAGTAAATTTATGGGGCCGTGACTTGCTACAGCAATGGAATACCCAGATTAACATTCCTGTAGTTCCAGGAACTCATAATTCTGGGAAGGATATGATGAGATATTATGGGAAAAGGTCACCAGCCATTCAGGCTGTACAAGAACATACAGCAAATACCAAACCTTTAGAGGTACCAACAGCCCTACCTTTAAAATGGCTAACTGAGAAGCCAATATGGATCAAATAGTGGCCTCTATTTGAAGATAAATTACAGGCATTGGAACAGCTGGTGCAAGAGCAACTAGATGCTCACCATATTGAAGACTCAACGAACCCTTGGAATTCTCCTGTGTTTGTTGTAAAAAAGAAATCCGGTAAATGAAGAATGGTGACAGATTTAAGAGCTGTCAACAAGGCAATTAAACCTATGGTCCCACTACAATCTGGAATTCCTTTGCCTTCTCTATTACCAAAAGGATGGCCTCTTATAGTTATTGATTTGAAAGATTGTTTTTTCACTATACTGTTACAAGAAAAGGATAGAGAAAAATTTGCCTTCACAGTGCCTACTTATAATAATTCTCAGCCTAATAGGAGATATCAATTGACTGTCCTCCTACAGGGTTGCTCAAGAGTCCTACATTGGGCCAATATTTTGTAAGTAAGCCATTGGAAATAATTCGTAAACAATTCCCCAAGTCCATAATTTATCATTAAATGGATGACATCTTGTTATCTGATTCTAATAAAGATACTTTAGAAAGGATCTTTGAAGAAGTAAAGAAAGTCTTGCCTAGGTGGGGATTACAAATTGCCCCTGAAAAGATTCAAAGAGGAAACTCTATTAATTACCTAGATTACAGAATAGGGTTAGAGAAAATTAAAACGCAAAAGGCACAAATTAGGCAAGACTGGTTAAAGACTCTTAATGACTTCCAAAGATTGTTAGGAGACATTTCCAGTCTATGACCAGCTGTTGGGATAACACCTGATCTAATAGTTCATTTAAACAAAACCTTAGATGGTAATAAAGATTTGAGTAGTCCAAGAAAACTGACAGCTGAAGCAGAAAAGGAACTGACAATGATTGAGGAAAAATTACAGGAGGCACATGTGGATAGGGTGAACCCAAATCTTAGCTGCATCCTAGTCATATTGCCTTCCAGAATTTCTTCTACAGGGATTCTAATGCAGAGGGAAGATATCATTTTAGAGTGGATATTTATACCTAATAAACCAAGTAAAAAATTAAAAACTTAGATGGAAAAAGTCTCTGAATTAACAATAAAAGGTAAGCTGAGACTTCATCAACTAGCAGGTATAGACCCAGCAGAAATTATAGTGCCTTTTACTACTGAAGAAATAAAAAGGTTATGGGAAGACAATGAACCATGGCAAAGAGCTTGTGCTAATTTTTTGGGAGAAATTAATAGCAACTATCCCAAAGTGGTAGACTTAACCTCATAAAGAGAACTTCTTGGATTCTTCCTAGAATTGTATGTGATGCTCCAATAACTGGAGCCTGTACATTCTATACTGATGCAAATAAATCAGGGAAAGCAGGTTACAAGTCAGATCAATTGAGTAAGGTGGAACAAAGCACTTATAATTCTGTCGAGAAGGCAGAATTATATGCCATTCTTATGGTGCTAAGGGATTTTAAAGAATCTCTTAATATAGTTACAGATTCACAATATGCAGAAAGAGTTATCTTGCAAATTGAAACCGCTGAATTTATACCAGATGACACAGAGTTGACTTCATTGTTTATCCAGGTACAAGACATAATCAGGAACAGGCTTTGTCTGATATACATAACACACATCCGGTCCCATACAGGTCTGCCTGGTCCTCTAGCACAAGGCAATGCTGAGATTGATCAATTATTGATTGGAAGCGTGTTGCAGGCCTCAGAATTCCATAAGAAGCATCATGTCAATAGTAAAGGCCTAAAGAATGAATTTTCCATTACATGGCAACAAGCTAAGGACATTATAAAGAGATGTCCTACTTGTTCTTTCTATAATCAAACACCGCTGCCTGCAGGGAGTAACCCAAAGGGTACTAAAAGAAATAAAATCTGGCAGATGGATGTGTTCCACTTTATGGAATTTGGTAAATTAAAATATGTACACCACACCATAGACACGTATTCAGGTTTTCAATGGGCTACTGCCCTGAGCTCAGAAAAGGCTGATTCAGTAATCACACATTTATTGGAAATTATGGCCATCATGGGTATACCTGCACAAATAAAGACAGACAATGGTCCAGCATATGTATCTAAGAAAATGAAACGCTTTTTTGATTATTATAATATAAAACATATTACAGGTATACCAAATAATCCTACAGGTCAGGCATTTATAGAAAGATCAAATCCTACTATAAAGGATATGCTGAACAAACAAAATGGGACGGAAAATAGCCCCAGAAATAGGTCACATAATGCTTTATTAACCTTGAATTTTCTTAATGCTAATGAAAAAGAAATGACAGCAGCAGAAAGACATTGGATAATGGAAAAGTCTGCTGAACTAAATCAACTGATTTATTTCAATGATTTGCTGACCTCTCAATGGAAGCCAGGAGGTGTGCTACGTTGAGGAAGGGGTTTTGTTCTTGTTTCCACAGGAGAAAAAAAATTGTGGATACCATCAAAATTAAAGTTTTGATTTGAAGAGGAGAAACCTTTTGGAAAGGAGAAATGACAGCTCATCCACAATGATGATATTCATACAGGTGGTAAGAAAGACATATAGAATGGGGCCAGGGTTCTCTTCTTATCTCTGCAGGAAAACACTCATCTTCAAAAAATTCAAGGGACCCTGGATGTCTGAATACTGACAGATGGAAACTATTTACAACCCAGTAAGAATTGGCAAGAATATCAAACATGTCCCATAAGTAAAATTATTCTACTCTTATCCTTAAATATGTATTAATGTGCATTTACTTTTAATATATAGAGCTGGTTTTGAAGTTGGACTCTGGCTCAGTCCTTCTCCAATTCCAAGCCTGTTGGTAAGAGAAAAACTCAGAGTTTCTGGAGTTTCTGTCTCATGTCAAGAGCCATGATATGGGACAGATAGAAATAATGAGTTTAGAAAACATTTTTGCTTTTCTTCATATCTATCATACTTTTCATTGAATATATCTATCATGCCTTTCATTGAATATATGTATGTCTATATATGTCTATATGATTAATGTTTAAGTTTTTCACAATGAACAATGAGTTTTTCTTGCAGTGACATTTGAAGTTTCCAGTAAGAAGAAGGGGCCCCACAACAACAACTCCACCTGGTTGATATGACATCATGATACTGATAGCACTAATAAAAGACCTGTTTTGGATACCAGCTGCACAAGACAGTTCCAACTTAGTTAGCTGAAATGGTGCACATCTTATACAACATTCTGGCCAGACCTGCAAAAAATACTCAGAGACTATTTGCAATTTTAAAAGACATTGATCTTGAAATTTAACTATCATTTTACTTTCACAGGATCCCCCAGAAAGAACGTCGCCCCCATGACAGCTGGAAGTAATTCTAGAGGACGACGTCCCCTCTCCCAGTAAAGTTTGCCCTTGGGTTTAGGGACATCATTTAGGGGTTGATTATAATTGGTATACGGTTGAGGGTTGGGGGAGGAATTTTATAAGCTCAGGGATCATTTGAAAAAAAAAGAGGGATAAAGGGATGATGGGATAATAGATTGGTACTTGTTGGTACTTGTGAGTTATTGTTTGAAACAAATATATTGGTATCGATTCTTATATATTGGTACAAAGTGAAATTATTTTGACTACTGTATGCATGCATGTTTCTATCTCTGTTTAAAACATTTTTTATGTATTGACATATATTGTATATATGTATATATATATATATTTATCATATTGCAGTACATTTCTACCTCTGATTAAGATACGTATATATTGTTTGTGTATTGATATATATTTACCATACTGCAATGTATATTTGTACATTGTTTATATTTGGAGGTCATTGTCCTCATTTGTTTCACAGTCGTTTATTGTCTTAGTCTTTAAGTTAGGTAGGTATTGAGAATTATATAGATCAATAGTATTCTAAGTTTGTCATTTATAATTAGACTAATCAGGTTCTTTAGATACATAGAGATTATACTCAGTATAAATGGATAATCTTCAACCTCTTCAAAGAGCTGTAGAAAATGGCCTTTAATCTAACTCAGAGTTTTGTGGTAGTGAGACACAATTGCTCCTGGCAACACCGCTCTATTCCCAAGAGAATGTTGAGCACCAAAGATGCTCCACCTGGAGCCTTTCTTCTTGGCTGAACTGACCTTTGGGCAAAGAAATGCCCATACTTCAACCACTGACAGAGACACAGAGTATCCCATGAACGGAAAAAAAACAGGACTGTCATATCCTGCCAAGACAGGGTAAGATAGTTTTGATAAGTTTCTTGCCTTTGAAAATGGTAGATCAATTATGTTTTGCCTTAGCTAAAGTTGGTTGCTTCAACACTGCAAACGTGACCTTGGGTGATTGCCCAGGTAGCTAGTTGTCTCTGTGATTTGTTGCATGCTTTGGAAGTTGTTTGATTGCACTTCCTAATTACTCAGATAACATTATTTTCCTTCTCAGATCTTCGATGGGTTTGAAGACTATATAAACGTAGTTACTTTCCACTCATTACTTGGCCAAGCTATTTATTATACAAGACCTAAGCTAGTTAGAATAGGATATTTGTACTTATTGTATATAATTTCATAGTAGGTTTAGAACTCTTTTACTTAAACAACAGGGGGGGGTGTTGCGGGAGGTCCTTCCGCTCCTCCAGCCTATAGCCACTGAGATACCAGCCCATTGGGGTGTGGTCTCTCTCCCTTTAAAAAAGCGGCCACTTCCGTCCTCACTCTCTCTTACTTCCTGCTCCGCTTCCGGCGACTAGACTCCCTTCCTGATTGCACAGAGGGCTGTTTTCTGGGACAGTGATCTGTAAGTTTTTTCCCCTTTAAATAAATAACCATTCTATTAATCATATTTACAAACTGGTGTGGGATTTGTTTGTGACTTACGCCTTCGCCTTCAAAACATTTAACATGTATTTTACCCACTCAAACATGAAGAAAATATCTTTAGCTAACTTATACACACCAGATATTTCATATATGTAATGTATGTTACCTTTAAATTTTTATATATATTTTAGGACAAGAGGACCAAACACTAAGGAAAATAAATAGTTCATTCGATCCAGCATCCAAAACTGCTCCAAAGTTCCAAGCTTGGAGATGATCCAGTCTCACAAACTACACCAGCAAAGCTTTAGGCCTATAGAGGCTACAGCATCTGGTGTATGTGCTATTTGATCAAGAATCATACATTTTCACTGACTTTTTATGTAGGGTGCTTGGTTACCTGATTCTATGCATGCTGGGAGAGGAAAAAAGTGGTGCACTGAAAAGAATTTTTTTAACTCTTTTAACCCTTAAAAATATAGCATAGCATGTTGTGATCCAGCCGCCCTCACTCCCCCTGACTGACAGCAGAACTTCCTTGTGGTCTGTAATTGACAAGGATGTTTGTGTTCTTTCTGGCCGGTGGGTCTCCACAGAAGGAGTAGAGGTATAAAAGGTTGCTGGGCAAAGTAAAGCTTGCTGTTCTTCCACCTGAAAAGAAGTCTTTGTGTCTCAATCCCGGCACCCCCCGCCAGGCTGCATTGGTTGCAGCAAGTGGAGGTTCCACCAAGTTCTGGAAAGTGGGGATACGTGAACAAGTTCACTCCAGCCACCGGCTAAATTGAGGAGCATATTGGGGAAGGTAAAGTGTTTTTATTTATTTTTAATCCCCAGAGACATTCTGAGGGACATCCTCCAAAAGATAAGCAAGTATAAAGAGGCAGGAGGGTGAATTGAAAAGCCTCAAAAAGTAACTTAAACTCTTAAACCAACAAGGCATGGAAGTAACCAGGAAGACAGCCAAAGCTTCTGTACAGGAGGGGATTTAAATGTGCCAGACTGGGAACAAGCCAACTCATATTAAAATGAGTATGTGTGTCTTCATCCCCAGAGATGCTCTGAGGGATGCCCTCTGGAAGATTGGCCAGTAGGGAAGAAATAAAAAAGAGGCAGGGTGGTGAATTGAGGGCCTCAAAAGATAGAATGTGTAGAGATATATGTTATTGTGTTGATTGTGTTGTCTTTTGTGTTCTGGACTGGAGAAAGGCATTTGATTCTGGGAACTGCTATGAAAGGTATTTTGACTTTAAAATATGGGGTTAAGAATTTGATGCTTTGGAAAAGAGGTTCTGCTTTTGTCTCCACAGAGGATGAGAACCTGTGGATTCATTGCAAATTTATGTGGTTTGAATCACTGAGACCTCCTGTAATGTTGGTGTAAAATACCCCCAATAGTGTAGCACCCTTGCTCAGCAGAAAGTAACCAGACAGGTTGACGATGCCCAAATTCCCTAAATGATTGTTAAAGTGGGGCCCCCTAAATGATTGTTAAAGTGGGGCCCCTTCAATGGTTCCAGAGCAGGAGCAGCGAGCCTGCTTCTCTGAGTTCTGCTCCACTCTATGCAGCAGTTTGGATCCAGAGTGTGTGCCGCTGGGGCCAGAAGGCAGCTGGAGCAGAGTATTGCCACCACAGCTACTGATGTCAGACTTGCTCCCTCACAGATTGTGTAGACCGCTGAGACTGTCAACCAGCAGGCTGAAAGAGTCAGCAATGCTTTGTGTTCATGGCACTGTATTGCACGTTTCTGCTACTGTTATGGAACTCAGCTGTCATATGAGAGGGGTTTGGAATACTGCTTTTGTTAATTTTACCACCCAGTTAGTGCTTGCTAGATGGTTGCAGCACTGGTCTGGCTCCTTGGTGATGGAGGTGGGTCATCTTTTTATCTGTTGTTTTATTGGTTAAGTAATAAAGAAACTGCCTTGGCCCCTTTAATAGGACAGAAAATTAGGTAGGCGGAGTAAACAGACAGAATGCTGGGAGAAAAAAGCTGAGTCAGGAGTCGCCATGATTCTCCCACTCCAGACAGACGCAGGTTAAGATCTTCCCTGGTAAGCCAGCTCATGGTGCTACACAGAATATTAGAAATGGGTTAGATCAATATGTAAGAGCTAGCCAATAAGAGGCTAAAATTAATGGGCCAGGCAGTGTTTAAAAGAATAGAGTTTCCATGTAATTATTTTGGGGCATAAGCTAGCCATGCGGGCGGCTGGGTGCCGGGGACGCAGCCCCGCCATTCCTATTACAACAGAGTGGCGCCCAGCGTGATAATGAACTCCACGTAAAACCTGAGAGGGCTTATAGATTTTAAGGTCAATTTAGTTATATGTATATGTATTTCTGATCTTGATTAAGGTATTGTGATTGTAGGGTTCATTTAAAAATGTAATATATATAGTTTGTTAATGGATAATCATCGATAATTGTCAAGCTTTTAGTCATGTTAGTTAGATTTTCTAGATGTGCATAGATATATTTCAGCTAGATAGGCATTCTTCATATCTTTCAAAGACTGCAGAATATGGCATTTAATGTTTTAATAACTTAGGGCTTTTCATGATAATGAAACACGTCTGCTCCCAGCAGCACCAATCTACTTCAAGAGGATGATGGGCATCGAAGAGGCTCCTTAAGGAGTTTGATAGCCATTTGGGCAAAAAACTGCTCTTGCCTGGACTGATGCATAAACTGGATACAAAGAACCCGCAGAGAGAGGACTGCTAAACTTGCCTGAAGGTGAGATGGTCTTTCGGGGTTCCTGACTCATGAAAGAGTCTGCAAGACATTCTACAGGACACAACAGATAGTGACTAAACTGTCTTTGAAATTTCCTGCTTCATAAAAATGTGTCTGCTGGAAATTATGGGCCTGTAGGCCAAAGATGGATGCCCCAATGGTACAGAGGAACTTTGAGTGACTGTCCAGGCAGCGAAATGTCTCTGTCATTTCTAGAGTTTTGGATTTCTTGTTTACTTAGGTAATATTATATCCTTCTGGAGTCTTTGATGGAGTTAAAAAATAAATAGATAGTTATAGTTTTCCTTAGTTATGATAAAAAATAAAATAGATATAAATATTGTAACTATAATTCTTGCTTGATAACTATTTTGTTATATGTAATCTTACTATGTTAAAGTAAAAGCCATTTTTTGTTTAAACAGAAAAAGGGGAAATGATGGAGGTGGGTCATCTTTCTATCTGTTGTTTCATTGGTTAAGTAATAAAGAAACTGCCTTGGCCCCTTTAATAGGACAGAAAATTAGGTAGGCGGAGTAAACAGACAGAATGCTGGGAGAAAGAAGCTGAGTCAGGAGTCGCCATGATTCTCCCACTCCAGACAGACGCAGGTTAAGATCTTCCCTGGTAAGCCAGCTCATGGTGCTACACAGAATATTAGAAATGGGTTAGATCAATATGTAAGAGCTAGCCAATAAGAGGCTAAAACTAATGGGCCAGGCAGTGTTTAAAAGAATAGAGTTTCCATGTAATTATTTTGGGGCATAAGCTAGCCATGCGGGCGGCTGGGTGCCGGGGACGCAGCCCCGCTGCTCTTATTACAACACCTTGGAACTGTCAGTCCTGGGGATACTTGGTTTAGGGCTACGTGTTTGGTTAGTCACAGATGGGCAATACTCTGGGGTCACGATGCTACCTAAGACGGAATATTAGAGGGCTATTCCCCATGACAGGCAAGGTATTTCACCCAAAGTAACAACATAATAAAATCGGGGGGATTTGTTGTGATCCAGTTGCCCTCACTCCCCCTGACTGACAGCAGAACTTCCTTATGGTCTGTAATTGACAAGGATGTTTGTGTTCTTTCTCGCTGGTGGGTCTCCACAGAAGGAGTAGAGGTATAAAAGGTTGCTGGGCAAAATAAAGCTTGCAGTTCTTCCACCTGAAAGGAAACCTCCGTGTCTCAATCCCGGCACCCCCCGCCAGTCTCGGTTATCCAGGGTGCGCTGACTGCAGCAATAGTACACTAATTTCCCCCCTCTAAAATTCATGCTTTGATGATTTCTTTACTTTCTTAACAAACTTTCTCTATTATGGGGTTCACCTGATGTTCACTAGCCACCTTTGAGCTAACTGTTATGGATCTATGTTTGTGTGTGTGTGTTTATGTATATGTTTGTGTGTCTGTGTGTGTGTGTATAAAAAGTGATATGTGATTTATTATGGGGCATAAAAATTTGAGCCCTGGAACCCCTGGGGAATTGCTGGTTTTAAGGATGTCTAAGACTGGAAACTCTTGTAATGGGGAAAATTGACAGAAATAAGTATACAGAGGAAGAACAATAATAAAGAAGCATAGATAGATGGAACCTTTTCTGGGTAGACAACCCTGTGATTTTTTTTTGATGCACCCATGTTAACTTATTGTGACACCTTTAAATGAACCCTAAGAGAAAGTTTTATAGGCTGGAACTTGAAGGATCCCTTTAAAATATCCTCAATACTTGTCCACAGAGGACTAGCATATAAACTCACACTTTTATAGCATGGGACCAATGATACACACAGGATAAGGGCACTGTCTTAAGAAGCACAATAATATGGAACTCTATGAGTTAAATTCATCACAATACTCTTTAAATTTCTTCCATACATAGACACACACACACACATACACACACACATAACCCTTACTCTAAACTTAACAATTATACAAGTATTGTACAAAATCAGTTATGGAATATCAATAGTTCATGTAATAAATAGGACATGGAAGTATCTTTGCAACTTGATGAATTTAAAGTTTCCATGATATTAACCAAACAGGCACAGCTGTATCATATGGAAAAGTCAATCCTCAACTGCTTCAACCACTACAAGTTCTTATGAGCCTGTTGCATATTGTGTATTTCTTGGCCCACCTTAAAAACTAATGACTGACAGTGTTCCTCCTCAGCTGTTCCACATACTGTTTGTATTATATCTGCTGAGATTCTTGTTGATATTTTTCTAGCCTGAAACAATAATCCCTTTCACAAGTTGCTAACACTGAAAAAGGTCAAGAAAAAGGCTCAAGTTGTGTGATATTTGACAAAATCAACTTCTTTATTCCAGGACCCACCTAGCTAAGGACAAAGTTGAGTTCTGCCAAAACAGCTAATCTCTCAGCTGCCCACACATGAGCATTTATACCTAGCTTTCTCTCCTCCTCCTTTGACCAGAAAAAAGTTCACCAAGGGAAGCCCTGGTCAAGAACCCTCATCTCCAAATCCTGCCCATTTTGTATCTGCAGACATCAGAAAATTATCCTGTCAATATACATTGAGCATTATTCACCACAGTCAACTGTTCCCTGTCTTTAACTTTCAACTCCATGAGCTCTGTGAGAGTGTCTCAAATTTTATAGAACCCAAGAAAATTACCAAATGCAAATACACTATCCATTCAGAATACATTTATTATCACCTTATAGGGTTAAAAAAAACACAACTGCTTTCATTAAAGATTTTCCCATCATCTATAGCAATTATTCAGTGATTTTTGTTTTGAGAGATTATCTCCATATGTTTCAAAATGGAGTATCAAGAAAATTGATATGCATATCACAGGAAAGTTTCATGTGAATGAAGTATCATCTAAATTAATATCCATGTGGCCCTTTGTGTTTTACCTAATCCATATACTATTCAAATTTCTACCAAACCCATACAAAAACTATGCAATTATGAAAGACTGATATTGCTTCAGACATGAATGACAGCTCACTATATTTGCATTTTTGTACCTCGCACAAAAGAAAAAATAGGATCATAGAGTAAAAAAAGTAGTATCATTAGAAGACCCATTTAAACACAATATTTTTTTTTGAGACAGGGTTTCTCTGTGGTTTTGGAGCCTGTCCTGGAACTAGCTCTTGTAGACCAGGCTGGTCTCGAACTCACAGAGATCCGCCTGCCTCTGCCTCCCAAGTGCTGGGATTAAAGGCGTGCGCCACCACCGCCCGGCTAAACACAATATTTGTTAAGCATTTTGTTCTTCCTTTGCTTTTGTGAGATGAAGTTTCCTCATGTTCCAGCCTTATAAGTCCTAGAATTCATTAGTAAACATGGCTGCTCAAGAACTCACAGAGATTCACATGCCGCAGAACCCAAGTGCTGGGATTAATATGTGTTACACCAAACCAGGTTATCTGCTAATCAATTTTCCTCTAAAAAAATGAAGCTACGCTCATGAGGACTCATGAATCTGTCTTTGGAGTTTACCCGATCCTACAAATACTTGGACTCTCACTTGCCACTTTTCTTCCTCTAACACATAAACCATGAAGAAGAACAGTATATTAAGTCTTGTAGGTCTATGATGACATAGTATCTCCAATTGAAACCTATCTGGGGAATCCTGGACAGCCTTTTTGTACCCAAACAGGCTGTCACTCTTCTTTTTTTCTAATCTTTTTCCTTTATTTATTTATTTAAAATTTCCACCTCCTCCCATCCTCCCATCTCTCTCCCATTCCCCTCCCTCCCCTCCCCCTCCCTCTCCAGACATAAGAGAAGTCAGGGTGTCCTGCCATGTGGGAAATCCAAGCCCTCCCCTCCATCCAGGTCTAGGAAGGTGTGCATTCAAACAGACTAGGCTCCCAAAAAGCCAGTACATGCAGAAGAATCAAAATTCAGTGTCCTTATCATTGGCTGCTCAGTCTGTCCTCATTGTCAGCCACATTCAGAGAGACCAGTTTGATCACATACTCATTCAGACCTAGTCCAGCTGGCCTTGGTGAGTTCCCATTAGATCAATCACACCGTCTCCATGGGTGGACACACCCCTCATGGGCCTGACCTCCTTTCTCATGTTTTCCCTAATTCTGTTCTTCATCTGGGTTTTGGGAGCTCAGTCCAGTGTTCCAATGTGGGTCTCTGTCTCTATCTCTATCCCTCGCGAGATGAAGGTTCTATGGTGATATACAAGATATTCATCAGTGTGGCTAAGGGAGAAGGCCAGTTCAGGCATCCTCTCCTCTGCTGCCCATGCACCTAGCTGGGGACATCCCCTTGGACACCTGGGAACCCCTCTAGAGGCAAGACTCTTGCCAACCCTAAAATGGCTCCCTTAGTTAAGATATCTTCTTCCCTGCTCCCATATCGACCCTTCCTCCATCTCAGCCATCCCATTCCCACAAGCTCTCCCCAATCCCCTCTTCTCCCTTCTCTATCCCCATTTTCCCTTCCCCCCAACCCACCCTCACCCCCCTGCTCCCAACATTTGCCCAGCAATCTTGTCTACTTCCAAAATCCAGGAGGATAACTATCTGATTTTCTTTGGATTCACCTTCTTATTTAGCTTCTATAGGATCATAAACTATAGGCTCGATATCCTTTGTTTATGGCTAGAATCCATATATAAGTGAGTACATACCATATTTCTCTCAGTATAGATTGAACCAAGATGCCAAGACTCTCATGGCTGCATTTGAAGAAAGAGATGGGCAGCGGTCAATGCAAGAATTCCTCCAACAACCTGAAAAGCAACATGACAACACCAGATTCCAGGGATCACACAACAAGAAGACTTGAACTCCCTATTCCAGAAGACGTAGAAGAAATCGACTTTAAATATAACATTATGAAAATAATAAAAGACTTTAAACAGGATGTGAAAAACTGCTGTAAAGAAATGGAGAAGACAAACAAAAAGGTAGAAGAAATTAATAAATCTCTCAAAAATACCCAAGAAAATCAAGATAAAGCAATCAAACAGGTAACGGAAACAGTTCAAGACTTGAAAAGTGAAATGGAGGAAATGAAGAAAACACAAATTGAGAGAAGGCCAAATATGGAAAATCTGGGTAAACAAACAGGAACTACAGAGACAAGCATAACCAACAGAATACAAGAGATAGAAGAAAGAATCTCAGACACTGAAGATACTACAGAGGAAATAGACTCATTGATTAAAGAAAATAACAAATCCAACAAACTCTTAGCAAATAACATCCAGGAAATCTGGGACACCATAAAAAGACCAAACCTAAGAATAATAGGGGAAGAAGAAGAAGAAGAAGAAGAAGAAGAAGAAGAAGAAGAAGAAGAAGAAGAAGAAGAAGAAGAAGAAGGATTACAGCTCAAAGGCCCAGAAAATATATTCAACAAAATTACAGAAGAAATCTTTCCCAACCTAAAGAAGGATATTCCTATGAAGGTACAAGAAGCTTACAGAACACCAAATAGACTGGATAAAAAAAAGCATCCCCTCACCATAAAATAATCAAAACACAAAACATACAGAATAAAGAACAAATATTAAGAGCTACAAGGGAAAAAGGTCAAGTAACATAAAAAGGGAAACCTCTCAGAATTACACCTGACTTCTCAGTGGAAACCATGAAAACCAGAACGTCTTGGATAGATGTGCTGCAGACACTAAGATGTAGTGATGAGGTGAGCAGGCCTGCTTTTTGTCCCGGCTCCCACATGATTAGCTTTACATCTGAAATAACAATGCACAAATTGTATTCATTTAATCACTGATTGGTCCATTAATTCCTGCCTCTTAATGGCTAATTCTCGCATCTTGACTAACCCATTTCTAATAATCTGTGTAGCACCACAAGATTGTGGCTTACCAGGAAAGATTCTAGCCTACGTCCATCTTGGGCTGGAGCTCATGGTGTATTCCTCACTGCCTTTTTCCTCCCAGTATTCTGTTCTGTCTTTCCCGCCTACCTATGTCCTAACCTATCAGGCCAAGCAGTTTTCTTTATTAATTATCCAATGAAAGCAACAGATAGATAGAAGACCCACCTACATCATTTCCCCTTTTTCTGTTTAAAAAAAAGAAAGGCTTTCATTTTAACATAGTAAAATTACATACAACAAAACAGTTATCAAGTAAGAATTGCAGTTACAATATATATATAGAGAGAAAATCTAATTAACATGACTACAGGCTTGATTATTATTGATTATCCATAACAACCTATATTTCTTAATTATATATTACATTTTTAAAATGAACTACACAATCACAATACCTTAATCAAGAGCAGAAATACATACATATATATATATATATATAAAACAAAATTGACCTTAAATTTATATCAATAGAGTAAAATTTATACCAAAGTAAATTATTCATATCTATATCATATCCCCCTTTAAATGGAAAAGAATATTTATAAACATTATTTGGGAACATAGGCACAGTTTTTTCTCTCCAAACTGCTTCCTGCTATATGGGGGTGCTGCTAATCAGATCTTTCATGGTGTAGCCCATGTGCCAGTTTCATCTCAGTTGGCAGTTGAGAGAAGTAATTTTTTGACAGTGTTCACAGCAATCTTTCAGGAGGGCGTGGTCTATCATATCTTATTGGGATAGAAGCAATCCACAGGGTCTCATCCTCTGTGAAAACAAAAGAAGGACTTTTCCAAAGCACTATAACCTTAGATCCAAATTTTGAAGTCAAGTTATTTTCAAAATATCTATCTTGTATTAGTTTATCAACATTTATAAACAAATATCTTTTAGCAGCTGTTGCTCCTTCCTCAGCATTCAAACAATTCAAAGAGAACATAATAGCATACAGTATCAAGATTTTCTGTGTATTTTCCATCTTTATGCGACTTTATTTTACCTCTGTTTCATTTATTTTTAATTTTTGAGACAGGTTCTCTGTATATCTTCACCCTGGAATAACTCTGTAGACCAGGCTGTCCTTGAACTCTCTGAGACCCATCTGTCTCTGCTTCCCAGGAATTGGGATTAAAGGTGTGTACCACCACACCCAACTACTCTCTTTCTTTCTTTCTTAAGAACTTAACTTTTTTTTCAAGCCTGCATATATTTTTAAACACACTGTAAACCATTTAGAGTTTTTTTTTCTCTTCGAATCTCTCTTTACTGTATATCTCTCTTTTTCTAACTACAGGAGTCTAAGGAGAGGATTAGAGCCATGACTTTGACGGCTGGATCCAGCCCATTCCTTAGCTTTCCAGCCTTATGGCAGAGGTACCCGCAGGAGACATGTTTATTGCCACAACTCTATGGCATTTCAAGGTCCTTGCCAGCAAACAAATTGAGTGTTGTTTAACACTCCAAAGCTCCATAATTAGGTCAGCCTGCTTGAAAGAGTCAGAGTTTGCCCTGGCAGGATGGCCCAGAAAGCCAGCATTTTAAAAAGGGGCAACTTGTTTCCTGCTATGGCTGAAAACCGAAAAGCATACGTTCAGCTTTTCATCAACACCGCTTAAGGGTTTTGTGGCAGGATCTCTTAAAAGAGCTGCAAGCTTTGCAGCTAAAGTTAAGTCAGGAAGCCTCTTCTTAAATGAGAGTGCTTGCTTGCCTCTAGCAAGCAGAGCAGACCCGAGAAATTGCTGCTACCAAGAAAACATGCTTTACTCTATTCTTTCCCAAGCTTTCTCAGGCTTTCTGTGGATTCAGTTATCCACATTGGATGCCATTTGTAGTGATGAGGCAAGCAGGCCTGCTTTTTGTCCCAGCTCCCACATGGTTAGCTTTACACCCAAAATAACAACACACAAATTGTATTCATTTAATCACTACTTGGCCCATTAGTTCCAGCCTCTTAATGGCTAATTCTCACATATTGATTAACCCATTTCTAATAATCTGTGTAGCACCACGAGATTGTGGCTTATTGGGAAAGATGCTAGCCTACGTCCATCTTGGGCTGGAGCTCATGGCATCTTCCTCACTGCCTTCTTCCTCACAGCATTCTGTTCTGTCTTCCCCGCCTACCTATGTTCTGACCTATCAGGCCAAACAGTTTTCTTTATTAATTAACTAATGAAAGCAACAGATAAATAGAGGACCCACCTACATCACTAAGAGACCATGGATGCAAGCCCAGACTACTATACCCAGCAAAGCTTGCATTAACCATTGATGGAGAAAACAAGATAGTCCAGGACAAAAACAGATTTAAGCAATACGTAGCCACAAACCCGGCCTTACAGAAAATACTAGAAGTAAAACCACAAACCAAGGAAGCCAACAACACCCATACTAACACAAGCATCTAACAATCCTCCACCAGCACAACTCAAAGAAGGGAAACACACTAACACTATCAACAGAAAAAATAACCGGAGTTAGCAACCACTGGTCATTATTATCACTTAATATCAATGGACCCAATTCACCTATCAAAAGGCACAGGTTAAGAGAATGGATATAAAAACAGGATTCAACATTCTGCTTTTTCAAGAAACACACCTCATCCTCAAAGACAGACACTACCTCAGAGTAAAAGGTTGGGAAAAGGTTTTCCAATCAAATCGACCAAAGAAACAAGTGGGTATGTCTATACTAATATCTAACAAAAATGATTTCAAACTAAAGTAAATCAGAAGAGATGGAAAAGGACACTTTATTCTCGTAATATTGTTGAAGGAGCGGCAGAGGCCCACTTCCTGCCACCCAGCTCCCGCACAGCTAGCTTTATACTCGAAATAATTACATGAAAACTGTATTCTTTTGAATACTGCCTAGCCCATTTGTTCCAGCCTCTTATTGGCTAGCTCTTACATATTGATCTAACCCATTTCTAATATTCTGTGTAGCACCACGAGCTGGCTTACCAGGAAAGATCTTAACCTGCGTCTGTCTGTAGTGGGAGAATCATGCCGACTCACTGACTCAGCTTCTTTCTCCCAGCATTCTGTTCTGTCTACTCTGCCTACCTAATTTTCTGTCCTATCAGGGGCAAGCAGTTTTCTTTATTAATAACCAATGAAAGCAACAAATAAATACAAGACCCACCTCCATCATAATAGGAAAAATTCATCAGGAGGACGTTTCAATCCTGAATATCTATGTCCCTAATATAAAAGCACCCACATATGTAAAAGAAACATTACTAGATCTCAACGCATACATCAAACCCCACACTCTAATTGTAGGAGATTTACTGTCACTGTTCATTATCTCTTACTATGCATTCTTCCTTGGTGTCCTAACTCTCGGCAAAATTAAACAAAACAGTCAGCTCTGTATTATATACATGATTATATATGTGTGCAAAACCATGAATAGAGGTTTCATTGAAAAGTAGACATTACCTAACTTTAGCCTCAATGACAGGAAGAACTGGGACAAAAATATTCATGAGATGCAAATCCCTCTTAATTACAACTAACATGGTGAGAGTCATGGTTATATCAAACTAGAGCTTAAACAAAATTTTATTTCTAATATCTGGGCGATACCTGAATCACATCAACAGTATTGTACAAATTTTATATTTTACGATTGTGAACTGAGCCATTGACAACCTCCTCCCCCATGCATCTTTCTAGGCGAACGTCTCAAACAAAAGTCAGAGGTGCAATGTATCCTGCTGTGTCAGGTCAAGTCACTACTAAGGACCTGAAAAGTGCCTTTGTTCTACCTTCCTTATAAAGACTCTGGCCTTGCTTCCCCCAGCACAGACTTGGGAGCAACTCCAAAGCCTCCTCCAAGATGCTGGTGGTTCTACTCACAGCAGCCTTGTTGGCCCTGAGCTCAGTTCAGAGATCAAATGCAGGTATGAAATAGGGTAGACATTGGTTCTATGAAATGGGAGTTGGGCAACACACTGAAATATAGTGCTGGGAGAAATGTAAAAAGATAAATTAGAAACTGAAACAAATGATTAGGAAAATATAGTAGAATGTTTATATTTTCATTTTGCACTGGATATTAGACTTTGCTTATAGTAAAATTTAAGAAACTATTTTACAACAAAATAACATGAGTGCATTTGTGAAAAGACAAGTGATGGAGGGAAGCTCAATTCTCAAGGAATTATGAGAAGTCAATAGTAAATATTGCTAACTTTGTTGTACAGAAGAGAGCAAAAACTGAAATAAGTAAATATATCTCATAGTTGTTTTTGAGACAAGGAAAAAAGTAGTAATTTGAAACTGTATACAATCAGCTAGAAATATTAGTGAATAATTTCTTAAATTATTTTTGAGCATGAGTGCATACAGAACTGTCTGTGTATGTGAATACATGTATGTGTATGTGTAAGATAAGGAGGGAGACAACACACAGATACAACACATGCAAAGAGACAGAGAAACAGCAACAGAGACAGAGAGAGACAGAGAGAGTATTTTTTTTAACATTCCAGTTAGAGGACAGCATATTGTCAGCAAGATTTGTATTTCTACCATATGATTCCAGGAACTGAATTCAAGTCATCAGACAAGCACTTTTACTGACTGAGATATATTTCTGGGATTCTTTCTCTATTTTAATGACCCATATGCAATTTTCATTGTTCTTCACAAAAAAATTACAGCAATGCTTATTTTTACTTCATGTATGAAATACCTGTGGATATGTTTCATATAGCAAATGAAAGTCAACAAGAACAACATAGAAAACATAAACCTGTCAGAATGAAATTCCTATATTAAAATGAAGACTAACAGTAAGGGTTGCCAGAGGTACTAAGAAACAAAATAGGGTTGTTCCTGATCATAGAAACCATTCTGGCAGCAGTAACAGCAGCACTGTCCAAGAATAAAATACTTCTTAATTGATGTGAAGGTGTTATTGAATGTCATTGTATTTCCAGCTGAAAATTCTTGTAAGTAACCCTCCACTTCTCTTGTGCTTATTTTCTAGAGATCATCTATGAAGACTCTTCTGCTCAGCTCTTAGGTAGGGCCAGATTCATCCTATATGAACCAATTAAGCATGATTTATTTTTGGAATTATTCAGTTCTATAAAACTTTATAATTTTTTATTTTATGAAGTTAGCATGTGACAGCTTACCCTGAGATATATAGAAAAGCTCCCCTGCATTGTCTCTAGGACCTAGAAGAGGGCAATACACTGGAAGAGTAGGAAGTCAGGTTTTATGCCAGGAACATTTTGTCTCTTTCACAGATGGAAGCAATGATTTGCATATGATGAGCATATTGAGTGTCCTCATTTAAAATCTTCCATGACTGTATGTGTTGATCAAAGAATCCTTTTCCCATTGATTCCTTTTAGAATTATATGCTTCCACACTAGATATGTAGTTTCACAAATCTCAGACTCTCTCATCTTTTTAAAATTTATTTTTCTCAGTCAGCTCTGCACCCAAAGCTGAGTAATACATACAAAAGCACTGCAGGAAAACTGAATGGAAAATCTTCTAGTCTCTTTCCTATACTTCCTTTTGTTCTCCACATGGTAATAAGACCCAAAACAACATACTACATTTAAGAATACAGCATTGCTGTCACATATTGCTACATTGCCTAATTCTAAATAATACCATTAAAAATGTTTCCTGTTCCATCACTTTTGTCTGGGAATTGTAATGAAAACAAAATCACCTTTAATCCAATTTAAGAAGAAATATTTGTCCAAAAAGTTGAGCCATAAGAAAGTTATTATGATAAACATTTAAAAATTAAATTCTGGGAGAAAGAGAAAATTAAACTTCTTCTACATGGTTCTATGTCCTTGCAGAGGAAGAGTACCAAAGCCAGGGAAATGCTCAACAGCATCAGCGACCCCCTCCTGGAGATGCACCAAGCCCTTCTGATTCTGACAATGATGACGAAGATGGTGATGCTGGTGATGATGAGGGTGACAATGAAGAAGGTGGAAATGATCCAGAAAAACCACCACATCATCCTCGCCCACCTAAACCTGGAAAACCCCATGGCCCACCCCAGGAGGGAGGCCAGCATCCTCCTCCCCCCCCTCCTAAACCTGGAAAACCACATGGCCCACCCCACGAGGGAGGCCAGCATCCTCCTCCCCCTCCTAAACCTGAAAAACCAGAAGGCCCACCTGAGGAGGGTGAGGGCAGTGATGAAGATGGCGGGAACGGTGATGCAGAGGCAAGTAACCTCTAGAAATTTTCTACATAAATAAATGGTTCATCAGCATGACAAAATAATCAGACACTTTATCATTCAAACAAAGATGTGGGAGTCCCTCTGCTTGCTGTGAATACCAATGGTTAATAAAAAGCTTCTTTGGGCCTATAGATAGGGCAGAACAGAACTAGGCAGGAAAACTAACCTGAATGCTGGGAGAAAGAAGGCAGAGTTAGTGAGAAGCCATGGAGTTGCCAGAGGAGAAAGGCATGAGCCCCCAGCTGAAACCTTGCTGGTAGGTCATGACCTTGTAGTGATGAACTATTTAATGTAGATGGGTTAGGTAGGATAAAAGAGGTATCTAGCAATATGCTTAAGTTAATGGCCAAACAATGATTTAAATGATATGGTTTCTGTGTGCTTATTTTGGGGTTAAATACTAGGGAACGAATGAAGAGCCTTCTGCCAACAGCACAATCCCAAACTCTAGAGATCACCACCATCTTCCAAAAGGCATAAATATACATCTAAAACTTAAAAGTTCTCTATACCTTGATTTCTGTGACAAATGTGATTTAAATTCACTCTCCATCAAATGTCTTAACACTAACAGTGTTAGTTATCCCAAAAAATAAGCGTTATCTCAGAAAATGTTTGAATTACGGGATGTTTTTTTTTTTTCTCCCTGACCTTATTTATCTGTTTGTTTATTACAGGAGGAGTAGAAAACAGTTACCTTTAATGTCATTTCAATGGAGCAATGATGTTTTAAGAGAACCTTCAACACTCCAATAAAATATTTAGCTTGCAATTATTCTTTGTTGCTTTTTTAGTCTGAGCATGTATGAGTGAAATCTGGGGACTGTGGCTAAACCTAAGACAATTATAGACCTCTTCATTCAGTTTCATTAGAAAAGGTCCTACTTTCTCCATTTATGAATCAGTTCACTATCATTTGAGATACCGCCCATTTTTTCTTCTTACCAGGAGTTCTGCCCACAACTTTGCTGTATTTCCCAGAGATTTCTGATTTTAGCAGGAGACTTCACATAAGACATGATTTTCAATTTGAAAATATCTAACAGATAAAAGTATATAAACATGCTCTTAGTATATCATGTGTGTTGTTTGACTAGAGCCCTATAGACTAGCTCCCTAGGAGTACACGCAAAAAGAGTTCTTTCTTTCTTTTCTCACAGGTAACATGCTCTGTTCACAATTTACATGTTAGGAAGTTGCTGTTTTTGCAGCTGGTGTTCTTTTGGGCATTCAAGTGTCAACCAGCTCACATTCTTCCTCAACTTGGACAGTTTTACATATGTAATGGTGTCTTAGGGGCCAGATGTTCATTGTTTTCATCTCCCTAGTATTTTTATAAATAACATATACCTGGTCCTAAATGGCAAATAAAAATTTTAAATATTTTACGTATACCTTAGAGCAATCTTTCAATATTAATTTTAGGTTTTGTAAATGTTTATTCATTGATTTTAAATTTTGTTGAATTTAAACTAGAAAGGTAAAAACAAAATGTTTAGATGTTCAAAAAGTTCAAAAATTCTTAAACCTTCCAAATAGTTGAGCCTTAATACTGTAGGGATAAGCCCCAACTATTGGGGGCGTGTTCGCCTCGGGCTAATGTTTACTGATAAATCTGCTGGGCGTGATCCCAGCAGCCCCTCTTTTCTCTGCTTTGCTGTTCTCCACGGGAACCTGTGGTCCTGTAAGTCTATTTCCCCATTAAAGCTGTATATATTTTTATAATCTGTCTGCATTCATTTATGTCGATACATAATACTTAGACTCTTAACTTGCTGTTTTTGAATGCTCTATTCAAATTTTATTATTTTACCTAGATCATATTCTTCTTTTCCACATTTCACACAATTCTTTATGAAAACTAGAGTTCATAGAAATAGCACAATGGGGGATTCACAGAAATGACAATTTGGTGTCATTCTGAAATTTTGACACTTAAACATTTGTAGAAATAATTCTTTGGATGGCCATGAATCCAATAGGGCAATGAGCAGTGAAGATGATATGACAAGGTAGGGTAAGATTTATATGTATATTCATAGACACGGCTAACCACATTCATCTACAATATACACATAGCTGCATGTCATAATAAAACCATGAATTTTCATGACTGTCAGTAATCTAAATGATTCATCAAACATACTTCTGTTCCAGAAGAGTCCTCTGCTTACTCAGAAACAGGCTTTGTATGTCTAAACCAACATTATCACCAACCCTAATAGCAATAATATCTCCTTTTATAAGAAGAAATTATAATTTCTTTGCAATGTTCCAAGAAACTATGAAACTAAGCTGAAAGCAATAGTTTGGAGTTGGATGTATGAGAGAGGTTAAAAAATCATAAAACTCCAATAAAATATGACAATTTGTCAATAAAACTATCAGAATTTACTCAAGTGGCAAAATAGTTTTATTAGGCAGTTTTCAGGCAAATACCTACAAAGCCAAAAACAGCTGAAAAGCCTCAATACAGGGAAGAAAATTTATTTCTTATATACTTTAAATATCTTATTATCATTGTTTATTTCAATTAATTTATCTTATATTTAATTATGATTTGACAATTTCACATATATATGCATTTACTGTATTCATTCCTGAGTTTTCTCACAATTTTTTCCAAATCTCTGCACACAGCCAAAATCCTTTCTTCATGTCTACCTTCATATCTATATCAATATTCCTATCTATATCTTTCCAACTATGATGCATGTAGGAATATTACTAGAAGAGTGTTGTTCTGGAATTAAACCAATACCTCATCCTTGGCAACATGTAGCCTAAAAATATAGCTTCAAAGCTGTCTTACATCTCTGTAGTATAGTATTGTAGACATGCTTGAACCCTGGACTCACACTCTAGCACATATATAAATACTTCATTTTATCTGACATATGTTAGTTAAACTTCAAAAAAAACTATGTATGTTCACAGATTATAGTCCAACCTGACTTTGTGGTTTTTAACAGATCAAAAGATCAAATAAGTATCCATTTTCTCTGAAGTCCATTTAAGAGTAAAAATCTTTGTCTCTGTCTCCTTTCATCGCCTAAATGTTTTTCTTTGGGTTCACCTTCTTAATTAGCTTCTCTAGGATCACGCATATTAGGCTCAACATCCCCTATTCATGGCTAGAAACCAAATATGAGTGAGTACATCCCATGTTCCTCTTTTTGGGTTTGGCTCACCTCACTCAAGATAGTGTTTTCTATTTCCGTCCATTTGCCTGCAAAATTCAGGAAGTCATTGTTTTTTACTGCTGAGTAATACTCTAATATGTATATATTCCATACTCTCTTCATCCATTCTTCCACTGAAGGGCATCTAGGTTGTTTCCAGGTTCTGGCTATTACAAACAATGCTGCTATGAACATAGTTGAGCATATACTTTTGTTGTATGATAGGGCATTTCTTGGGTATATTCCTAAGAGTGGTATTGCTGGGTCATTGGAGCACCGGACTGAAATCTCAAGGTCCAAACCAAGAGCAGGAGACAGAGCACGAGCAAGGAACTCAGGACCGCGAGGGGTGCACCCACACACTGAGACAATGGAGATGTTCTATCAGGAACTCACCAAGGCCAGCTGGCCTGGGTCTGAAAAAGCATGGGATAAAACCGGACTTGCTGAACATAATAGACAATGAGGACTACTGAGAACTCAAGAACAATGGCAATGGGTTTTTGATCCTACTGCACGTACTGGCTTTGTGGGAGCCTAGGCAGTTTGGATGCTCACCTTACTAGACCTGGATGGAGCTGGATGGTCCTTGGACTTCCCACAGGGCAGGGAACCCGGATTACTCTTAGGGATGATGAGGGAGGGGGACTTGATGGGGGAGAGGGAGGGAAATGGGAGGTGGTGGCGGGGAGAAGGCAGAAATCTTTAATAAATAAATAAATAAAAATAAATAAATAAAAAAAGAGTAAAAATCTGACAGCATGTCCTTGTCAATATCTTGTTATGTGATCAAGTTCCTGTGAGAAAGCAAATTTAAGGGTGCGTGTTGTGTCATGTGGCCCTTTTATAATACACAATATGATCCAAGAAGGTCAGCACTCATTAGGTATAACATTTAACAAGATTTATTTATTTCATTTTCTATAAATGGGTTGGTTTTGCCTGTATGTGCGACTATGTATTACATGCATGTAGTGCCTATGGAGGAGAGAATAGAATATCTGGAATAAGAAATATAACTTGTTGTTTGTTACTCTATGGTTGATGAGACCCAAACCCAGGTGCTCTGAAAGGGAAACAGTAGTCTTAACTACTGATCCATCTCTGCAGCCCCAATGAAATATTAACTTTACATATCAGCCCTTCTAAATAGAATATTTTATGCCCACACAAATACATATAGAAATTATGTCATAATTGGGTCATATTGCTCAGTTTCTAAGACCTCATGATACAGTATTGTCTTCAAATAGCATCAAGATGTTGATGAAAGATATGCTTTTCCTATCTACCGATTAAAGTATATTTGTTAAATTTCTGAAAAATATGTCATGCACCTAGGTTATTAAGGCAGTGTTCCTGAAGGAAATATCATCTGTCATCCCCAAACTTCAGATAGCGAAACTGATGTATTTCCTGGCATGTATGAATAGTAGCTGAATCTTGTAATGATATCCTAAAGCTGTGTTTGTATAATATACTTTGCATTTTCATAAACACACATTTGCATGCCAAACCTGTCAAAAGAGTTATTAGGAAAATATGTAGGTCAATTTCTTAAACACGAAACTCATTCAAAATAACCAATTATTTTATTACTTTTTCTTAAAGGATTAGTTTCCATAAATAAATAATTACTTTTTGATTAAGAGAATGATAAATGATGTGTTTACCATTTATTATCAAGCAAAATCCATGAAGAAATGTTAACAAAGGAGGACCCTGAACTAAGTCACTAAGTCACATCTTATATCCTCTATCATTTGTTCCTGGCTTGGAAACTGCCTCTGCCTTCTTCATGTCCATTCTCAATGAAAACCCTGCCTCTTGGACAAAAGACTCCACTTTATTGGCTAGTGGACCACAGACAGGCTTCCTGTAACACCCCCTTTCATTTTATTTAAGAAGAAAGGTTCTAGCTCTAATACAGTAAAATTATATACGAGGACAATTATTATTCAAAATTGTGCAAAAAGAAAGCAAAGTTACCCAGTTTAACAAACCTGAAACTACATACAATAACAATTATCAAGTAAGATCACCTTACATTAGATTGGTGGTGTCAAGAGCAAATAATTCTCATGACAACAAAAGCCTGTGTTAATAAAACATTTCAAATTCCATGTTCTACAGATATTTGATGGGTTTGAATTGCCTACCTTTCTGAAGTATATGTCTGTATACCGGTAAAACCTAACTAATATGATTTCTTTATTATCCTATAAAATAATTATATAAATTATATAAATAATAAAATGTTATTATTATAACATTTAAGGACTGCAACTTCACATTGCATAAATGAGCAAGCTGTATAAGTTGTATAGGTCATATCTTATGGAAAAATAGAAGCATATGAACAGTATAAGGACAATAACCTCAAATTTGTAACAATATAGAAAAATATTAAAATGAAGTAAACATATATAAAGTATAACAAAAATAACATTAAATTTGTATCAATATATAAAATACCTTAAACATAAATAGAAACATATACAGTATTAAAAAGTATCCTTAAATTTCTATCAATATACAAAATGTATACTAATGTAAGTAGCTTAGAAAATTGTAATTTTTACTGCACAAATTAAGTAAAAAATTAAAGACTTATTTGAAAAACTTTTGTGAGTTTATTCTGAAAGGAAAATTAAGACTTTGCAAATCAGCAGGATATTGGTACCTTTTATTAATGATAAATTTCCTCATTATGAACAGAAAATGAACATTGAGAAAGAGCTTGTGGTAATTTTTGGGAAAGATTAACAGCAAACATCCTCAAATCAAGAGACTTCAATTTGAAAAAAGAACTGAATGGATCCTCACTCACACTCTACAGGAGAATGAATGCATCCACCTAAGGAATCTGAAGACAACTTAGCAAACAAGGTTTCTGAAGATAAAGAATGCAGTATCCAAAAAAAAGTGCCAAGAAAAAGAGTAAACTGGCTTATTGGTCTATCACATTTTTACAAGTATAAAATTTCATGAATCTTTGACTCCCGAAAAACCAAAAACAAATTAACAAAGAAAGAATCAAAAGAAGGTATTTAGCACATGAATCTCAAATAACCTAAGAAAGAGATGGGCAGAACATATTTTATATGGCAACACAACTTTCAGATTTTCTTCTGAAACCAGAGAAATAGAAATCTGAGGAAATATATGGGGTAACACACAAATCCATGTTAAAATACAATTCTTCTTATTTTTTCTCTCAATCTGTGTATGATTGTTGTGGAAGTTTAGAAAATGTACACATTGTAGTGGGAAGTAGAAGGTAGAAGGTGTGCTTTCTATGGAGACTATTAAGTCCAAGATTTACATTCCAGACACAGATTACTTAAGGGCTCTAATAACCTCCAGGTCACTAAGAGCCTAGGGCATCCTGCCCATCATTTAACCTCTCCTTTGTTAATGTCTTTTTGGTGAGTTGTTCCATAAATTATTTATATTATGCCTCATGAGTTCATAGATGACATTTGGGGGGAAGTTTACAGAATGTTCTGATTTACAAATTGGCAATACTTAAGAGGTTCAAGGAAAGGGCAAATGTCTGTATCATTTCATCGAGTCTGCTGTCCTTTTCTAAGATCCACCAAACCAAGACAAAGACCGCCTACCCCCCAAAAGCACTTGTTCCACAGTACACAATGTGAAGAAGTCTACCTGAGTATCCCTATGCTCCTCGTCTCAGACTTCATTTTCCTTACTGAAAGTATAAAACTGTCCTTTATGTCAGGATCACCTCTGATAAATATAGGATCCTAACAAAGGCATAATTAGGCAGACTTTTCTTCCTGTCCATTAGTTTCCAAATAACGGACACATAGACTCATTATTATTTATAAATGCTTGGGAATAATTAAGGCTTGTTACTAACTAATTCTTATATTTTCAATACATCCATATTTTTATCTAAGTTTGGCTGTCAGGTTTGGTAACTTTTCTAAGTACGGCATGTTCATCTTGTATCTCTCTGTGTTTGTTAATGACTTCTCTGATTCGGTCCATCTTCCTCCCAGTATTCTCAGTTTGGCTGTACTGTCTATACTTCCTGTTTTGCTCCTGCCCAGTCTGTTCCTTTATAATCAATGAGAAAGTACATATTTATAGTGTAAAAAAGGATTAGTGTATAACATTCTCCTCTTTAAGATTAATTAAAAAGTAAGTTTTTATACTTAATATACATATAAAACACTATATATACACATACATATATATATATAACAGTTATTTAGTAGGAGTTGCAGTTATAATACTAAGTTCATTTATATTTGGCAAATTTACAGATAATATTATTTTATTCAACTTATCTTTTTGACAATAAACATTTTATTTATTTTTCAATATTATTTATAAGAACAAACTTCTTATTTACATACCAATCTCAGTTTCCTCTGCCTCCACTCCTGCTCTGCAAATCTTCCACCTACCCTAGTCTATATCCATTCCTCAGAGATGGTGAATCGTCTTGGGGTTTGTCAACAAGTCAGACATATCAGTTGAGACAGGGCTAAATACTTCCACCTTGTACATAGTAGCTCTAATCTTTCTTACCAAATTTCCTCCTCATATGTAGTAACCCTACTCTTTCATACCTAATTTACCTTTTTTAAAATAACAATTGGAATTTTAATTAGGGGACAGAATTCTCACATAAGACCTGACTAGCTTAAAGAAGAATTCTAAACACTCAAAAATGGAGTCAAACTTGGCTTCTTAGTAACTGTCTTTCTCAGTAGGCTCTATGTGCTAGTGTAAAGGAGAGGCATGGGCGTTTTGAGAAATAGATTTCTGTTGGAATAATAGTGGCAAAAGACACATGGCTATTTTAAAAGGACATGCTACATCAAACACTAATATGGGGTTTATGCACAATTGCTGGCACACAACTTAATGGCAGCATTGACCCAAAAATTGAATTAATGAAAATGGCTTTTATGTCAATACATCCATCATAAAGCATAGTTCTTAGTGAAGCAGGCAGGGCAGAGCCAGATGCCAAAGCAGAGGGTTTGATCCTAGCCAAGTCATTTAGCAGTTGAAAGGCTCATGCAGTCAGTAAAGATATTCAATAAAGAGATATTCAGGTGGATAAAAAGCTCTAAATGGGTTACAATGTCTTTAAGATTTGGGAAAAAAAAGAGAAGATATAGGAAGATATAGACAATCTTAAGAAATATATAGCTTTGAGTTTTTCTCTGTTTAATTTAATGTTAGCTGTCGGCTTGCTATAAATAGCTTTTATTATATTTAGGTGTGACCCTTGTATCCCTAATCTCTCCAAGACCTTTATCATAAAGGGTTGTTGAATTTTGTCGAATGCTTTTTCAGCATCTAATGAAATGATCATATGGTTTTTTTCTTTCAGTTTATTTATATGGTGGATTACATTGATAAATTTGCATATGTTGAACCAGCCCTGCATCTCTGGGATGAAGCCTACTTGATCATAATGGATAATTTTTCTAATGTGTTCTTGGATTCGATTTGCCAGTATTTTATTGAGAATTTTTGCATTGATGCTCATGAGTGAGATAGACCTGTAATTCTCTTTCTTGATTGGGTCCTTGTGTGGTTTTGGTATTAGGATAACTGTAGCTTCATAAAAGGAATTTGGCAATGACTCTTCTGTTTCTATATTGTGAAATACATTAAGGAGTATAGGTATTAGCTCTTCTTGGAAGTTCTGGTAGAATTCTGCATTGAAACCATGTGGTCCTGGGCTTTTTTTTGGAAGGGAGATTTTTGATAACAGTTTCTAATTCTTCGCGACTAACAGGTCTATCCCACTAAAATCAGGAACACGACAAAGATGTCCACTCTCTCCATACCTCTTCAATATAGTGCTTGAAGTTCTAGCAATAGCAATAAGACAACATAAGGGGATCAAGGGGATTCGTATTGGAAAGGAAGAAGTTAAGCTTTCGTTATTTGCAGATGATATGATAGTATACATAAGCGACCCCAAAAACTCTACCAAAGAACTCCTACAGCTGATAGACACCTTTAGTAATGTGGCAGGATACAAGATCAACTCCAAAAAATCATTTGCCTTCCTATACACTAAGGATAAGGAAGCAGAGAGGAAAATCAGAGGCATCACCTTTCACAATAGCTACAAATAGCATAAAATATCTTGGGGTAACTCTGACCAAGGAAGTGAAAGATCTATTTGACAAGAACTTTAAGTATTTGAAAAAAGAAATTGAAGAGGACACCAGAAAATGGAAGGATCTCCCTTGCTCATGGATTGGAAGGATCAACATAGTAAAAATGGCAATTCTACCAAAAGCAATCTCTAGATTCAATGCAATCCCCATTAAAATCCCATCAAAATTTTTCACAGATCTGTAGAAGACAATAATCAACTTTATATGGAAAAACCAAAACCCAGGATAGCCAAAACAATCTTATACAATAAAGGATCGTCTGGAGGCATTACCATCCCTAACTTCAAACTCTATTACAGAGCTACAGTATTGAAAAGAGCTCGGTACTGGCATAAAAACAGAGAAGTCGACCAATGGAATCAAATAGAAGACCCAGACTTTAACCCACAAACCTATGAACACCTGCTTTTCGATAAAGGAGCTAAAAGTATACAATGGAAGAAAGAGAGCATTTTCAACAAATTGTGCTGGCAAAACTGGATGTCAATCTGTAGAAGAATGAAAATCGGTTTCTAGCCATAAATAAAAAACATTAAGCATATAATGTGTGATCCTATAGAAGTTAAATAAGAAAGCGATCCCAAAGAAAATCATATAGTCATCCGCATGGAGAGGGGGAAGTAGACAAGATTGCAGGGCAAAAACTGGGAACTTGCGGGAGAGGTGGCATGGGGCAAAGGGGAAATGGGATGAGAAACATGAGAAGGGGAGGATGGGAGGAGCTCGGGGGATTGGGATGGTTGGGATATAGGAAGGATGGATACGGGAGCAGCGAAGTATATATCCTATCTAAGGGAGCCATCTTAGGGTTGGCAAGAGACTTGACTCTTGAGGGGTTCGCAGGTGTCCAGGAATATGTCCCCAGCTGGTACCTTGGGCAACTAAGGAGAGGGAACCTGAAATGACCCTATCCTATACTGATGAATATCTTGCATATCACCTTAGAACCTTCATCTGGCGATGGATCGAGGTAGAGACAGAGTCTCAATTTGGAGCAACGGTCTGAGCTCTTAAGGTCCAAATGAGGAGCAGAAGGAGGGAGAACATGAGCAAAAAATCAGGACCAGGAGGGATGCACCCACCCACTGTGACAGTGGAACCGATTTATTGGGAGCCCACCAAGGCCAGCTGGTCTGGGACTGAATAAGCATGGGTTGATTCCGGACTCTCTGAGCATGGCAGTCAATGAAGGCTGATGAGAAGCCAAGGACAATGGCACTAGGTTTCGATCCTAATACATGAACTGGCTTTGTGGGAGCTTAGCCTGTTTGGACGCTCACCTTTCTGGACGTAGATAGAAGGACCTTGGTCTTCCCGCAGGGCACGGAATTTGGACTGCTCTTCAGTATCGAGAGGGAGGGGGAATGGAGTTGGGGGAGGAGAAGAGGAGTGGGGATAGGGGGAGGGAAGTGGGGGGAGGGGGCAATATTTGGGAGGAGGGGAGGGAAATGGGAAACGGGGAGCAGGTGGAAATTTTAATTAAAAAAGAAATAAATAAAAAATATAAAAGAAAAAAAAGAAAATAGATCCATATCTATCACCATGAACAAAACTCAAGTCCAAATAGATTAAAGACTTCAATATCAGTCCGAACACACTGAACCTGATAGAAGAGAAAGTGGGAAGTACTCTACAACACATGGGCACAGGAGACAACTTCCTACGTATAACCCCAGCAGCACAGACATTAAGGACAACATTGAATAAATGGGACCTCCTGAGACTGAGAAGCTTCTGTAAAGCAAAGGACACTGTCACTAAGACAAAAAGGCAACCCACTGACTGGGAGAAGATCTTAACCAACCCTGCCACTGACAAAGGTCTGATCTCCAAAATATATAAAGAACTCAAGAAACTAGACTGTAAAAGGCTAATCAACCCAATTATAAAATGGGGCACTGAGCTGAACAGAGAATTCTCAACAGAAGAAGTTCAAATGGCGAAAAGAAACTTAAGGTCATGCTCAACTTCCTTAGCGATCAGGGAAATGCAAATCAAGACAACTTTAAGATACCATCTTACACCTGTCAGAATGGCTAAAATAAAAAACACCAATGATAGCCTTTGCTGGAGAGGTTGTGGAGAAAGGGGTACACTCATCCATTGCTGGTGGGAATGCAAACTGGTGCAACCACTTTGGAAAGCAGTGTGGCGGTTTCTCAGGAAATTCGGGATCAACCTACCCCTGGACCCAGCAATCCCACTTTTGGGAATATACCCAAGAGATGCCCTATCATACAACAAAAGTATCTGTTCAACTATGTTCGTAGCAGCATTGTTTGTAATAGCCAGAACCTGGAAACAACCTAGATGCCCTTCAATGGAAGAATGGATGAAGAAAGTATGGAATATATACATATTAGAGCACTACTCAGCAGTAAAAAACAATGACTTCTTGAATTTTGCATGCAAATGGACAGAAATAGAAAACACTATCCTGAGTGAGGTAAGCCAGACCCAACCCAAAGAAAAACATATAGGCATCCTCCTGAATATTAACCTTCATCAGGTGATGAAAGGAGACAGAGACCCACACTGGAGCTCCGGACTGAAATCTCAAGGTCCAAATCAGGAGCAGAAGGAGAGAGAGCACGAGCAAGGAACTCAGGACCGCGAGGTGTGCACACACACACTGAGACAATGGGGCTGTTCTATCGGGAACTCATCAAGGGGCCTGGGTCTGAAAGAACATGGGATAAAACCGGACTCGCTGAACATAGCGGACAATGAGGACTACTGAGAACTCAAGAACAATGGCAATGGGTTTTTGATCCTATTGCACGTACTGGCTTTGTGGGAGCCTAGGCAGTTTGGATGCTCACCTTACTAGACCTGGATGGAGGTGGGTGGTCCTTGGACTTCCCACAGGGCAGGGAACCCTGATTGCTCTTAGGGCTGATGAGAGAGGGGGACTTGATTGGCCGAGGGGGAGGGAAATGGGAGGTGGTGGCGGGGAGGAGGCAGAAATCTTTAATAAATAAATAAATAATTAAAAAAAGAAAATATATATATATACATACACGTTTAAAGTATTAATTAAAGACCCTAAGAAGGGAATAAAATAATATAAAAGAAAATGTCACATAAGACTGGAAGTATACAGAATGTCTCGGTCTTACGTGTAACTATGTTTTTAAGTTTTTGGCTGCTAATTGTTTTTGTATTAAAGTTGCTGAACTAAGTCAACCTATATATTTTTAAAATGTTTCAATTTCAAAATGGGAGTCAAAGATATGTTACTCTGAGGAAGTGGTAATGCCTTTAGACATAAATAAGAAGCTATGCATTTATTTAAGATGGTATGACCAGATTAGACTGATTCTGCAAATTCTGACTACAGACATAAAGAAATAACCCTAAAAAACTACAAAACATGTAGCATATATTTTGCCCACTCAAACATAAAGAAAGAATCTGTAGGTAACTTATACACACCAGATTCCATATATAAAATTCATGTTACCTTTAATACTTGATATATTTTCAGATCAAGGAGAAAAAAACACTAAGGAAAATGAATAGTCCAGGCAATTCCGTATCTAAAACAGCTCCAAGGTTGCTAGCTTGGAGATGATCCAGTCTCACAAATACTCCAGCCAAGATTTAACCATTATCTGGAATTCACAGGGAACCAAGTATACCAGTAAACCTAAACAATAAGAAATAATTTAAAGAACAATGCCCACATTGTGAAAAGATGTGTTATGGATATTTATCATCATTAAAGGTGGATTGATTGCAAATTATTATTGGCAATAGCCAAGAAAAGCTAAATTAAGGGGATTAAATTCAAGGTTCTCTTTATGAAGGGAAAAAAGAGGACTATAGAAATGATAGAATAAAAGGAAAGATTATTGAAACTACTTTTAAAACAAGAAAGCAGCTGCTAGTCTTAGTTATTTTACATTGATATGGATTTTTATATACTGAAACAAATCTGAGGTTTTTTCGTTATATATGTATATATGTTTCTACTCTTGTTTAAGGTATTTTTTGAATTTTGTTATAAGTAAGGGTATTTTTGTAAGGACACACTTTATACATCCTAATCATATATATGGTTTTATACCTATGCATATCATTTAACAATATAATGCAAATTTATAGTCCATCAAAGTTATTAATATCAACTATTTAGGATAAAAAATAAATACAGGCTAGTAGGGATTCCCTAATACAGACAAACTTAGAGACATGTTGGATATGTTTTTAAATTTAAAACAAAGATATATTTAGATAGATGGTCTTTAAACACTTCAGAATATGGGATTTAAGTTGTTGTAATATCATATGGATTTTATGACAGTGAGACATGTCTGCTCCTGGCAACATCAATCCACTACAGAGAAGAAAAGGGTCGCTGAAGAAACTCTATAGAGATTTTGTTTTCTTTGTGATGAAAACTAGCCCAATAGGCAAAAAAAAAAAAAAAGCCAACCATGCCTCAGTTGCTGCCAATAAGTATTCTGTCCAATCTGGACCTGCAGGATGCAAAAGAAAGTAACTGCCAAAGTCTGCGAATACGTAGTCAAATACAATCCTTCAAAATTCCCTGTTTCTCAGGAAAGTCTGTGAGATAATCTAGATTCATAGGACAAAGATGAGAGCCCCAATATTATAGAAGTACCTAGGGTGACTCTAAAAAAGTCAGATGTTGCTGTTATTAGGTAAGATTTGTGAAATACAAATAGACTGGGTATTCTAACTACAATTCTTATTTAATAACTGTTTTGTTATATACAGTTTACTATATGAAGTTTGAAACCTTCCTATTTAATAAGAGGGGGAAATGCTGTATAACATTCCTCTCTACATTGTAATTATGTGTTATTCTTTCTGGTTAATAAAGAACTGACTGACCAGTGACCAGACAGGAAGTATAGGTGGGAAACCAAACTGAGAATATCGAGCGGAAGAAGGACAGTATCAGAGAAGACATCAGAGATGCAGAGGAATTTGGATGTGTAGAAAATAAAATACCAAATCATGATCCATGTGCCAGAAGGTAGATAAGAAATATATGTTAATTTAAGATTTCAGCATTAGCTAATACCAAGCCTGAACTATTAGCCAAGCATTTATAAGTAATATCAAGCTTCTGAGTAATTCTATCAGAGCAGCCATGGCACAGGTAAGCTCTGTTTACCGATGTAACTGCTCCTTTGACTTTCTAAAGGCCCGTGGGACAAGATTACTCTGATATTGAAATAACAACAGTTAATTTGCCATATGATAATATATTTTGCTTTCATAATGCATCTATTATGAATATAGGAAAAAATACCTGCCATTGTATCTCTGCAGTTTTCACATTATCTATCAAAAGCACACTATTAATTTGGGCCTCATATAATATTGCTACAAGCCACAACATTATACAGTAAATGCTCAGTCATTTCTTCACTAGTGACTAATCAAAGCCAAGGGCCTTAGTGAAGGTTTTTGAACCAAAGGGCAAGGCTTTTTGGCATTAGTGTTTTGTGAATGAGTAGCTGTATTTTGCTGTAGACTTTCAATGTAGCTAACTCCCCTTCTGTTACACATTTGTGAATTAATACCCACAGTTAAGAACTGTCTTCCCATACCTATGTGTAAAAACAGTTTTTCACTGCCACTTTCCTATTCCTCTCGTCTAGGTTAACAGAAAGGCCTTCCTTGCTACAAACATGTTTATCATCAGTTTTTTGGTCAGTGCTTATGGTCCAGGGGAGTACATTCCATTTAAGACATTGACAAATATCCAAGGACATCGATACTATTAGCCCAAGCTCATGCTCCGGTTTTACTTGAAAACCAGAACAACTGATAACAGATACTCCAGAATTAATAGTTTAGAGACATGGGTTCCTTCTTTGTTTCTACCATCTAATGAAAAACCCCAGACCTAGGCCCATAGAGGATGCAACATCTGGTGTATGTGATATTTGATCGAGAACCATACCTTTTCCCTGACTGTTTGTGTATGGTGCTTGGTTACCTGATTCTATGTATGCTAGCAGAGGAAAAATGTGGTGCACTGAAAATAAACTTTTTAGCTCTTTTAACCCCTAAAAATATAGCATACCACACTAATTCTTGCCCTCTAAAATGCATCCCTTGATGATTTCTTTACTTTCTTAGCTAAATTTATCTATTATGACGTTCACCTGATGTGCATTATCCACCTTTGAGCTAACAGTTATGGACCTATGTTTGTGTGTGTGTACCTGTGTGTGTTTGTGTGTGTTTGTGTCTGTGTGTATAATTAATTTTCTGATTTATTGTGGGGCATAAGAATTTCAGCACTGGAACCTGCTAGGGCTGGGGAATTGCTGGCTTTAAGGATATATAAGACTGGGAATGCTTGCAATGGGGAAAACTGATAGAAATAAGAAAAAAGAGGAGGAACAATAATAAAGAAACATGGATAGATGAAACCTTTTCTGAGTTGATTTCTTAACCTTGATATTATTTGACCCACCCCATATAGCTTATTGTAACACCTTTACTTGAAAACTGAGAGAAAGTTGTATAGGCTTGAACTTTAAGGCTCCCTTTAAAATATCCTCAGCACTTGTTCATAGAAGACTCACATGCAAATTCACACTTTTATAGTATGGGACCAATGGTACACACTGGATAAGGGCACTGTCTTAAGAAGCACAATCACATGGAACTCTATGAGTTTAATTAATCCAAATACTCTTTAAATTTCCTCAACACATAGACATACAACACACACACACACATACACACACACACACACACCTCACTCTAAATTTAACAATTACACAAGAGCTTTGCAAACTCAATTATGGAAACTCAATAGTTCATGATTTTTCATGAGAATATTCAGGTATGTCCTAAAGATAAACAAAATGGAGTTCAGGACAATATCCAGTGAGACCTATAGCAATCAAATGATGGCTTGTAGAATAGACAATACATAGTTGGCAAATATTGGCTTAAAAAAATAAAAACCAACCTTAGAAAAGTGAGGTTAGAGCTACCTATTATGGCTCATCCCTATAATATTAACACTTGAAACAGGGGGAAGAGTAGAAAAATTGAGGCCAAACTAGGCCCATCATAAAAGTAAACCCAAACAAAAACATAAACATAGATTCAAATGATAAATAAAAGGGGTTCCTGGAAAGTGCAAAATGATATAACATGATAAGTACTAGGTTGGATGATAGAGGACACAAAATATTCATGAGTACATTTAAGAAGAAAATGGCAGATGATTTTCTATTTTTAATAGGAAAAAAATCTGTACCCCAAACCCTCTGCTATTGATGAACGTGAGGGTGTAGATGTGAAGACACAAGAGAGTCAACCACCAACTTTTTCATGGTCCTCTTCATGGAAACTAGGAAGGCCTACCTGTAGAAGGAGCTGTGGGCAGGTCTACTTTTCCTCCTGCACAGCTCCCACATGGCTAGCTTTACACCTGAAATAACAACACACAAATTGTATTCTTTTAAACACTGCCTGGCCCATTATATCTAGCCTCTTATTGGCTAACTCTCATATTTTGATTAACGCATTTCTAATAATCTGTGTAGCACCACGAGGTGTTAGCTTACCAGGAAAGATTTAGCATTTCTGACCTGGTGGCTGGATCCATGGCGTCTGACCCAGAGAGGAGAGGCATGATATTTGCCTCACTTCCTCCCAGCATTCTGTTCTGTTTACTCCACCTACCTAATTTTATATCCTATCAAAGGGCCAAGGAAGTTTCTTTATTAACCAATGAAATCAACTCAAAACAGAAGACCCTCCCACATCACTTCCCCTTTTTCTGTTTAAACAAAAATGAAGGCTTTAACTTTAACATAGCAAAATTACATATAACAAAACAGTTATCAAGTAAGAATTACAGTTACAATATTTATATCTATTTTATCTTTTATCATAACAAAGGAAAACAAATATAACTATCTATCTATTCTTCAACTCTATCAAAGATTCCAGAAGGATATAATATTACCTAAGTAAATGAGAAGTAACAACTTACAAAACTCTAGAAATCACAGAGACATCTCACTGCCTGGACAGTCACACAAAGTTCCTCTGTACAGGCCCATAGTTTCCAGCAGACATTTCCATGAAGCAGGATATTTCAAAGGCAGTCAGGCACTATCTGCTGTGTCCTGTAGAATATCTCACAGACTCTTCATGAATCAGGAACGCCGTAAGACCATCTCACCTTTAGGCAAGTTCAACAGTCCTCTTTCTGCAGGTTCTCTGTGTCCAGTTTATGCACCAGTACAGGCAAGAGCAGTTTCTTGCCCAAATGGCTATCAAACTCCATAAGGAGCCTCTTCGATGCCCATCTTCCTTTTGAAGTAGATTGGTACTGCCAGGAGCAGATGTGTTCATTGTCAGGAAAAGCCCCAAGTTATTAAAACATTAAATGTCATATTCTGTAGTCTTTGAAAGATATGAAGAATGTTTATCTAAAGTATATCTATGCACATCTAGAAAACCTAACTATCATGAAAACAAGTTTGCCTATTATTGATGATTATCCTTTAACAACCTATGTTTTCTAATTTCACATTACATTTTTAAATGAACTACTCCATCACAATACCTTAATCAATATCAGAAATACATATTCATATAACAAAATTTACCTTAAATTTATATCAACAAAGCAAAACTTATACCCATGTAAATTATCCATATCTATAGCATATCTCCTTTTAAATGTAAAAGATCATTTATAAACAATATTTGGGAATATGGTCACAATTATTTCTTTCCAAACTGCTTTATGCTGAATGGGGGCACTGTTATTTAGGTTTTTCATGGTGTAACCCGTGTGCCAGGTTCATCTCAGTCGGCAGTTGAGTGAAATAATTTTTTGAGGGTGTTCACAGCAATCTTTCAGGAGGGCGTGGTCTATCATACCATATTGGGATAGAAGCAATCCACAGGGCCTAATCCTCTGTGAAAACAAAATTAGGACTTTTCTAAATCAGCATAACCTTAGATCCAAATTTTGAAGTCAAGGTATTTTCAAAATATTTATCTTGGATTAGTTCAGCATCATTTATAAACAAATATCTTTTAGCAGCTGTTGCTCCTTCCTCAGCATTCAAACAATTCAAAGAGAGCATAATAGCATACAGTATCAAGATTCTCTGTGTATTTTCCATCTTTCTGCAGCTTTGCTTTAACCTCTATTTCTTTTATTTTTATATTTTGAGACTGATTCTCTGTATATCTTTGACCTGAAATAACTCTGTAGACCAGGCTGTCCTTGAACTGGCAGAGATCCAGCTGTCTCAGCCTCCCGGGCATTGGGATTAAAGGCTTGTGCTACCACACCTTGAAGTCACAGAGGTCAATCTACTTCTGCCCCTTGAAGTCTCAAAGGGCAATATACCTCTGACTTTCAAGTGTTGGGATTAAAGGTATGTACCACCACACCCAAACTACTCTCTTTCTTTCATTTTCTTTTATACTTTTAAGAACTTTAACCTTTATCCTGCATATATTTTTAACACACTGTAAACCATTTAGAGGTTTTCTTTGTCTTTGAATCTCTCTTTAGTGTATATCTCTCTTTTTCTGACCATACGAGTCTTTAATTTACCAAACAATATAGGTAGGATTAAAGCTGTGGCTTTGCCAGATGAATCCATCCCATCTTTTTGCTTTCCAGTCTCATGGCAGAGGTAGCTGCTATAGACAGTTTTATTGCCACAACTCTGTGGTGTTTTAAGGTCCCTGCCAGCAAGCAAGCTGCAGTATTCTGCTCACAGACCACACTCAGTCAGACTGCCCGCCTGAGAGTTTGCCCTGGCAGGACAGCACAAAAAGCTGTCATTTTTAAAACAGCACAATTTTTTTCCTGCTACGGCTGAAAACCGAAAAGCATGCTTTCAGCTTTTCATCAACACCGTTTAAGTGTTTTATGGCAGGACCTCTAAAAAGAGCTGCAAGGTTTTGCAGCTAAAGCTGAGTCAGGAAGCCTCTCTTAGATGAGAGTGCTTTCTTGCCTCTAGCAAGCAGAGAAGACCCAACAAATTGCTGCTACCAAGAAAACATGCTTTGCTCGATTCATTCACAAACTTTCTCAGGCTTTCTGTGGATTCCGTTATTCATATCTGGGCACCATTTGTAAAAAAGGCAGCAGGCTGCTTCCTGCCACCCGGATCCCAGCCGCCCGGCTAGCTTATGCCCCAAAATAACAACACAGAAATTGTATTCTTTAGAAATTTATTCCAGTGGGTTATACCATCAAAACCATACTTAAAGTGGGTCAATATAATAGTTGCAAAGCAATTTCCATTTTCTGTCTCTCTTTCTGAGAGAGTAAGACTCTAGAATAGGAGAAGATAGGAGTTTAAAAACTGTGGTGAGTCACCATTGTGTTCTGAAGACCATTCCCAGTTCTCTGCTATATCTAACTTGCTCGTAACCTCTGAGCCGCCTGTGATACAAAAGGCCTTCACTGGCATGACCTCCTCTAACTAGAATTAATTTTCAAGATATATACTTTCATAGAGCCTAATATTGGGATTGAAATTTCAGCAAATAGATTTTTGGGAATCAAAAACATTTAGACTTTTCAATGACTAAGGCAAATGCAGTAGTATCACTCTGAAGCATTCCAAGTACAATTGGATAAAAACAAAGAAAAAAAGTCAAAGGCTGGTGAAGTAAAAGCAATTTTTACAGAAAAAGAAAATCCAAAGCATCAGAACCACATCAAAGTTATAAGAAAGGGGCTTGAGAAATGGCTCAAAGTTTAACAGCACTAGCTGCTCTTCCAGAGGTCCTAAGTTCAATTCCCAGCAATCAAATGGTGATTCACAACCACCTATAATGCCAGCATGATGGCATACACGCACTTAATAAATTAAATCTTTCAAAAGAATAAAGATATAAGTGAGAGACTCTGGATTTTGAAAAATTGAAAAGAAAACAATATTCTCCAATAAACTCAATTTTGGTTTTTTTACATGTGGAAAAAGAGACAAAAACAAGGGAATATTATGGAATTGGTAAGCTGCCCACATATCTATAAGAATGACAAATGGATTTTTTTTTATCTTGTAAGAAGTTAATAAGTAAACTTAATGCAACAAGATATAAGAAGGAAATGTGGAGATGGAAATAAATATAGGGATGCAGTATATTTCAGTTTTCTTTAGAGTTGCAAAGTATGTTTTGTGGTTGATATGTAAAATATAGCACTCTCTGGAATTACAGTAAATATAAAAGTAAAAGTAAAGTATTCATCGACTGTGTTTAGAGCCTGGTTCTAGGAGAAATTTTTTGACAAGAAAGCCAAAGGAGATTCTTTTCTCAAATTAAAAGTTATAAAGAGAGCAAGACATGGCAGTAAATGACTTTAATCTCAACATTCCAAGAACAGAGTCAAACTGAACTCTGATTTTGATGCCAGTCAGATCTACAGAGTAAAATCCAGTGAAATCCCTTTTTGAAAATATATTAATTAGATTTTGGAAATAAGCACATGCCTTCTCACATACTAATTTTATTTCTAGATTATTCAATGTAAATTGGTTTTATATTATATCTTTAGAAAACAAACAAAAATGTCTAACTGTATTCAAATGAAATCTAAATGATAAATATTTTTGATTTATGCATGGTTGAATAAAAGTTAGGAAACCAAATAGTACTCTGTGTGTGTGTGTCTGTGTGTCTGTGTGTTTGCAAAATTATACTACAAGGATTTATTAAGAAAAACAGCATGGAACATATGCAAAAATACATGCGTAGATCAATGAAATTAATTACATAAAAGAAAAGAACCCACACAGTATCTGAAGCATTTAATATTAACATAGCTGTCAAATATCCATTCTAGACAATATAGTACAAATTGTAATTGGTATTAATAATAATAACCTGAAGCCAGATATAGGAGTTAATGCTGAAAGATCAGAAAACCAGAATAGCCAGCCACGAGCTCTTACTTCTACTAAATCCTCAGTTCAAATAGGTGACACTAAACCTAGAAATCCTCTGACTGTCTCTGTGAAACCTCAAGCTGAATATAATCAACTGTCTCCTCCCACCTTATATTCCTCACTCAGAACATCCATATCAGTCCTATCTCCATCTCCCTCATGCACGTTTTAAAGGAGAGTGACTCCAAATACTGGAGTTAAAAGTGTGACCCTCCATTTCCTAGTTGTTTCTCTTTGAGACAGATCAATATAGTGTAGCCCAGGGAGGCCTTGAAAACACAGAGATCTATTTGCCTCTGCCTCCTGAGTACTGGAATTATAGGTATGTGCAGCCATTGCCTAGCCTCTACAGCTAACTAGTGCCTTAGCTCTTCCCTTTGAGCTTCAAAAAAGTGTTATTTGTTGATCATAAACAAAATATTACTATAAGAAATCCAAATGGTCAACAAATACCTCTTGAAAAATTGAAGCTCCACATGTAGATAAAAATACACAGATATCAATTTACCCTAAAAAGTACTCATTCCAAATTTAAAACGCTTTTAATTTAACCTTACTTTAATGAATTGAGAAAAATATGAAACTGTTTAGAAAGATACAGGGAACCTTGACGCATATACCGAGGACTTTCTAAAATTGATTTAAATAAAAAAAGAAGGACCCAATTGACAAAGGTGATTAGATGAAATTAAAAGGTACCACCCTGAAAAATAAAAAATAAGGAGGGTAAAATAAAAACTCTTACAACCTGTATATCCACACAGGAGACTAATATTCAGAATGTACAAAACTCTCAATTCATAGAAGTTAAAAAAATATTAAAAGGATTTTTTTCTTATATTCTTTGTTGTGAGCCAAGCCATTGTTCTACCCCTAAATGGGTATGCAACAATAGGAAAAATTAAAGACAGCTATTAAATGCTTTCTAAATATTCAACATTCATAGTTTTCATAGAAATGCAATTTATAACTCTGAGGCTATTCCACTTGATATCAGTCACCACAGACACCATGATTTGAGAAAACAACAACGAATATTGCTTATAATGTGAACAAAGAAGACGTTGAGAGTGAAATTATGATAAGAAATTGGACTCAAAATATGAACATCAATGCAGAATCCACACAAGTTAAAACTGGGAATTCCAAATGTACTGGTTCCATATTTTGTGTATTTTCTGTAGTTCAGTAAAAAATAGGACACGGAAGTAACTTTGTGACTTGATGAATTTAAATTTTCCATGATTGTAACCAGAACAGGTATAGCTGTGTAATATAGAAGAGCCAATCCTCAACTGCTTCAACCACTACAAGTTCTTATGAGCCTGTTGCATATTGTGTATTTCTTGGCCCACCTTAAAAATTAATGACTGACAGTGTTCCTCCTCAGATGTTCCACAAATTGTTTGTACTATTTCTGCTGAGTTTCTAGGTGATATTTTTCTAACCTAAAACCTTAATCCCGTTTACAAGTTACTAACACTGAAAAAGGTCAAGAAAAGGACTCAAGTTGTGTGATATTTGACAAAATCAACTTCTTTATTCCAGGACTCACCTAGCTAAGGTCAAAGCTGAGTTCCGCCAGAACAGCTAATCTCTCAGCTGTCCGCACATGAGCATGTATACCTAAATTTCCCCTCTCCTCCTCCTCTTATCAGAAAAAAGTTCACCAAGGGCAGCCCTGGTCGGGACACCTCATCTCCAAATCCTGCCCATCTTGTGTTGCGGGAGATCCTGTTGGATTGTTTGTGGTTTACGCCTTCATCAATCTTATATCTGCAGACACTGGAAAACTATCCTGTTAATATACATTGGACATTATTCACAACACTCAACTGCTTTAAATTTCAACTCCATGAGCTCTGTGAGAGTGTCTCAAGTTATATAGAACCAGAGAAAATTACCAAATGCAAATACACTATCCATTCAGAATACATCTATTGTCACCTTACGGGATAAAAAAACCACAACAGCTTTCATTACAGGTTTTCTCATCATCTATAGCAATTATTCAGTGATTTTTGTTTTGTCAGAATATCTCCATATGTTTTAAAATTGAGCATCAAGGAAATTGATATACATATCACAGGAAAGTCATGTAAATGAAGTATCATATAAATTAACATCCATGTGGCATTTTATGATTTATATAATCCACATACTTTCAAATTTCTACCCAATCCATACAAAAACTAGGCAATTATGAAAGACTGATATTGTTTCAAACATGAATGACAGCTCATTATATTTGAACTTTTGTACCTCTCAGAACAGAAAAAAAGTAGGATCATAGAGTAAAACAAAATAGTATCATTAGAAGACCCATTTAAATACAATATTTGCTAAGAATTTTGTTCTTTCTTTGGTATTTTGACATGAAGTTTCTTCATGTACCAGGCTTAAAAGTCCCAAAACACCATCATAAATATTGCTGCTCAAAAACTCACAGAGATTCAATTGCCTCATAACAAAAGTGCTGGGATTAATATGCGTTACATCAAACCAGGTTATCTGCTAATCAATTTTTATTAAAAGAAGTTGAAACTATGTTCATGAAGATTAGTGAAGCTATCTTTGTGATTACTTGTCCAACAGTTACTTGGAATCTCACCTGCTACTTTTCTTTATATAACACAGAGGAAAATGAAGAATACTATATGATGTCTTCTAGGTCTATGATAACATAGATTCTCTAATTTGAACCAGATCTGGGGAATTTTGGACATGATGGACAGCCTTTCTATGCCCAAACAGGCTGTCACTCTTGTTTGTTTCTTACTATGCATCTCTGCTTGGTGTCCTAACTTTGTAGAACTGAAAAAAAAAAAAAAGAAACAGTCAACTCTGATTAAATACATGATAACACATGGGTGTAACACCATAAATGTATATTGAATTGAAAAGTAGGCAAAATCTATATTTATCCTCAATGACAGGAAGAACTGGAACAAAAACATACATGAGTATGGATAGAAGCAAATTCCCTCTCAATTACAACTAACACATTCAGGATCATGGTTATTTCACCTGGAGCTTAAACAATCAAAGAACTTTATTTCTAATATCTGGATGTTGCCTGTGTTACATCAACATTTTTGTTTAACTTTCATATTTTATTATTGAGAACTCAGACATTGACAACCTACTCTTCATGCATCCTGCTAGGCTAATGTCCCAAACAAAAGTCAGGGATGCAATGTATCCTGCTGTGTTAGGTCAGGTCACCAGTAAGGACCTGAAAAGTGCTTTTGTTCTGCCTTCCTTATAAAGACTCTGGCCTTACTTCTCCCACCACAGACTTGGAAGCATCTCCAGAGGCTCCTCCAAGATGCTGGTGGTCCTGCTCACAGCAGCCTTGTTGGCCCTGAGCTCAGTTCAGAGAGCAAATGCAGGTATGAAATAGGGTAGACATTGGTTCTATGAAATGGCAGTTGGACAACACACTGAAATACAGGACTGGGAGAAATGTGAAAAGATAAATAAAAAACTGAAGAAAAGGATTAGCAAAACATATAGGAATCTTTATATTTTCATTTTGCACTGGATCTTAAACGTTGCTTCTAGTAAAATTTAAGAAACTATTTTATAACAAAATAACATGAATGCATTTATGAAAAGACCTTTTTGGTGGGGCATGATGCATGAGATCATGATACAGCTGACAGAGGGAAATTCAGTTCTCAAGGAGTTATGAGAATCCAATACTAAATAATGGTAATCTTGCTGTATAGAGGAATGTGAAAACTGAAAGAAGAAAAAGTATGTCATGGATGCTTTAAAGATAATGAATAAAGTAATAAATTTGAAACTGTATACTATCAGGTAGAAATATCAGTGCATAATTTCTTAAATTATTTTTGAGCATTGTGTGCATGCAGAATTTTCTGTGTATATGTGTACTTGTATGTGTGAGAGAGATAAGGAGGGAGACAAACACACAGATACATGGAGAAGGGGAAAAGAGAGAGGGAGAGAGAGAGAGAGAGAGAGAGAGAGAGAGAGATTGAATATTTTTTCACATTCCATTAGAGGACAGTATATTGTCAACAAGATTTGTATTTCTACCATATGATTCCATGAACTGAATACAAGTCGTCAGACAAGTACTTTTACCCACTGAGATATCTTCGTGGGACTCATTCACTATTTTAATGACCCACATAAAATATTCATTGTTCTTCACAAAGTATTTACAGCAATGTTTATTTTTACTTCATGTATGAAATACCTACAAATATATATCATACAACAAAAAAGGTCATGAAGAAAAACAAATAATATAAACCTGTCAGAATGAAATTCCCATATTAAAATGAAGACTAACAGTAAGGGTTGTCAAAGATACTAAGAAACAAAATAGTGGTTATTCCTGATCAAAGAAACCATTCTGTCAGCAGTATCATCAGTATGGTCCAAGAATAAAATACTTCTTAGTGGATGTAAAGATGTTATGGAAAGCTGTTTGTATTTCCAGCTGAAAAATCTTGATAAGTAACTTTTCACTTCTCTTGTGCTTATTTTCTAGAGATCATCAGTGAAGACTCTTCTGCTCAGCTCTTAGGTAGGGACAGATTTATCCTATATTATCCAATTAAGCATGATTTACTTTTGCAATTATTCAGTTCTATAAAATCTCATAAATTTTTATTTTGTGAAGTTAACATGTGACAGCTTACCCTGAGATGTGTAAGAAAGCTCCTCTGCATTTTTTTCTAAAGCCTAGAAGACGGCAATACACTGGAAGAGTATGAAGCCAGGATTTTAGACCAGGAACATTTTGTCTCTTCCACAGATGGAAGCAATGGCTTGCATATGATGAGCATATTGAGTGTCCTCATTTAAAACCTTCCATGAATCTATGGGTTGGTCAAAGAATTTTTTTCCCATTCATTCCTTTCATAATTATAGAATTCCACAAGATAGACAAGTAGTTTCACAGATCTCAGACTCTCTCATCTTTTTAAAATTTATTTTTTTCACTCAGCTCTGCATCCACAAAAGCACTGCAGGAAAACTAAATGGAACATCTTTTAGTCTCTTTCCTATACTTCTTTGTGTTCTCCACTTGGTTATAGAACCCAAAACAACATGGTACATTTAAGAATAGAGCATTGCTGTCACAATTGGCTACATGGCCTAATGCTAACTAATACCATTAACAAAATCCTTTCAGTTTTGTCACTTCTGTCTGAGAATTGTAAGATTTTGTAAGAAATTGTAAGAAAAATAAAATCACCTGAAGGTGATCCAATTTAAGAAGAAACATTTGTCTGAAGAGTTGAGCCATAAAAAAGTTATTATGATAAATATTTAAGAAATTACATTTCAAAAAGAATCAGGCTCATATTTTAGAAGGGTATTCTGACAGAAAGAGAAAAGTAAGCTTCTTCGACATGGATCTATGTCCTTGCAGAGGAAGAGCAAAAAAGCCAGGGCAATGGTCAGCAGCTTCAGGAAGATGAGGAAGGTGAAGAACCTGGAGATGCTGAGGATGACAATGGAGAAGAAAAACCACCAGAGAAACCACCACATCATCCTCGCCCTCCTAAACCTGGAAAACCACATGGCCCACCCCAGGAGGGAGAGGAGGGTAAACCCCGCCCTCCTAAACCTGAAAAACCAGAAGGCCCACCCCAGGAGGGAGATGAGCAGAAACCCCGCCCTCCTAAACCAGAAAAACCAGAAGGCCCACCCCAGGAGGGAGGTGAGGAGAAACCTCGCCCTCCTAAACCAGAAAAACCAGAAAACCCACCTGAGGAGGGTGGTAACAAAGAGGCAAGTAACCTCTAGAAATTTTCTGCATAAATAAAAGTTCATCAGCACGAGAAAATAATAGGACACTTTATCATTCTAACAAAAATGTGGCATTCTCTCTGCTTGCAGTAGTGAATACCATAGGTTAATAGGAAGCTTCTTTGGGCCTATAGATAGGGCAGAGTAGAGCTAGGCAGGAAAACTAACCTGAATGCTGGGAAAAAGAAGGCAGAGTCAGTGAGAAGCCATGGAGTTGCCAGAGGAGAAAGGCACAGGCCCCAGCTAGAACATTGCTGGTAGGTCCTGACCTTGTGATGATGAGCAACTTTATGTAGATGGGTTAGTTTAGGATATAAGAGTTGTCTAGCAATGCTATTAAATGGTTGGGCAAGCAGTGATTTAAATAATATGGTTTCTGTGTGCTTATTTTGGGACTGAACACTAGGGAACGAATGAAGAGCCTCCTTCCAACAGCACAGTCCCAAACTCTAGAGATCATCAGTGGCAAAGACATTTTATACATTGAAAACATGAAAGTTCTATATCTTGATTTCTGTGACAAATGTTATTTAAAGTCAAATGTCTACCAATTTTCTGAATGCTAACAGAGTTAGATATCCAAAAAACTAACAGATAGCTCAGAAAATGTTTGTATTGCAGGCTAGATCTTTCTTCTCCCTTACCTTATTTATCTGTTTATTTGTTGCAGGAGAAGTAGAAAACAGTTACCTTTAATGTCATTTCAAAGAAGCAATGATGTTTTAAGAGAACCTCCAACTCTCCAATAAAATATTTACCATGCAATTATTCTTTGTGGTTTTCTTGGTCTGAGCATGTATGAGTGAAATCTGGGGACTGTGGCCAAACCTAAGGCAATTATAGACCTCTTCATTCAGTTTAATCTGAATAGGTCCTACTTTCTTCATTTATGAATCAGTTCACAATAATTTGAATTTTTTCTTCTTACCAGGAGTTCTGCCCAAAACTTTGCTGTATTTCCCAGATATTTCTGATCTTAGCAGGATACTTAACATCAGATATGATTTTTTATAGTAAAATAAATAAAGAGATAAAACTTCATAAACATGCTCTTAGTATATTGTGCATGTTGTTTGATCAGAGCCCTATAGAATAGCTGCCTAGGAGAACCTGCAAAAGGAATCTTTGTTTCTTTTCCACATGTAACAATCTCTGTTCACAATTTACCTGTTAGGAAGTTGCTGTTTGTGTAGCTGGGGCTCTTTTGGACATTCAAGTGTCAACCAGCTCACATTATTCCTCAACTTGGACAGTCTTACATATGCAATGGTTTCTGGAGGCCAGATGTTCATTGTTTTCATCTCCCTAGAATTTTTATAAATATGTACCTGGTCCTAATCAGTATATGAAATTTTAAAATATTTTATGTATACCTTAGAGCAATACTTCCATCTTAATTTTTTAGGGTTTGTAAATATTCATGCATTGATTTGTAAATTTTGTTAAATTTTAACTAGAAAAGTAAATAGAAAATGATCAGATATTCAACCTGTTGAGGAATTCTTAAACCAAGCAAATAGTTGAGCCTTAATTTTTAGACTCTTAATTTGCTGTTTTGGGATGCTCTATTCATTTTTTTTTTTTTTTTTGCATTTTACTTAGATCATGTTCTTCTTTTCCTCCTTTCACACAATTCATTATGAAAACTAGAGTGGTCTTCATGAAAGTAGCACAGTGGGAGATTCATAGAAATGACAATTTAGTGTCATTCTGAAATTTGAGACTTAAACTTCTGTTGGCATAATTCTTTGGATGGCCATGAATCCAATTTGGCAAGAGCAGTATAGACGAAATGCCAGGATGTTATAAGATAGATATGCATATTCATAGACACAGGCTAACCACATTCAAGTACAATATTGACAAAGCTGCATGTCATATTGAAACCATGAATTTTCATGACTGTCAGTATTCTAAATGATTCATTAATCATCCTTCTGTTCCAGAAGAGTCCTTTGGTTAATCATTACGAGGCTTTTTTGTCTAAACCAACATTATCACCAATCCTAATAATTACAATATTTCCTTTATAAGGAAAGAAGATAATATCTTGGCAGATATTCCATGAAACACTGTAATCTATGAAACTAAACTGAAAGCAAAAGTTTTGAGTTGGATGCATGAGAGAGGTGAAAAAAATTCATAAAACTCCATTAATATTTGACAATTTATGAATAAATATATCATAATTTATTCAAGAGGCAAAATATTTTATTAGGCAAAGAATTTTCAGGAAAATTCCTACAATTAGATTATTCTGAGGAAAAAAAAGATAAAAGTCTCAATACATGGAATAGAATAACATTTCTTATATTCTTTGTCTTTAATATCTTAGCATGTCTACCTTCATATCTATATCAATATCCCTATTTATATATGTCCATTTATGAAGCCTCCTGGAATATTGCTTGAAGACAGTTGCTCCATAATTAAACTAATACCTCATCCTTGGCAACATGTAGCCTAAAAATATAACTTCAAAGCTGTCATACAACTCTGTAGTAGAGTACTTATTGAAGTGATTGAGCCCTAGACACATACTTCTGCACATAAATAAATACTTCGTTTTACCTGCCATAAACTTCAAAGAAATTATGTATGTTTTCAGATTACAGTCCAATATGACTTTGTGTTTTTTAACTGCTCAAGTCAGCATCTACTGTTCTCTGAAGTACATTTAAGACTAAAAATCGGTCAGGATGTTCTTGTCAGTTTCTTGATATGTGATCAAATTCATGCCAGAAAGCAACTTTAGGGGTGCATGTTGCATCATGTGTCCTTTTCATAATGCACAGTATGATCCAATAAAGTCAGCATTCATTCGGTCTAACATTTAACAAGAATTATTTATTTGGTTTTGTGTAAATGGGTTTCCCCTATGAATAATGTGTACCACATGCATTTATTGCCCATGGAGGAGAACAGAATATCTGGAACTAGAAATATAAAGATTTGTTTGTTACTATATCAATGCTGAGACCCAATACCAGGGCCTTTGAAAAAGAACCAAGTAGTCTTAACTGCTGATACATCTCTCAGTCACAATGAAATATTAACTTTACATATCAGCTCTTCTAAATAGAAAATTTTATGCCCACACAAATACACAATAGACGGTGTGTCATACTTAGGTCATATTGCTCAGTTTCTAAGACCCCATGATGCATTGTTGCCTTCAAATAGCTTCAAGGTTTTGATGAAAGACTTGGCGTTTTCTATCTACCGATTAAAATACGTTTTTTTAATTTTAGGAAAACATATTATGCACCTAGTATTTTAAGGCTATGTTCCTGAAGAAAATATCGTCTGTCATTCCAAAACTTCATATAGAGAAGCTGAAGTATTCCCTGGCATGTAAGAATAGTAACTGAATCTAGTAATGATATGCTAAAGCTGTGTTTGTATCATACACTTTACATTTTCATAAACACACATTTGCATGCCAAATCTGTCAAAAGAGTTATTAGAAAAATATGTAGATCAACTTCTTAAACATGAAGTTCATTCAAAATAACCAATTATTTTATTCCTTTTTCTTAAAGGATCAGTTTCCATTAATACATAATTTCTTTTTGATTAAGAGAATGATAAATGATATTTACCATTTATTATCAAACAAAATCCATGAAGAAATGTTAAAGAACAAAGGAGAACCCTGAAATGAGACACTAAGTCACCACTTATACCCTCCATCATTTGTTCTTGACTTGGAAACCTGTCTCTCCCTTGTTCATGTCATTCTCAATAAAAACCCTGCCTCTTGGACCAAAATGCTCCCCTCTATTGGCTAGTGGACCATTGACAGGCTTCCTGTAAAACTGCCTCTCATTTATTTAAGATGAAAGGTTCTAACTCTAACACAGTAAAATTATATACAAGGACAGTTTATAAAGAACTGTACAAAAAGAAAGCCAAGTTATCAACTTTGACATACCTGAAACTAAATACAATAACAATTATCAAGTAAGATCCCCTTACATTTATATTGGTGCTGTCAGGAGCAAATAATTCTCATGACAACAAAAGCCTATGTCATTAAAACATTTCAAATGCCATGTTCTACTGTTATTTGAAGAGTCTGAATTGCCTACCTCTCTGAAGTATATGTCTGTATACCTGTAAAACCTAACTAATATGATTTCTTTATTATCCTACATAACATTTAAGGACAGCAACTTAATATGGCATAAATGAGCAAGCTGTATAATTTGTATAGGTAATAGCTTATGAAAAAATAGAAACATATGAACAGTATAAGGACAATAACTTCAAATTTGTAACAATGTAGATAAATATTAAAATGAAGTATAAACATATATAAAGTATAACAAAAATAACATTGAATTTATATCAATATATAAAAATACTTTAATCATAAATAGAAACATATACAGTATTAAAAAGTATCCTTAAATTTCTATCAATATACAAAATGTATACTAACGTAAGTAGCTTAGAAAATGGTAATTTTTACTGCACTAATTAAGGAAAAAATTAAAGACTTATTTGGAAAACTTTTGTGACTTGATTCTGAAAGAAAAATTAAAACTTTTAAATTAGCAGGATTTTGGTACCTTTTACTAATGATAAAATTTCCTCAGTATGGACAGAAAATGAACTATGAGAAAGAACTTGCAGTAATGTTTTGGGAAAGATTAACAGCAAACATCCTCAAATCAAGAGACTTCGATTTGAAAAAAGAACTGAATGGATCCTCACTCACACTCTACAGGAGAATGAATGCATCCACCTAAGGAATCTGAAGACAACTTAGCAAACAAGGTTTCTGAAGATAAAGAATGAAGTATCCCAAAAAAGTGCCAAGAAAAAGAGTAAACTGGCTTATTGGTATTTCACATTTTTACCAGTATAAAATTTCATAAATCTTTCACCCCCAAAAAACCAAATGAACAAAGAAAGAATCAAAAGAAGGTATTTAGCACATGAATCTTAAATATCCTAAGAAACAGATGGGCAGAACAGATTTTATATGGCGACACAACTTTCAGATTTTCTTCTGAAACCAGAGAAATAGAAATCTGAAGAAAATATATGTGGTAACACACAAATCTATGTTAAAATACAATTCTTATTATTTTTTCTCTCAATCTGTGTATGATTGTTGTGGAAGTTTAGAAAATGTATACATTGTAGTGGGAAGTAGAAGGTAGAAGGTGTGGTTTCTATGGAGACTATTAAGTCCAAGATATACATTCCAGACATGGATTACTTAAGGGCTTTAATAACCTCCAGGTCACTAAAAGCCTGGGGCATCCTGCCCATCATTTAACCTCACCTTTGTTAAATGTCTTTTTGGTGAGTTGTTCCATAAATTGTTTGGATTATGCCTCATGAGTTCATAGCTGACATTTTGGGGGAAGGTAACAGAATGGTCTGATTCACAGATTGCCAATACTGACGAGGTTCAAGGAAAGGGCAAATGCTTGTATCATTTCAGAGTCTGCTGTACTTTTCTAAGATCCACCAAACCAAGACAAAGACCGCCTTCCCCCAAGAAGCACTTGTTCCACAGTACACAATGTGAAGAAGTCTACCTAGGTATCCCTATGCTCCTCTTCTCAGACTTCATTATCCTTACTGAAAGTATAAAACTGTTCTTTGTGTCAGGATCACCTACGATGAATATAGGAGCCTAACAAAGGCATATTTTAGGCAGACTTCTCTTCCTGTCATTCAGTTTCCAAATAACCAACACATAGACTCATTATTATTTATATACTTGGGAATAATTAAGGCTTGTTACTAGCTAATTCTTATATTTTCAATAAATCCACATTTTTACCTGAGTTTGGCCATGGGGTTTGGTACCTTTTGTCAGTATGTCATGCTTAACTAGTATATCTCTGTGTTCGTTAATGACTTCTTTGATTCTGTCCTTCTTCTTCCCAGTATTCTCAGTTTGGCTGTATTGTCTATAGTTCCTATCTGGCTCTTAGCCAGTTAGTTCCTTATTAATCAATGAGAGAAGTACATATTTATAGTGTACAAAAGGGTTATTCTATAAAATTTTCCTGTTTAAGACTAATTAAAAAGAAAGTTTTTAAACTTAAATATATACATATATAAAACACTGCATATATATACATATATAAAACATTTATTTAGTAGGAGTTATACTTAAAATACTAAGTTCATTTATGTTTGGCAAATTTACTGATAATATTATTTTATTTAACTTATCTTTGTGACAATAAACTTTTAATTTATCAATATTATTTCTTTTTTTATTTTTTTTCCTTTTTTTTATTGAAAAAAAAAATTTCTGCTTCCTCCCCGCCTCCCATTTTCCTCCCCCTCCTCCCGCCCCTCTCCCCCTCCCCCCACTTCTCTTCTCCTCCTTCTCCAGTCCCAAGAGCAGTCAGGGTTCCCTGCCCTGTGGAAAGTCCAAGGTCGTCCCTCCTCCATCCAGGTCTAGGAAGGTGAACATCCAAACTGTCTAGGCTCCCACAAAGCCAGAACATGAAGTAGGATCAAAACCCCTTGCCATTATCCTTGGCCTCTCGTCAGCTCTCATTGTCCGCCATGTTCAGAGAGTCCGGTTTTATCCCATGCTTTTTCAGTCACAGTCCAGCTGGCCTTGGTGAGCTCCCAATAGATAGGCTCCACTGTCTCAGTGGGTGGGTGCACCCCTCGTGGTCCTGACTTCCTTGTTCATGTTCTCCTTCCTTCTGCTTCTCATTAGGACCTTGGGAGCTCAGTCCGGTGCTCCAGTGTGGGTCTCTGTCTCTATCTCCATCCATTGCTAGATGAAAGTTCTATAGTGATATGCAAGATATTCATCAGTATGGCTCTAGGATAGGTTCATTTCAGGTTCCCTATCCTCAGGTGCCCAAGGAACTAACTGGGGACATTGCCCTGGGCACCTGGAAGCAACCTAGAAGTCCTTCAATGGAAGAATGGATGAAGAAAGTATAGAATATATACACATTAGAGTACTACTCTGCGGTAAAAAACAATGAGTTCTCGAATTTTGCATGCAAATGGATGGAAATAGAAAATACTATCCTGAGTGAGGTAACCCAGACCCAAAAAAAAGATCATGGGATGTACTCACTCATAATTGGTTTCTAGCCATGGATAGGGGCCACTGAATCTATAATTTGTGATCCTAAAGAAGCTAAACAAGAGGGTAAACCCAAGGAAAAACATACAGTTATCCTCCTGGCTATGGGAAATAGACAAGATTGCCGGGCAAAAAATTGGAATCTTGGGGGTGGGGTGGGATGGGGGTGAGGGGAGATGGGGAGAGAAAAGTGTGAAGGAGAGGATGAGGGGAACTGGGGGAAACGGAATGATTGGGGATAAAGGAAGATTGGATAGGGGAGTAGGGAAACTCGTATCTTAGTTAAGGGAACCACCTAAGGGTTGGTAAGAGACTTGAACTTAGAATATTATTTCTAAGAACAAACTTCTTATTTACATACCAATCTCAGTTTCCTCTGCCTCCATTCCTACTGCTCTGCAAATCTTCCACCTACCCTAGTCTATACGCATTCCTCAGAGATGGTCAATCCTCCTGGAAGTTGTCAACAAATCTGACATATCAGTTGAGACTGGGCTAAATAATTCCTCCTTGTATGTAGTAACTCTAATCTTTCTTACCAAATTTCCTCCTCGTATGTAGTAACCCTAATCTTTCATACCTAATTTACCTTGTTTAAAATAACAATTGGAATTTCAATTAAGGTTCAGAATTTACATAAGATCTGACTAGCTTAAAGAAGAATTCTAAACACTCAAAAATGGAGTCAAACTTGGTTACTTAGTAACTGTCTTTTCTCCATAGGCTCTATAAGCTAGTGTAAAGGAGAGGCATGGCCCTTTTGAGAAACAGATTTCTGACAGAATAATAATGGCAACATACACATGGCTATTTTAAAAGGACATGCTATATAAAACACTTAAATGGGGTTTATGCACAATAGGTGGCACACTACTTAATGGCAGCATGGACCCAAAAACTTGAGTTAATGAAAATGGCTTTCATGTCAGTACATCCATCATAATGCATAGCTCTTAGTGAAACAATGAGGGCAGAGCCAGATGCCAAAGCAGAGGGTTTGATCCTAGCCAAGTCATTTAGCAGTTGAAAGGCTCATGCAATCAGAAAAGATACCTGATATTCAATAAAGAGAAATTCAGGTGGATAAAAAGCTCTAAAAGGGTTACAATGTCTTTAAGACTTAGGAAAAAAGAAAAGATATAGACAATCTTAAGAAAGAAATAGAAGGGAATAAAATAATATAAAAGAAACTGTAGCATAAGACTGGAAGTACACAAAGTGTCTGGGTCTTACATGTGACTATGTTGTTAAGTTTTTGGCTCCTAATTGACTTTGTATTAAAGTTGCTGAACTAAGTCAACTTATATACATTAAACGTGTTTCAATTTCAAAATGGGAGTCAAAGATATGTTACTCTGAGGAAGAGATTATGTCTTTATACATAAATAAGAAGCTATGGATTTATTCAAAATGGTATGACCAGATTAGACTGATCCTGCAAATTCTGATACAGACATAAAGAAATAACCCTAAAAATCTACAAAACATGCAACATGTATTTTGCCCACTCAAACATAAAGAAAGAATCTGTAGCTAACTTATACACACCAGATATTCCATATGTTACCTTTAATACTTGATATATTTTCAGATCAAGGAGAAAAAAACACTAAGGAAAATTAATAGTCCAGGCAATTCAGTATCTAAAACAGCTCCAAGGTTGCTAGCTTGGAGATGATCCAGTCTCACAAACAACTCCAGCCAAGATTTAAACATTATCTGGAATTGACAGAGTACCAAGTATACCAGTAAACCAAAACAATAAGAAATAATTTAAAGAACAATGCCCACATTGTGAAAATATGTGTTATGGATATTTATTATCATTAAAGGTGGATTGATTGCAAATTATTTTTGGCAATGGCCAAAAAAAGCTAAATTAAGGGGATTAAATTCAAGGTTCTCTTTTTGAAGGGAAAAAAGAGGACTATAGAAATGATAGAATAAAAGGAAAGTTTATTGAATATGCTTTTAAAACAAGAAAGTAACTACTAGTCTTAATTATTTTACATTGATATGGAATTTTATATACTGAAACCAATCTGAGGTTTTTGTTATACATGTATATATGTTTCTACTCTTGTTTAAAGTATTTTTGCATTTTGTTATAATTTTAAGGGTATTTTTGTTAGGACACACTTTACACACATCCTAATCATATATATGGTTTTATACTTATGCATCTCATTGAACAATATAATGCAAATCTATGGTCCTTCAAAGTTATTAATATCAATTATTTAGGATAATAAAGATATACATGTTAGCAGGGAGTTCAGTGGCCAGAAGCTAACAACCTTCTTCTTTATTGCCAGGAAGAGACATCTCAGCAAGAAGTCAGTATCTACCGAGTTACATGTGGAAATTTTCCTATGAGTAAGCAATATGGAGGGTTCCTTCCAACTGACAGAAAAATCAGAAAGGATTGTCTACTTGTTATCACTGTCATTATATCATTATATAAATTAAATACCATGATATCTAATTCTTGAAATTAAAACAACCACCATCTTGTATTCTTTCAATAATGCAGAATTCTTGAACAGATGGCATTTAAATTCACTGTGCAGTAAATGCCTTAACCATATATTGTACATTTAAACAGCTAAGATAGTATCTCAGAAGATGTTGAATTTACATGTGACATTTCTATAGCTTTTCATGTTTCATTGCTTCAAAAAAAAATGAAGAAAATGATAATGACCTTTAGAAATTTATGCCACTGGATTATACCATCAAAACCATACTTAATGTGTGTCAATATAATAGTTTTAATGCAATTTCCATTTTCTGTCTCTCTTTCTGAGAGAGCAAGACTCTAGAATAAGAGAAGACAGAAGTTTAAAAACTGTGGTGAGTCACCACTGTGTTAGGAAGACTATTCCCACGTTCTCTGCAATATCTTAACATGCTCTTAACCACTGAGCTGCCTATGATATGCCAACAAAAGGCCTTCACAGGTATGACTTCCTCTAACTAGAATTAATTTTCATGAGATATAATTTCATAGAGTAATATTGGGGTTGAAATTTTGGCAAATAGATTTTTGTGAATCAAAACCTTTTAGACTATTCAATGACAAAGGCAAATGCAGTATTATCACTCTGAAGCATTCCAGGTACAATTGGATAAAAACAAAGAGGAAAAGTTAAAGACTGGTTATGTAAAAGAAGTTTTTACAGAAAAAAAAATTCAAAGCATCAGAACTACATCAAAGTTATAAGAAAAAAGCTGGAGAGATGGCTCAGAGATTAAGAGCACTGACTGTTCTTCCAGAGGTCCTGAGTTCAATACCCAGCAACCACATGGTGATTCACAACCATCTATAATGCCTGCATGAAGGCATACATGCAGTTAGAACACTGTATACTTAATAAATGAAATCTTTAAAAAAATAAAGATATAAGGGAGAGGCTCTGTATTTTGAAAAAATTGAAAAGCAAACAATGGTCTCCAATAAATTCAATTTTGATTATTTTACGTATGCAAAAAGTGAGAAAAATAAGGGATTATTATGGAATTGGTAAGCTGCCCACATATCTATAAGGATGACAAATGGATTTTTTTCATCTTGTAAGAAGTTAATAAGTAAACTTAAAACAACAAGAAATAAAAAGGAAATGTAGAGATGGAAATAAATACAGGGATGCAGTATATTTCAGTTTTATTTAGAGTTGCAAAGTATGTTTTGTGGTTGGTACGTAAAATATAGCACTATTTGAAAATATAGTAAATATAAAAGTAGAAGTGTTCACCTGCTGTATTTAGAGCCTGGTTCTAGGAGAAATTTTATGACATGAAAGACAAATGAGATTCTTTTGTGAAATTAAAAGTTATAAAGAGAGCAAGACATGGCAGTGAATGACTTTAATCTCGACACTCGAGGAACAGAGTCGAACTGAACTCTGAATTTGATGCCAGTCAGATCTACAGAGTAAAATCCAGTGAAATCCCTTTTTGAAAATATATTAATTAGATTTTGGAAATAAGCACATGCCTTCTCACATACTAATTTTATTTCTAGATTATTCAATGTAAATTGGTTTTATATTATATCTTTAGAAAACAAACAAAAAATGTCTAACTGTATTCAAATGAAATCTAAATGATGACTATTTTTGATTTATGCATGGTTGAATAAAAATTATGAAACCAAATAATACTCTGTGTGCGTGTGTGTGTGTGTGTATTTTACAGAATTCTTCTTTGATATGAGAAGAAAAACATGGTAGCACAACACGTGCTCAAAATTATACTGCAAGGATTTATTAAGGAAAACAGCATGGAACAGATGCAAAAATACATGTGTAGATCAATGAAATTAATTACATAAAAGAAAAGAACCCACACAATATCTGAAGCATTTAATATTAACATAGCTGTCAAATATCCATTCTACACAACATAGTACGAATTGTAATTGGTGTTAATAATAATAACCTGGAGTCAGATATAGGAGTTAATGCTGAAAGATCAGAAAACCAGACTAGCCAGCCACAAGCTCTTACCTCTACTAAAACCTCAGTTCAAATAGGTGATAGTGAACCTAGAAATCATCTGACTGAAACCTGTCTCTGTGAATCCTCAGGCTGAATGCAATCAACTGTCTCCTCCCACCTTATATTCCTCACTCTGAACATCCATATCAGTTCTATCTCCATCTCCCTCATGCGAGTTTTGAAAGAGAGTGACTCCCAAGTACTGGGGTTAAAAGTGTGACCCTCCACGTCCTAGTTGTTTCTCTTTGAGACAGATCAACATAGTGTAGCCCAGGGAGGCCGTGAAAACACAGAGATCCATTTGCCCCTGCCTCCTGAGTTCTTGGATTATAGATACATGCAACCATTGCCTAGCCTCTATGGCTAACTAGTGCCTTAGCTCTGCCCTGTGATCTTCAAGAAAATGTTATTTGTTGACCATAAACAAAATATTACCAGAAGAAATCCAAATGGTCAACAAATACTTTTTGAAAAATTGAAATTCCACATGTAGATAAAGGGAAATACACAGATATCAATCTACCCTAAAAAGTACTCATTCCAAATTTAAAACACTTTACATTTAACCTACTCTAATAAATGGAGAAAAATATGAAACTTTTCAGAAAGATTCAGGGAACCTTGAGGCATATACCTAGGACTTTCTAAAAATGATTTGAGTAGAATCACGAAGGTCTCAATTGACAAAAGTGATTAGATGAAATTAAAGGGTCCCACCGTGAAAAATAAAAAATAAGGAGGTTAAAATAAAAACTCTTACAACCTGTATATCACACAGGAGACTAATATTCAGAATGTACAAAACTCTCAATTCATAGAAGTTAAAAAAATATTGAAAGGACTTTTTTTCTTATATTCTTGGTTGTGAGTCAAGCCATTGCTCTACCCCTAAATGGGTATGCCACAATAGGAAAAATTAAAGACAGCTAATAAATATTTTGTATATATTCAACATTCGTAGTTTCTTAGAATTGTAATTTAAAACTCTGAGGCTATTCCACGTGACATCAGTCACCACAGTCACCATGATTTGAGAAAACAACAACGAATATTGCTTGTAATGTGAACAAAGAGGAAGACGTTGAGAGTGAAATTCAGATAAAAAACTGGACTCAAAACATGAACATCAGTGCAGAATCCACACAAGTTAAAACTGGAAATTCCAAATGTACTGGTTCCATATTTTTGGGTATTTACTGTAGTTCAGTAATAAATAGGACATGGAAGGATCTTTGCGACTTGATAAATTTAAATTTTCCGTGATTGTAACCAGAACATATTGTAATATGGAGAAGCCAATCCTCAACTGCTTCAAAAACTACAAGTTCTTATGAGCCTGTTGCATAATGTGTATTTCTTGTCCCACCTTAAAAACTAATGACGGACAGTGTTCTCCTCAGCTGCTCCACAAACTGTTTGTACTATTTCTGTTGAGTTTCTAGGTGATATTTTTCTAACCTAAAACAATGATCCATTTCACAAGTTGCTAACACTGAAAAAGGTCAAGAAAAGGGCTCAAGTTGTATGATATTTGACAAAATCAACTTCTTTATTCCAGGACCCACCTAGATAAGGACAAAGCTGAGTTCTGCCAGAACAGCTAATGCCTCAGCTGCCCGCACATGAGCATGTATACCCAGCTTTCTCCCCTCCTCCTCCTCTGACCAGAAAAAAAATTCACCAAGGGCAGCCCTGGTCAGGACACCTAATCTTCAAATCCTGCCCTACTTGTATCTGCAGACACCAGAAAATTATCCTGTCAATATACATTGGGCATTATTCACCAAAATCAACTGTTCCCTGTCTTTAACTTTCAACTCCATGAGCTCTGTGAGAGTGTCTCAAGTTTTAAAGAACCCAAGAAAATTACCAAATGCAAATACACTATCCATTCAGAATACATCTATTATCACCTATGGGATTAAAAAAAAACACACAACTGCTTTCATTACAGATTTTCACATCATCTATAGCAATTATTCAGTGATGTTTGTTTTGTGAGACTATCTCCATGTTTCAAAATGGAGCACCAAAAAAATTGATATGCATGTCACAGGAAAATTTCATGTGAATGATGCATCATCTAAGTTAACATCCATGCGGCCCTTTGTGCTTTATATAATCTACATACTACTCAAATTTCTACCAAACCCATACAAAAACTAGGCAATTATGAAAGATTGATATCATTTCAGACATGAATGACAGCTCATTATATTTGTACTTTTATACCTCTCAGAACAGAAAAAAATAGGATCATAGAGTAAAACAAAATAGTATCATTAGAAGACCCATTTAAATATAATATTTGCTAAGCATTTTGTTCTTTCTTTGTTTTTTTTGAGATGAAGTTTCCTCATGGACCAAGCTTAAAAGTCTAGAAATCATTAGTAAATATGGCTGCTCAAGAACTCACAGAGATTCAATTGCCTCAGAACAAAAGTGCTAGGATTAATATGTGTTACAACAAACCAGGTTATCTGCTAACAAATTTTTCTAAAAAAAAAAGTGAAATTATGCTCATGAGGACTAGTGAAGCTATCTTTGTGATTACCTGATCCTACAGTTACTTGGAATCTCAACTGCTACTTTTCTTTCTTTAACACAGAGGAACATGAAGAACAGTATATGAAGTGTTCTAGGTCTATAATAACATAGCTTCTCTAATTTGAACCAGATCTGGGGAATTCTGGACAGCCTTTCTATGCCCAAACAGGCTGTCACTCTTGTTTGTTTCTTACTATGCATCTCTGCTTGGTGTCCTAACTTTGTAGAACTGAAAAAAAAAAAAAAAAGAAACAGTCAACTCTGATTAAATACATGATAACACATGGGTGTAACACCATAAATGTATATTGAATTGAAAAGTAGGCAAAATCTATATTTATCCTCAATGACAGGAAGAACTGGAACAAAAACATACATGAGTATGGATAGAAGCAAATTCCCTCTCAATTACAACTAACACATTCAGGATCATGGTTATTTCACCTGGAGCTTAAACAATCAAAGAACTTTATTTCTAATATCTGGATGTTGCCTGTGTTACATCAACATTTTTGTTTAACTTTCATATTTTATTATTGAGAACTCAGACATTGACAACCTACTCTTCATGCATCCTGCTAGGCTAATGTCCCAAACAAAAGTCAGGGATGCAATGTATCCTGCTGTGTTAGGTCAGGTCACCAGTAAGGACCTGAAAAGTGCTTTTGTTCTGCCTTCCTTATAAAGACTCTGGCCTTACTTCTCCCACCACAGACTTGGAAGCATCTCCAGAGGCTCCTCCAAGATGCTGGTGGTCCTGCTCACAGCAGCCTTGTTGGCCCTGAGCTCAGTTCAGAGAGCAAATGCAGGTATGAAATAGGGTAGACATTGGTTCTATGAAATGGCAGTTGGACAACACACTGAAATACAGGACTGGGAGAAATGTGAAAAGATAAATAAAAAACTGAAGAAAAGGATTAGCAAAACATATAGGAATCTTTATATTTTCATTTTGCACTGGATCTTAAACGTTGCTTCTAGTAAAATTTAAGAAACTATTTTATAACAAAATAACATGAATGCATTTATGAAAAGACCTTTTTGGTGGGGCATGATGCATGAGATCATGATACAGCTGACAGAGGGAAATTCAGTTCTCAAGGAGTTATGAGAATCCAATACTAAATAATAGTAATCTTGCTGTATAGAGGAATGTGAAAACTGAAAGAAGAAAAAGTATGTCATGGATGCTTTAAAGATAATGAATAAAGTAATAAATTTGAAACTGTATACTATCAGGTAGAAATATCAGTGCATAATTTCTTAAATTATTTTTGAGCATTGTGTGCATGCAGAATTTTCTGTGTATATGTGTACTTGTATGTGTGAGAGAGATAAGGAGGGAGACAAACACACAGATACATGGAGAAGGGGAAAAGAGAGAGGGAGAGAGAGAGAGAGAGAGAGAGAGAGAGATTGAATATTTTTTCACATTCCATTAGAGGACAGTATATTGTCAACAAGATTTGTATTTCTACCATATGATTCCATGAACTGAATACAAGTCGTCAGACAAGTACTTTTACCCACTGAGATATCTTCGTGGGACTCATTCACTATTTTAATGACCCACATAAAATATTCATTGTTCTTCACAAAGTATTTACAGCAATGTTTATTTTTACTTCATGTATGAAATACCTACAAATATATATCATACAACAAAAAAGGTCATGAAGAAAAACAAATAATATAAACCTGTCAGAATGAAATTCCCATATTAAAATGAAGACTAACAGTAAGGGTTGTCAAAGATACTAAGAAACAAAATAGTGGTTATTCCTGATCAAAGAAACCATTCTGTCAGCAGTATCATCAGTATGGTCCAAGAATAAAATACTTCTTAGTGGATGTAAAGATGTTATGGAAAGCTGTTTGTATTTCCAGCTGAAAAATCTTGATAAGTAACTTTTCACTTCTCTTGTGCTTATTTTCTAGAGATCATCAGTGAAGACTCTTCTGCTCAGCTCTTAGGTAGGGACAGATTTATCCTATATTATCCAATTAAGCATGATTTACTTTTGCAATTATTCAGTTCTATAAAATCTCATAAATTTTTATTTTGTGAAGTTAACATGTGACAGCTTACCCTGAGATGTGTAAGAAAGCTCCTCTGCATTTTTTTCTAAAGCCTAGAAGACGGCAATACACTGGAAGAGTATGAAGCCAGGATTTTAGACCAGGAACATTTTGTCTCTTCCACAGATGGAAGCAATGGCTTGCATATGATGAGCATATTGAGTGTCCTCATTTAAAACCTTCCATGAATCTATGGGTTGGTCAAAGAATTTTTTTCCCATTCATTCCTTTCATAATTATAGAATTCCACAAGATAGACAAGTAGTTTCACAGATCTCAGACTCTCTCATCTTTTTAAAATTTATTTTTTTCACTCAGCTCTGCATCCACAAAAGCACTGCAGGAAAACTAAATGGAACATCTTTTAGTCTCTTTCCTATACTTCTTTGTGTTCTCCACTTGGTTATAGAACCCAAAACAACATGGTACATTTAAGAATAGAGCATTGCTGTCACAATTGGCTACATGGCCTAATGCTAACTAATACCATTAACAAAAATCCTTTCAGTTTTGTCACTTCTGTCTGAGAATTGTAAGATTTTGTAAGAAATTGTAAGAAAAATAAAATCACCTGAAGGTGATCCAATTTAAGAAGAAACATTTGTCTGAAGAGTTGAGCCATAAAAAAGTTATTATGATAAATATTTAAAAAATTACATTTCAAAAAGAATCAGGCTCATATTTTAGAAGGGTATTCTGACAGAAAGAGAAAAGTAAGCTTCTTCGACATGGATCTATGTCCCTGCAGAGGAAGAGCAAAAAACCCAGAGCAATGGTCAACAGCTTCAGGAAGATGAGGAAGGTGAAGAACCTGGAGATGCTGAGGATGACAATGGAGAAGAAAAACCACCAGAGAAACCACCACATCATCCTCGCCCTCCTAAACCTGGAAAACCACATGGCCCACCCCAGGAGGGAGAGGAGGGTAAACCCCGCCCTCCTAAACCTGAAAAACCAGAAGGCCCACCCCAGGAGGGAGGTGAGGAGAAACCTCGCCCTCCTAAACCAGAAAAACCAGAAAACCCACCTGAGGAGGGTGGTGACAAAGAGGCAAGTAACCTCTAAAAATTTTCTGCATAAATAAAAGTTCATCAGCACGAGAAAATAATAGGACACTTTATCATTCTAACAAAGATGTGGCATTCTCTCTGCTTGCAGGAGTGAATACCATAGGTTAATAGGAAGCTTCTTTGGGCCTATAGATAGGGCAGAGTAGAGCTAGGCAGGAAAACTAACCTGAATGCTGGGAGAAAGAAGGTAGAGTCAGTGAGAAGCCATGGAGTTGCCAGAGGAGAAAGGCACAGGCCCCAGCTAGAACATTGCTGGTAGGTCCTGACCTCGTGATGATGAGCAACTTTATGTAGATAGGTTAGTTTAGGATATAAGAGTTGTCTAGCAATGCTCTTAAATGGTTGGGCAAGCAGTGATTTAAATAATATGGTTTCTGTGTGCTTATTTTGGGATTGAACACTAGGGAACGAATGAAGAGCCTCCTTCCAACAGCACAGTCCCAAACTCTAGAGATCACCACTGTCTTCCAAAACGCAAAGATATTTTATACATTGAAAACATGAAAGTTCTATACCTTGATTTCTGTGACAAATGTTATTTAAAGTCAAATGTCTATCAAATGTCTGAACGCTAACAGAGTTAGATATCCAAAAACTAACAGATATCTCAGAAAATGTGTGTATTGGGGCTAGATATTTCTTCTCTCTTACCTTATTTATCTGTTTATTTGTTGCAGGAGAAGTAGAAAACAGTTACCTTTAATGTCATTTCAAAGAAGCAATGATGTTTTAAGAGAACCTTCAACACTCCAATAAAATACTTAGCATGCAATTATTCTTTGTTGTTTTCTTGGTCTGACTATGTTTGAGTGAAATCTGGGAACTGTGGCCAAATCTAATGCAATTATAGACCTCTTCATTCAGTTAAATCCAAATAGGTCCTACTTTCTCCATTTATGAATCAGTTCACAATAATTTGGGAAACCCTTTTTTTCTTCTTACCAGAAGTTCTGCCCAAAGCTTTACTGTATTTCCCAGATATTTCTGATTTTAGCAGGAGACTTAACATAATGATGAGGACTACTGAGAACTGAAGAACAATGGCAATGGGTTTTTGATCCTATTGCACGTAATGGCTTTGTGGGAGCCTAGGTAGTTTGGATGCTCACCTTAATAGACCTGGATGGAGGTGGGTGGTCCTTGGACCTCCCACAGGGCAGGGAAACCTGATTGCTCTTTGGGCTGAGGAGGGAGGAAGACTTGATTGGGGGGGGGGAATGGGAGGTGGTGGCGGGGAAGAGGCAGAAATCTTTAATAAATAAATTAATTAATAAAAAAATTAAAAAATAAAAAAAATTTAAAAAGATATGAGTTTGAATAGTAAAATAAATAAAGACATAAAACTACATAAACATGCTCTCAGTATATTGTGCACGTTGTTTGACCAGAGCCCTATAGAATAGCTGCCCAGGAGAACCTGCAAAAGAAATCTTTGTTTCTTTTCCACATGTAACAATCTCTGTTCACAATTTACCTGTTAGGAAGTTGCTGTTTGTATAGCTGGGGCTCTTTTGAACATTCAAGTGTCAACCAGCTCACATTATTCCTCAACTTGGACAGTCTTACATATGCAATGGTTTCTGGAGGCCAGATGTTCATTGTTTTCCTCTCCCTAGAACTTTTATAAATATGTACCTGTTCCTAATCGGCATATGAAATTTTTAAATATTTTATGTATACCTTAGAGCAATACTTCCATCTTAATTTTTTAGGGTTTGTAAATGTTCAATCATTGATTTGTAAATTTTGTTGAATTTTAACTAGAAAGTTAAATACAAAATGTTTAGATATTCAACCATTGAGGAATTCTTAAACCAAGCAAATAGTTGAGCTTTAATTTTTAGACTCTTAATTTGCTGTTTTTGAATTCTCTATTCAATTTTTTTTTCATTTTACTTAGATCATGTTCTTCTTTTCCTCCTTTCACACAATTCTTTATGAAAACTATAGTGGTCTTCATGAAAGTAGCACAGTGGGAGATTCATAGAAATGACAATTTAGTGTCATTCTGAAATTTGAGACTTAAACTTCTGTTGGCAAAATTCTTTGGATGGCCTTGAATCCAATATAGCAAGAGCAGTATAGATGAAATGCCAAAACAGGGTAAGATTGATATGCATATTCATAGACACAGGCTAACCACATTCATGTATAATACTGACAAAGCTGCATGTCATATTGAAACCATGAATTTTCATGACTGTATTCTAAATGATTCATTAAACATCCTTCTGTTCCAGAAGAGTCCTCTGGTTACTTATTAGCAGGCTTTTTATGTCTAAACCAACATTATCACCAATCCTAAGATTTATAATATCTTTTTTTATAAGAAGAGAAGATAATCTCTTTGTAGATATTCCAAGAAACTCTGTAATCTATGAAACTAAGCTGAAATCCATAGTTTTGAACAGGATGCATGAGAGAGGTGAAAAAAATCATAAAACTCCACCAATATATGACAATTTATGAAGAAAAATATCATAATTTACTCAAGAGGCAAAATATTTTATTAGGCAAATAATTTTCAGGAAAATTCCTACAATTAGATTATTCTGAGGAAAAAAGCTAAAAGCCTCAATACATGGAAGAAAAGACATTTCTTATTTTCTTTGTCTTTAATATCTTTTCATGTCTACCTTCATATCTATATCAATATCCCTATTTATAAATGTCCAACTATGAAGCCTGCTGGAATATTGCTTGAAGACATTTGCTTCATAATTCAACTAATACGTCATCCTTGGCAACATGTAGCCTAAAAATATAGCTTCAAATCTGTCATACAACTCTGTATTAGAGTACTTGTTAATGTGATTGAGCCCTAGACACATACCTCAGCACATAAATAATTACTTCATTTAACCTGCCCTAAGTTCCTTAAACTTCAAAGAAATTATGTATGTTTTCAGATTACAGTCCAATATGACTTTGTGTTTTTTAACAGCTCAAGTCAGTATCAACTGTTCACTGAAATTTATTTAAGAGTAAAAATCAGTCAGGATGCTCTTGTCAGTTTCTTGATATGTGATAAAGTTCATGCCATAAAGCAACTTTAGGGATGTATGTTACATCATGTGGCCCTTTCATAAAGCGCAGTGTGATCCAATAAGTTGAGCATTCATTAGGTGTTGAGTCGGAACTTGCCAAATTCTTTTCTTCTCCCCAGCCTCAGAGCCAACTTCTAGCAAATATTCATCAGTTTGATGGAGTCTGCCTGAATTTTATCCATACCACATCACTGCTCTTCCAATTGAAAAAGGTGGGAGAAGACAAAAGGAACTGATTTGTGGGAACTGTTCATTATGAAAAAATCTCTTTAGTTGAATTCACAAAGAAGTAACTTCAGACAGCAAACAAGTTGATTTTATCAATTTAAGATCTTGAGAAGGACTGATTCACAAAGAGGAAAACCTGTCCTTGAAGGCTTCTTGTAGAAGAAGTTCCCACTTGTAAAAGTCAGTATTGAATAGGGTGTGAATAATTTCATACATTTCAAATTTAGAAAATTACCATCAAAAGAGAAACAGACAATAGGGAAATGATGTTCCATAGCCACCGACCTACTTTTACTTAGACTCCTTTGCAGTAGAGACTATTGCTTGTACCTGAGAGATCTCCAGAAAAAACTGGAACTCTCCAATGTGACCCAAGTTACTTCAGTGTACCTCAGTAGTGTGACAGCCTACCTCAGTCTGACATCACAAAGGCATTTTGGAGAAAACTACTGCATGGTGCCTTTGTCATTATGAGCCAATGCCTAGAACAAGTCATTTAAAAAAAAAACAAAAAAACCTAGTACTCCCATATTCCCCAAATTATATGCCCTTGTTTAAAGAATTGTATATTCAAAACTATCCCATTTGGAATCAGGATTTTCATTCTTTTACAGAGCCAACGAGCTGGGAATCAGTGGTCAGTTTGCCTACTGTGGCTAAGACTCTGTCCTATGAATTAAACTCCTCTGCCCTCCTGCAAGCTTCTGCTAGTATGGCCTATAAAGCAGTGCTTACAGCATTCCACTGCTTTCCTAACTCAAAGCACCAAAATCCAAATACCACCAAACAAAAATGACAGGATTATTACAGCAGTCCCGTGCCAAATGGCTTAGTTAGGGTTGCTATTACTGTTAAGAGACATCATAATCATGGCAACTCTTTTCATGTAAAGCATTTAATTAAATATCAGCTTATAGTTTGAGAAAATGTTGTTTAATCATCTATGAGTTCAGGAAATATAGGGCAACAGTGGGTTTCCCAGTAATTGTTAGATTCCTAAGAACCTAGTTAGCCACATTACATAATTATCACATGTATTTTTTTGCAATTTTATGGGGAGTCTTAGACAAGAAAAAAATTGTAGGCCTTAAAATATTTTTTGATAACTTCAAGTATTTTATTCTTTAAAGTTTTATATTATGAAATTATATTATACTATTTTATGGAATCTATGTAGGCTTTAATAAAATACCCGCTATACTTTGGAAGACAGTCTTTTGTGAAAATGAATGGAGATAGAGTGTAATGTATTACAAGAAAATAACATGGAAAAACAGATTAATAATCTATAAAAATTAAATTAATTATTTTGGAAATACTAAGAATGTCTATTTTAAACTTTTCTTCACAATTACTCTGTATTTTTCTGTTTCTCTAAAAAGAAGAGTAACAGTTGAAGTTTCATGATATACATACAATATGAATGTGTAAGTACATATATATTATGTTTATACAAATAGTTTTGTCTTAGAAGATAGTTTTGGGTATGATTGAAATTTTTCAATCGTCAGATGGTTTGTGGATATAGGAAGATAGAAAGTTAGAAGCATCTATGTTATAGGTTCCTGGGTGAACACAAATTGTGTCTAAGTTTGTCAAATTCCAGATTAACCTATACCCATAAAAAAGACAAGAGTCAGAAATGACATGCTAAAAATTTTATTGTTATTAAAAAATAGATTATGGCCACATTATTCCAGTTGCCCAATTCACCAAAGCCAGTATTTTCTTATTCATTATCTGAAAGAAACAAACACAAAGAGAAGTTATAGAAAAATCACAACAAGATGAAGTTTCTCATCTCTTTCTAACAACTTAAATGATGTAGATAGAAGTCTATGTTTTTTTTTTCCTTTCTCTACTCTTTGTCCCTTCCTTTTCTGGTTCCTTTTGTTCGTTTTTGGTAATCATTTAGCACATAATTCACTCTGAAGAAAATGAACCAAATATATTTTATTGGTTTTATGGCTTTAGAGAGAATACATTTGATGTTAAAAATTGTGAATAGGTGAATAAGGCTTGTGCATATAATCACAACACTTGGGAAGTAGAGGAAAGATGATTAGGAATTCAAAGGTATACTTGGCTACAGAGCAAGTTTGAAGTCATCCTGGTCTATATAAACCTTATCTTAGAAACTCATTTAAACTATAAGACATATTTATAAAGGTGGGTTACTAAGACAAATTTTATGAATGAAATACAGAAACCAGCTTGAACATCCATTGACAGGATATTAAAACTAACCAAAGACAGCAAGAGCCACAGAATGTTATGGCTCACCACTGCTAAAACAAAACCACTAAAGATATGAACACAAACATGCTGTCTCTATGAACTATTGTGGATTGTTTTAAAAAAAAATTAATATAAGGGTACTATGGAGATAAGAAAATATCTTTGTGTGTATTTCTTTTTCTTTTTAAAATATGGAATGCTTCACAAATTTGCATGTAATACTTGTGCAGAAGACATGCTAATATTCTTGTATTATTCCAGTTTTTAGTGTATGTGCTGCTGAAGCAAAGATCTGCTTGTATTTCTAATAAACTGTTGAAAAAAAATAGTGGAAGCCTTTAATAATGGAGAAGGTGGGAAGAAATGATGACTTAACTTTTAAAAGTTAACTTGATGCCTTGATTTCTCATTTATTTATTTTTTCTTATTCTGGGCATAGTAGGTGAGGTTTGTGGCATGAGCAATGAGGCAGCAGAATCTAGGAATTACATTGCACTTCTTGCACAAACAATATAAATCACGTTGTCAATCACGTGTAGGCATTGTTCCTCACAATCACAATAATTTGAGCAGTATACAAAACATTAATCATCTTCCTATACCACCACAGATTATCCAAATAATGATAGTAGTATAAAAATAGTAGACTATCCTAATAATAGTAATAGTAATAAGAACTCAAACTATGTAATATAAATATGTTTAAAGTTGAGTTAGCACAGCTTGTGCTTGCAAAGCTATAAGAATTAAGATGTTTCATTAACAGTGATTTCAATTCCTACCTGATGATGTATCTTTGATTACTGAGGACCTTGGCCCTGGGAAGGTCCCTGAGGTCTGCCTCCCTGTTGGGGTGGGCCTTGCTGGTTTCCAGGCTGAGGGCCTTGGTTCTGCTGTTGGCCTCCTTGTTGGGGTGGGCCTTGCTGGTTTCCAGGCTGAGGGCCTTGGTTCTGCTGAGGGCCTCCTTGTTGGGGTGGGCCACGCTGGGGTGGGCCTTGCTGGGCTGGACCTTGCTGGGGTGGGCCACGCTGGGGTGGGCCTTGCTGGGCTGGACCTTGCTGGGGTGGGCCACGCTGGGGTGGGCCTTGAGGGCCTGGACCTTGTTGGGGTGGGCCACGCTGGGGTGGGCCTTGAGGGCCTGGACCTTGTTGGGGTGCACCACGCTGGGGTGGGCCTTGAGGGCCTGGACCTTGTTGGGGTGGGCCACGCTGGGGTGGGCCTTGAGGGGCTGGACCTTGTTGGGGTGGGCCACGCTGGGGTGGGCCTTGAGGGCCTGGACCTTGTTGGGGTGCACCACGCTGGGGTGGGCCTTGAGGGCCTGGACCTTGTTGGGGTGGGCCACGCTGGGGTGGGCCTTGCTGGGGTGGGCCTCTCTGGGGTGGGCCTGGCCTAGGACCAAAACCTTGGTGGCGTGGGGGACCGTGGGGCAATGCTGCAAAAGAGGATCCATGATTAGAACGTGAGATGCAGACACATGTTCTTTATTTGGTACATCATAAGGAGTGGTAAGTTTAGTGCTGCAACAAATGCCCTCTTTTCTTTTATCAACAGCTTAAAGATTATTACATAGTTCCTCTTACTCATTTGTGAGTCATCCTCATGATCATTCCCACCTAGTTTTTATAGAAATTTTCTCTGAATACATGTATTGATGGTATCAAACATAGAATCTTTATGCTTGGAACTAGAATTTGAGGTCTTAGAAAACTAACTTTCCGTGTAGAAGACAGAAGCAAAAACATAGGATTTTAAAATTATTTGAGTGTCCTACCCAAAAATGCCCCTATGTCTTTTCTTTCTTCTGTTCTACAATCACTGAGGCAAGATGCCTGTTATCCCCTGACTACTTCATTATAGGATATTCACAGTGGGTCTTTCTTCTGTGAATCTTCCTATTGGATCCTTCTCAACACAGAGAGCTGACTCTAGAGATCCAGCCTGACCTTTTCAAACTTCTGTTCCCACCCTTAATCAAGTTTGTATTATACATGACAATATTCAATTCCTTGGTTTGGAATGATGATTCAAACACAATACTTTGGTACTGATTTTACATTCCTGCCTTTCTGCTAATCCTCTTCTCTCTCTCTGCATCTTCTAGGAGTGACATGTGATCTGTTATCTAAAAGCAGATTCACTGAACAAACAACCATATCTCTTACCTTCACTGAAGCTCTGAAGAGAGCTCAGGGCCAGCAAGGTGGCTGTGAACAGGACAACCAGCATCTTGGAGTCTCTGGAGTTTCTTCCAAGTCTGTGCTGCATGCAGTGTGGTAACTGCCTTTATAAGACCCAGCAGAAGAATGGTGCCTTTGATTCCATCCTGGGTGATCTCATATTGGACAAAGTAGGAAATACTGCATCCTTGACTCCTCTTTGGGAATTCTGCCAGCTAGTATAACATGAGGCATTGGCAACATGACTTGGACTAAGAGCAGATGAAGCATAGCTATGATGTTAATATTTTTATTAAAATTTTGCCATTACATGAATTTCATTGTATTTGGTATGTAGTTCTCATATAAAGTTATGATATAGTGGTGACTGATACTTTTGTAAAGATGAAGATGTTTCATATCTTCAGTTTTCATTTTCATCTGTAGATCACCAATCATACAGTAACTGTGGGTGTGATATATAGCTGTATTTTCCATTATATACAGGTCATTTATTTTTGGATCAGATGCAATTCCTGCCACCTCATTTATTCAGAACCACAATGACTATTCAAAATCCCCAATATATTGTTGGAAATGGGGAACACTTGGAGCTTTACATTACCAAAATATTTTATTCTTTAGGTGTGTGCGATTTTGAGTGTGTTTGTATGTGTGTGTGAGTGTGTGTGTGTGTGTTTGTATGTGTGTGTACATGTGCACTTCTTTACAGTCCTGGTAAAGTATGGACAGAGGACAACTTTGGTTGCAGTTACTCAGGTCCTTCTTTCTGTGCTATATTTAGGATTAGATATCTCATTGGCCTTAAATCATCATGTTGAGAAACTGTTTGGCTTACAAGTCTCCAGGGATACAGATAGTTCCATCTCCTAGGTCATATTTTGTAGAGGGCTGGTTTTAAACTGCATAGAAACTCTGTGCAAGGGAGACTTGAGGTAGCATTCTTGCTGATAGGCTTGGCAAACCAAGTTGGGAGGAGGCAAACCTCTCCCATCAGTAGAGGGCCTGCCGGTGGTCAGTCCTTGAGAAGACAGATGTGCACCGTAGTTCAAAGGCTCTGATTAGGTTGTGGTTTGTCTTCTGATGAGGTGCTTTTACATATTATATTACAACATGAGTTATTCCCGTAACACCGAGCTTTTTGTTTAGATTACGTAGGGCATGAAGCTTTCGAAATTAGTCGCAACCAAGTGACTAGTCTATGAAACTATTCATGTATTATGGGAACCTAGTTTGAATCGTGATTTGAGTATTATAAAAGGAACAGTGGCTTTGTAATAAAGTATGCAGTTGTATCTCTTACTCTGCATCCCCTGTGTCCTGATTTCTGTGGCACTACTCGGGGTCATCCATAACCGAGGAGGTTGGGGAAGGATCCCCAACAATATTTGTTGGGATTTTCTCAACATATCCTTCTATATGGCTTTTTACTTGGATTCAGGAAAACAGAATATTGTTTCTCATGACCAGAAAAAAATTCCACTATTGATTGAGCCATCTTCACAGCTCTTAAAACTTCTAATCTTGTTAACAAAAATACTACAAATAATGACATGGGATTTCTACAATGTTTAAGACAAATGCATAATTCCTTGACAAACCCACAGCATTTCATGTTTCTGATATATGATTTCGACAGTCAAATCCCTTTCCAGAATATCCCATATAACTAGGCCCATACCTTCTCACTTTTAGGAAATGTTTTTAACCACTACCAGTAACAAATGACTAACCATGATTATATAATAGAATTAAGTAATTGGCTATCAATTGAAAATTTAAATCATGTTACATTTATGTTCTATCTTCTCATATGATTCTATGCTCCTCTCTTAGAGTGGTCAACACTGAATATTTTCTCTGCTTCATGTTGATATTAATTAGATTCCAACATCTGTTTTAACCTAAACTACTAGGGGGTTGGGGTTTTTTCGTTTTTTTTGTTTGTTTTGGGTTTTCGTTTTTTCTTTCTTCTTTTTCTTCTCTTCTTTTGTTTTCAAGACAGGGTTTCTCTTAATAGCTTTGAAATCTGTTCAGGAACTTGGTCTGTAGAAATGATGGCCTCAAACACAGAGAGATCCACCTGTCTCTGCCTCCACAGTGCTGGGACTAAAGGTGTGTACCACCACTGTACAACCTAAACTATTGTAATTAGAAGTAAGTGTTTGAACATTTTTCCTGGTGCCATTTCTTACTGGCTAAGTAGCTTTTTATTTTCAGATATTATAGGATTATTTTTAAAACATTCAAAATCCTTATTATATCTATTCTTAAGTATATTGCTCATTTTTTTATTTAAAATTTGGTTACAAAATGTCATCATATTTCCAGCCAACTGTCTTTACTTACTGTCTTTTACCCTGTGTCTATTTTGTCCAATCTGAAGACAGAAGTTTATTCATCTAGACAGCTGGTCTAGAAAGACAGTCTGAAAGTGTGAGCTAATTTCCATGTTGTCCAAAGGCCAGAGAGTTGGAACTTACCTCTAGTTCCTTCAAGGTTATTGTGGGCTTTTTGTTTGTTTGTTTGTTTGTTTTGGTTTTTGGTTTTCAAAGACAGGGTTTCTCTGTTTGGACAGCTCTAGCTGTCCTAGAACTTGCTGGCCTTGAACAAGGCTGGCCTTGAAATCACAGAGATCCACGTGCCTCTGCCTCGTAAGTGCTGGGTTAGAGAGTTCTGCTCTCTCAAAGGTATTGTCAACAGGTGTGGCTAATAGCTAGACCTTGTACTCCAGGAATAGAGAAATAGATATGTTCCTACTTCACACAGAAGTCTAAGGATCCAGCTAAGGTTCGACTTCCTTTAAAAAGGTAACTTTGGATTCCACCCAGGGAGTAGTTTGCCTACAGAATGTTTTGATCTAGGGTGTAAGTATGACTTGTTGTGTTCTAGCAACAAAATGTTTAACTATGAATGTAGCCCACAACCTTCAACTGGTATGTTCATCTTCTTGTATTATGATAATGTAGTCTTTTGTCTTGCTCTTACCTTTTGTGGTCAGGGGTAATTTAAGCAATTGGAAATTAAATGGGGGTGAATTTCAATACTCACTGGAATCCTCTCCCAATACTATCTTGTATGTTTCTCCATTTTATTTATTTTCTTTCACGTCTTTATATTCTTTACTAATATTTTCTAAATGCCTATATCTTAACCTTGGCACTAAGAATTTTTGTCAAAGTTGGTTCCCGACACTGGTCTTTTCACTTCACACTTTTATTACTAATTTTTGTACAAAATTACTTTCAGTTTTTGTTGTTGTTGTTGAGGTAAATTGTGGTGTTGGGTCATGGAAATTCATAGCCAAGCCCCTTCTTAAGTGCAAATCACTGTCCCCTCTACTATGCATTTAATTATCTGTTATTTTTCCTTTCCTGAGATTTCAGGAAGGTTTTCTCAGTTGAGTTTTTACAAGAAAAGTAGTCTTGGAAGGGAATAGATTATGATTTGGCATTTTTTTAGGCTAAATGGAAATCTCATAAGCTCATGTCATGTACCTTGATTGGATATTGGGTATACGGTATCATTATTTGGTCCTGGAAGTTCCCTCAATTTATTACCATAACTATCTCTGACTCTACAAATCCTGTATAGTCAGAATACCAGGATATGAGTCACCCAAATGCTTACATATAGTTAAATTTGATGTAAGATAGTAGCAGAAGAAGGAGGACCATATTCACCAGTGATTTGGTGTTAAAGTGACATCTAGGGAAGAGTCATTTTTCCCTATGCTAATTCCACTACATAACACAGTTGCCAGCATTTCCCTGACCTTCTTCAGTGTCAGCAAAGTGTGAAAGAGACTAATGTTTCACAAGAAAAATATCACCTAGGACCAGAGGTGATGGAAAACCTAAGAGCAAACAATACCGCTTAAAGGTGGCTCTGGGAAGCCATAAGTAACTCTGTAGCAAGCCTCAATGCAAATGATGTGTGAGGAACCTCTTATGCATCCACTGGTCTTATAGTATGGGCCCAACAACTAATAAACTTCTGGTTGGTCTAGATTTCTATCCACTGAAACTTTTGGTCCTCATATTAGTTAGGTATGACTCACAAAATAATTTACAGCACAAGTCAACAGATACAGCTGGTTTAGAGATTACAAGGCCCAAAAGAGGTGGAAGCTGGATCAGCCCTTTCTTCATGTCTTTCAATTCTTAGCCACAATGATGTTTGCTAAGCGCCCATTCTTCAGTAGTGCTTCCATATGGATCCTTATGCTCCCCATTTTTTTTATCAATTTTTTTTTGTTTTAGCATTTTTGAGAATTTCATATACAAGTCCTGTTTTTACATCATTTCTGTATGTTCTTTATTTACAGAAATGCAAATTAGGCCTTATATCCAGTCCCTTACCCCATGCTGATACCAGCACCATAACACAGGATTCAAATAACTTTGTTCACTGCCATCAGAGACTTGTCTTCTTGGAATCAAGAAAATGGAGTCAGGTCAGCTTGTAGTGAATAAGGCTGTGTTGTATTCCAGTGTTGGCAGACATTTTTTGTCCTTTCAGCAAATTTCCATATAACGACACAAAGACATGTTAGTTATAAATGTTTGACTGACAGTTTAGGCTTGTCATTAACTAGCTCTTATAGTATAAACTGACCCATACTTTTTATCTATGTATTACTACATGGCTTGGTGTCCCTGTTCAGAATGGTAAGTTCATCTTGTAACTCTCAATATCTCTTGTCAACTATGCCTTTCTTTTCTTGCATTCTCTCAACTGGCTCACCAACCTAACCTCTTCCTGCCTAACTACTGGTCACTTAGCTCTTTATTAAACCAATGTGAACAACACATCAAAACAGTGTACAAATGGATTATTCAGCAGCATTTTCCCCTTTTGTCTAATTAAACAGGGAGGTTTTAATTTTGACAAGTAAAATTATATACAACAAATACAGTTATCAAGTAAGAATTACAGTTAAAATATCCAGTTCATTTCTATTTGGCAAATTCAGAGAAAAATACTCTGTTATTTATCTTATCTTTGTGACTTTAAAGTTTTATATCTAATTTACATATTATAACTAAGGAAAGCAATAGGTTTAACTATGTAGTCTTAACTCCACCAAATACCCCAGGAGAATCTAATATTACGTAATGACAGGAATGTCTGGCTGCCTGGAGAATCAATCAAATTTTTTTCTGCAACATTGGGCATATATATCTTTGATCTACTCACCTTCAATAGCTGACAGACATTTTTAAGTAACAGGTAATTTCAAGGCAAAATTTGGCAGTCACTTTCTTTTATGTTCTGTTTGTATAATTTGGATAACATATGGTCAGTAGTTGAGGCAAGGGCATTTTAATTTCTAAAAGGCTAGCTTTTGCCACAAAGAACGTAAATTCTATATGGAAGTTTCTTGATTTTCATCATCTTCTCTGAAGTAGACTGATGCTCTCAGGAGCAGACATGTCTCATGGTCATGAACAGCCTCAAAGTTATTAAGCATCTTTTTTGTCATATACTCTATATCTTTGATGTACTTGAAGGCCATCTGTCTCTCTAAACATACCTGTTTAACCCTGAAAACATACCTAATATGACTGGCTACAGGACTGTTTACTATAAATGACAAACTATTAACCTCTCTTTATTAATTATATAGAACATTGTCAATAAGCCGAATAAGCACACTAACCCAAGCAAGAGTTGAAATATGCATACATGATACAAAAAATGAACTTAAATTAGTATCAATATACAAAGCTCCATACCAATGTAAAATATTTAAAACTAAAGTTGCTTTTGTAGTTTAGAAATAGATTAATATTCTATCCTTTTATCTTGTCATTTCTCTATTCCCCCTTTTTCTTTTCAGAATAAGATCCCTGGACCTTATATCCTTAGTTCAATCTTTTTTTCCTTGGCTGTTATAAATAATAACTTGTAACCCCCAGGGAAATGATGACAAACTTCGATAACCCATCTTTTGGGTATGTGTGCATTATTTTTCCTAAACTATTTGTTTGTTTGTGGATGCTGACATCTTTGAGGAACACTGAAAAAAATCATGACAATGATTAATTCCTTCCTGGAGTAGTCTGTGAGGGTGAACCATCTCAGGTAGCAGCCTTAAAGCTATTCTGGATGCAGAATGCTAAGAAAGCTATAACATATGTGTTCTTGGTTTTTGGATCACCTGAGCCATCTGTATTTATTGTTGTTTGATTCAATTTTTCTAAAACATATAAACTTTTAAATGTAGCATACATATCTGTACTAACATAAGTCTGAACTGTGTGTTTGTACAAGTTAGTTAAAGATGATGTATTGTTTTATGTTTGACCAGGTAAAATATACATTTTGTGTCTTTGAAGTTTTCTTAAGTTTATTTTTTTTAAGTCTGTAGCCATAATTTTAAAGGGGTCTTCTCAGAACAAACACAATCCTTGTTAGCTCTAAATGAATCTACAGAGCCTTTGGTTTTTGGGGGGGAAAGGGATACAAAAACATAATCTCTTCCTCAAAGCAAAACACCTTTTGACATCCATTTTGAACTAAAGACATTTTTCAAAGTATGGATTGGTTTAACCAAGCAGCATTTGCCATCCAGTGTTTCTTAACAGCTATCATTTATTCATCTGCAATAAAAAAATCAGATAATAAAATAACATATTAGATATATATGTATATATGTATTTTTATGTGGATTTTTTCTACTATATTATTTTTTTGAAAAATCTTATTTTATTATTTTTACAGTCTTTTTATGACTATGTGCTCTTTTTCTTTTTCCTTAAGACTATGTAGATATTAAACACATTGTAACCTGGTTAGTGGCTTTCTTATCTGGATCTGTAAACATTTTGTCCATGAGCAAAACTTAATTGACTGTGCAACTCTGTTCATGGAATGATGATGGTTGTTCCACACCCCAGAACCAAGAAAACATAGGAATGCCAAACATTTTCTGCTAACACATTGGAGAATTCTGTAAATGCAGTTATTGTGGTCTCCCTAAATGCTCTTCCACTCTCCAACCCCAGAGTCAACTTATCATCAGTCTCATGTTTTCTGCTTGAATTGTATCCATGCCCTGTTGTAGAAGAAAAATGACCTGACTGGTCCATGGCCGCTTTTGTGTAGACTGGTCTGCATTAGCATGCACACTAATGACTTCCCCTTGGGTCAACTTGGAGTCTTTCCCCATGCTTGTAGATTACTGATGAGGGGATGCCCTATCCATGGAACCAATAAAAGGAGGCCAGCACCACAGACTCATTCACTGAATTACATGGGGCATAGTGTGTGTGGAGGGAATGGTATAGGCAAGCATGATTTTTGTAGTAAATGAGTCTGCAGCTACAAAATTCACTATTCAGCCAACTCCCAATGTCTATGTTATTGACTCTTTACCTTTTCCCTTCCTCCATCAAGGTGTGTCCAAGCAGGATCATGTGCAACATCTGGTACTCAATATGGGGTTCATGGATTCTGTACAGGCATTGATCTTGACTTCACTTAAATCAGATTATAGTGCCGGGCGGTGGTGGCGCATGCCTTTAATTCCAGCACTTGGGAGGCAGAGGCAGGCGGATCTCTGTGAGTTCGAGGCCAGCCTGGTCTACAAAGGGAGTTCCAGGACAGGCTCCAAAGCTACAGAGAAACCCTGTCTCAAAAAACCAAAAAAAAAAAAAAAAAATCAGATTATAGTTTTTAGATGGTTGTGACTGTATTGGGGTTCGGATATTTGCACTTTGTTGCTAGCAGTATGTTTACTAGGTTGGTATAATTTTGCTTTTCTTATGAGTGCTCTTTCAAACTCCTCTTCATGACTGCAGTGCATCACAACATACGCTTTTTGGTGACTTTTTAGGTGAGTTGGCCCATGAATGTTTCATATCCTTGGTCCTCATGAAGGTGAGCATGGAGATGATCCTTTTCTCTTTCTCTACTTATCTCTGTTTGGTACCCCTGGTGCACTAGGTAGGAATACCTACTACTGCTCTTGATTCATCAGGTATGTCTATATAAAGGCTGATACAGAACCCCATGGGGCTCCCAAACATTCTGCTCTCATCCAGAGACACTGTGTAGACATACAACCATGGACTAATGAACCACAGAAGTCCTCCACTAAGTGTAAGACACCTGGATTCAACATGTTTACTGTTTTATTTATGCCTCTCTTTGTCTAGTTTAGAATTTGTTCTTGCCTGCCCTGCATTTCCTACCATTAAGAGAATTATGGAACTTACCCTCCCACCGAAAGAAACTTCAGAAGAGGGCATTAAAATTAATATTGGTCAACAATGGCCTTAAGTTTAATAATGGAATTCTTGAAGATTTGGGGGATGCGGTTGTGGGGTTGGCCCCATGAAAACATGTGGGTCCTGAACTCAGGATGGGCATGTACTTTGACCAAAAGCATGAGGTTGGCTCAAGAGTGACTCCCTCTGTTTCTTTTGTCCCAATCCTATTAGCCATCATTTCCAGTCATAAATCACCCCCCTCCAGAGGAAGTGAGAGCTGCTCACAATAAGCATTGTCAGCAACAGGCCAGTGTTAACCTCTCTATTACTTTGACATTATATATTGCAGAGCAGGAGGAGTCAGACCACTCATGCCAAGCAGTGTCTCCCAAACCAACATGTTCTGTTGACAGTGGTTTGTGGCCTGCCAAATCACACGGCTGTTCAGTCCCAAAGAAACACACAGAGGTCTACATTAATAATAAACTGGTTGGACTATTAGCTCAGGATACTTATTAACTAATTCTCACATCTTAAATTAGCTCATTATTCTTGTCTATGTTAGCCACATAGGTTGGTACCTTTTATTAGCAAGATAGTCTCATCTTGCTTCCTCTGTTTCTGGGTGACAAGTGCAGACTGAACTTTTTCTCTTCACAGAATTCTGCTGTTCTGGTCCCCCTGCCTATACTTCTGCCTAGCTACTGCCCAATTGACATTTAATTAAAATACAAGTAACAAATTCTTATGGGGTATAAGACCATTGTCCCAAAGGAATGTTCAATCCTTTCCACTCCTATTACAGCCTTCACTCCTCCACCCAAGTACCCATGGCAGGAACATCGGTACCAAACCTAAAACAACGTAGAATCCATGGCACTCCACTCCCCCTACTGTTTCCCCAGTTTGTGTTGCAGCATCTTCCTTGCCCCCCCCAAATCCCAGAAGATTGTCCAATCATGTCCTTCCATGTTTTCATGGGATCGAACACAGTCACCAAACCATGGGTGCCTACAACACTTAAGAACTTTTTTTTTTGTCCAGAAAGCTGTTACTAAATTTGTCCCATTCTCTTCCTACTTTGAACAAGTCCTTCAAGAATGGGTTATTCAATTACAAACCATTATGCCTGGTACCATCTTTTTCAGGCTATTTTGGAGTCTCTGGTCTTCCTTAATTGGCACTCATCTAATGATGATCAGGTGGGGTCACAGGCCCATCTTAACCTTCACTATGGGCTTGATACTGCCCTAGACATGCTCATCAGGTGTGGCCAGGATATTGATTCAGTGTCCAAATCCACCACTGGCCAATATGCTTATTTCCAATAGGTCTCAGACCTGTCATTTAAGTCCCTTAAAACTTCAGTCAATGACCTTTGAGAGGTTTTAACAGGTTTGGGTGTGGTTTGTGTACCAAAAAGCCACAGTCTCAACTGCTCACCCCTCTTTTTCCTGTATGCCAACCTGAATGTGAGACCCTGTTCCTATTTTCTCATTGTGATCCATGAGTTTCTTTTTTGGTAAAGGAAGTCCTTACTCAAAGCTAGTGTGGGATTTCCTTATTAGCATTCCCCCACTTGTCTGACATGTTCTACTTTGTGTGTATGCGTATATGTGTGTGGATGTGTATGTAAGCTTAAAGCTTAAAGCTTACATCCACATCCATATATGATAGCACACACATACATATATGCATTCACATATACATATACTGTATAAGGTAAGAAACAATATATTTGTGTGTGTAAAGGGTTTAGGCACAAATATTATAAAGGGTAATAAAGATTTTAGAGTATATATTCAATTAAAATTATGGGCCAATCACACAATAATTTGTCAAAACACACACACACACACACACATATATATATACATACACATTATATATATATATATTTCTAATTGATCTGTTAGAATGCTTAGTTATGGGGATGGTATTATCATAATTCATAGAACATCTTTGTCTTAGTTAGTGGGTTTTTTACTCTGAAGAGATACCAAGGTAGTGGCAAATCTTACAAATGAAAACATTTCATTGAGGTGGTGTCATACAGTGTTTGAGATTTAGTCAATTATCATCACGGTGGGGAGTATAACTGAATACAAGCAGACATGGTGCTGGAGACAGAGCTGCTACATGTTGATATGTAGGTAACATAACATGGTCTGTCACACTGGGCAGTATGTTAAGAATATATGAGACCTCAAAACCTACCTCCACAATGAAACAATTCTTTCAATAAGACTAGACATACTCGAGATAGTCATACTTCCTAATGGTGCCAAACTCTTTGGGGGACAAATTTTTTCAAATTCACATTCCACTCCTTGGCACCCATAAATTTGTAGCCATGTCATATTGCCTTATAACTTCAATGTCCCCACAGTCTATCACAGTCTCAACAACATTTAAATGTTCAAACTTCCAAAATTCTTACAATCTCTTAACTGCCATCCCCCCAAAATCACAATCAAAACAACAACAACAACAAAACAGATCCAATATATATTGGCACAGAATATAAATTATTGTTCCAAAACATAGGGAAGGGAGCATTACAAGACCAAAAGCTAGGTAGGCAAACTACATACTCTGCGTCTCCTTGTCTAATGTGAAAATGTTCTTTAGATCGCCAACTCCTTTTGGCTTTGTTGACTACAACATACTCCTTACTTTTGGGCTGCTTCTACTGCATGTTAGCAGCTTTCCTTGGCAGGTATCCTGAAGACATAAGTCACAAAACAATTCCACAACAGTTTGGAATTATGATTTATAAAAGGATTATTTATTTAAGGGGAAAAACTTAGAAATCACTGTGTAGACAATAGTACTCTGAGTGAACAGCAACATAGTCCAGCAGCCGGAAGCAGGAGCTGGAAGCAGTAGAGAAAGTGCATGGCTACTGCTGCTTTTAAAGCAAAAGAGACCACACCCAAATAGGCTGGTATCTTAAAGGCTATTGACTGAAGGAGCAGAAGGAGCTCTCACTTTAGAACACTGAGAACTTTCCACTCGCATGGTCTGATCCTTGGTGGTGTACAGGTGGCAACTTTCCAAACATCATTTGTACACATTACTTTTTATATTCCTCTAAACCCAATGAGTGTTGCCTATATTCTAATAGGAGTGATGCCATCCACTGGAAAACAGACAACTTATCAGTAGTCATACTTCTAAAGTAAACTGGCTTCACTCCCTTAGCAGCCATCAACTAGCAAGATACTCAGATAAGAGTGAAATATTGTTAAACTTTCCCCATATATTTTAAGTTGGGTTCATCTTGTGCAAATCATGTACAGGTATCCAGAGCTGGTATAATTTCAGTGGATGTTGATAGATAATAGGAAATCAGTCTTTAGGTGTTTATTGCCTAATCTTCGGGATGCAATGGACAATTTTGCACCAGAGTCAAATGAATCCATTGTGAAACTCAGTGGGTAATAAAAGATAGCAAAAAAAAAAGGTATGAAGCTAAGAAGGGATTTGTAGGGAGAAGGAAGATTTCACAGGGATATAGGAACTAGGAGAGATTATTAAATGAGAATGGTCAGACTGCATTATATACATGAATCAAACTTTCAAAGAACAAATGTAACTAGTTAAATTGTGAAATAAAATACACAATTGCTAGCCAGTACCATCAAAATGACTGTGTCTTATAAGGAAAGGGCATTAGATGACACAGCCCCACATATGTAACAGACAAACCCAATATGAACAAAGAGAAGAAAGCCAAGGATAAAATTCTCTGAGAAATTGGACTTATTACATTATTCTTGAATTTGCAGACAAAAACCTTTTGTGCAAATATATTTTACTTATATAACAGATTTTCCCAGCATCAGTACTGAACTAATATAGGATGTTTAATATAAATCACAAATTCTATATTAGTAGCATATTTAGATATATATGCTATGAATTTAGAATATACATGCATACATTTATATACTGAGCAAACTTACATAAAGGCTATGTGCTTCAAGATTTTATTATGTGTCTTTAAGCATGTTATATTTCTCCTTATGGTTTTAAGTCCACCCTCAGTTCCTCTCTATTTTCTGCCTCTGTTGTGTCTGATAAGGTCACAGGTGATATTTTTTTTATCATGACATAATAATTTCTTTCACACATTGCTGACACTGAGAAGGTTAGAGAAATATCCTGATCTGAGTGATATTTGGAAGAATCAAGTACTATGTTCCAGTATTTAAATATTCAAGGAAAAGTCTGGCTTCTACCAAGAATGTGACTACTCAGTGCTAATACTTCACATGGACCTTGACTATGCTCCTTAACTATGACCACCTGGACAGGGCCACTTATTTTTAAGCTCACTTTCTCTGTAGTTTCTATGGAAGTTACAGAATATGTTATATTCATAAACAGAAAGACCTGTCAAGAGCAAGAAACTCCTGTTTAGTAGAAATCTCATGGAAATGGGGAAAATAGCTTTGCTTTTAGAATAGCCAAGAAAGGTTGGTAAACTGCAAAAAAGTAGAGAGAAAATATAATAACTACAGAAATTCAACTGTGACTCTGATTATTCTCTAAGGATCATATAGCTTGTAGCATCCATAACCCATTGATGAGGGAGCTTTTATATATGTTCACTATAGTCAGACAGAAATGGCCAGATTGGCATTCACATGCATAGCACAGAGTTCAGTGTCACACAATACAAGAGGGGCCCAAATTTAGGTTTATTCTTTCATGGCCCTCTTTGCCTTCCCTCAAGTTAAACAGTCCTCAAATACCACAAACCTTGAATTATACCTAAAAAAGACACAAATAAAATCTATAGAGGGTCTAAGCTCTTAAGAGAAGTTCAAAGACTAATTGCTGCAAGGAAAGAATGAGAAAGAAATGTCTAGATGTAAGAGTAAAGGTAAGATTAAAAGAAAGGAGAAACGATAGGCATGAAAGATTTGCTAGCAATTTTTGATAAAAAAGAGACATGAATCATGAAAATCAATATATATGCTTAATCAGCATAAATTTCACATATTATTAATCAAAAGAAAAAATAGAAGAGTTCTCTTCTAATGCCTGAAGAACATCCAAGTTTAAGATGAAATGCAAAAATTAAGGACTAAGTCATAACACACAATATGAAGAAAATACTTTCAGAAAGAGAATATTGAGATGCAGTGCTATCAGAAAGTTACACATAAACTGTGTTGAAAGTTATCCTGAGGACAGAGCCTATTGTTGACTAAAAAATATTGTGAGTGTATGCAGTTGACCTTTTGAGGGGATTAAGCAGACTGTCTTGCTCTACTCTGTAACTGGATAGAATACTTTGGAAAATGGAGCTGGGAATGGATATTAGAAATGTAAAATGGTAAAATGAGTCAAAGACTTAGCATGTGGTTCTGTGGCCATTTCTGCTGAGATTTAGTCATGTTTTAGGTTATGTGGTTTTACCAACTAAGGTTCCTATTATTGGGTCACATCAAAAGAATGGGAAGTCTTGCTGAGGCCTTACAGGATATATATTCCAAGTGTGGTGTGGTAATTAGTTCAAATTTATATAAGAATGTCATCAACACCATCATCTTAACTAACTACAATGTGTATCCCTATGTGTACAATACACAAATAAGTGGTGGCTGAGTCATATTACTGATGAAAGACAGGGATCTTCTTCAATTTGTATATAGATCATTGTTGACAAAATAAACACGTGTGTGCATATGGTACTCCTATTGACCAATAAAGAATGCTGTACAGAAAATCTCATTAAAAAATGAGATTCATAGCACTCGGGAGGCAGAGACAGGTGGATCTCTGTGAGTTCGAGACCAGCCTGGTCTACAAGAGCTAGTTCCAGGACAGACTCCAAAACCACAGAGAAACCCTGTCTCAAAAAACCAAAAAAAAAAAAAAAAAAAAAAAAAAAAATGAGATTCATATAATGATAATCCTCTAGCTTCAATATCTGGGCTATTCTCTTGCATGTTATTGCTCTCAAATTTATTCTTATCATCTGTTCTCCCTTTTAGAAAGGAGACACTGGCACCTTTTCCCTACCTCATCCTGCTGGGCAAAAATCCCAGTGTGGAGTCAGAGATGCAAGATTTCCTGCTGTGGTAAATACAGAATAACATAGAGTGGAATTCAATGGCGCCATTCTTCTGCTCCTCTCCCTAACCAGACTTGGGAAAAAGTCCAAAGCCTCCTTCAAGCTGTTGGTGATCCTTCTCACAGTGGCTTTGCTGGCTCTGAGCTCTGTTCTGAAACTGGGTGAAGGTACGTCAATATGGGCGTGGATGCTGTGACTCTGCCTAAAGAACAGGAGACAGCACTGCAGGTGGGGAGAGAGACAGGAGGGAGGGCAGGATATGACAGATAAATGAAGCCACAGAATGTCTAGGAAATGGAAAGTTAAAATCAACTGGTTACAACCTTGCTGTAGTGAGTATTAAGGGAAGATGATAGAGAGAAACAGAGGCCACAGTCACTTTAAGGACAGGAAATGAAATAATAAAATTTAAACTATTGGACAGAGAAATAAAAACATCCTCTCAGTTTTCATTTTTCCCTGCTCTTATTTAACATCTCAATGTCTTAATAGTTGTGAGTGTATAAACTAAAATGATTCTCCTTATTCTTTTGTTTGAGAAGATATGCAAATATAAGACAAGATTTGTTAAATAAGTAAGACAGAAAGACAGGAATATTTCAAGTTACTGATTATATATACACACAAACATATATATGTATATATAATATATATTGTATATATGTATATATGTATATATATAATACCACACACATATATGACTTATCAGTGTAAGCAATCAGATTATAGTAAAAGGAGGGAGGACTGAAAGAGAATTTCATGCTGTGAGTTAGTGGTTGATACTTAGCATAACAGGCCCCATGGATGCTGAAAAATTTTCCTATCTGATCAACTCACAGATGGTGTCTAAAAGTTCCCTTAGATGATGGACAGATTGTGGGTTCATCCCCGTAGTTTTCATGTTGCTTTGGTGAACTCACTTTTGATTCTATCCTTTGCTTTGCATCTCAATGACCTTCTATGAATACCGTTTCCCACTAGTATCAACACATTGTTCATCAATCCCCTTTTCTGTAGTTAGTAAGGTGGATGATATTTTTTAAATTCTTCAATACCTATTGCTTCTACTTTAATTAGTTAATGAATGCAACTTTCCCCAAATTACAAACAAACACTCTCCAACCTTGGTACTAAGTACCATTTTGTGTGGGTGTCAGGGAAGGCAATAAATTGAATAAACCTGAGAACTGGTGCACTGAAAATAGGAGTAATTTGTCATTTTGTAATGAGAGAGCCAAACAACACCATGACAGATTCCTAATATCCTGGTCAGAAACTTTCTCTCAGTTTCAGTTTACTAGAACTGAATGAGCAGTTCTTGGGTAGACCACAACTCAGGGGCAACCAATCAGCTGCCGCCCCACAGTCTTCTGCTAGCTAAAGATAAGCTTCTCCCCTACTGCAGCTGGAAAGTTTCTAACCATTAAAACCAGCCACCAGTCCTGTAGTAATCAGTAGACTTTTTGTTTAAACCCACATCATCCCCCAGACTAACCTCCTCTCCATGGAATTGTCCTAATATTGTTTTCAAGGAACCTGTGAGCTATTTTTAGAGCTGACATTTCACCTCTGTGTCAGTTGACAGATCACTGAATGCTGGAATAAAGGCTTTTGTTGACCACATACATTTTTGGTGGTCGCCTATGGAATTTCTCATGGAACCTAACATTATCACAACCAAGTGGTTGCTAGGAGAATGAGCTTAAATACAGTGAACCGATTCTGACTCTCCTATGGTACCAAGATTTCCACAATGCCTTACTCCAACCCCTTGTTTTGTCTATTGCAGTATTTGATATCATTAAGAAAATATAAAATATTTTCTTGTAAATGTAAAAATGTAATAATATTTAACTGTCTTTTTTACCCATGACTCTGAATTCAAATAATGTATTGAAACCACAGCAGAAAACTTTCACTATATTTATTCAGTGAATACCATGAGGACTTCTACTTTTGTCCTTTTCTTTTCCCTTGCTAAGATTTCTCAAACTGAGTCTAAGCTTCTGAAAAAGCTGCTTTAGTTTTAACACAGTAACTGGCTCTATGGTTTAGGATCACAAAATGAAAAAACAGCTATGTACCAAAATATAAGCTGAAACAAAACTCACATGCTTAAGCCTATTTCTGTTTTACTTTTGTGTGAGGAAACTGATTCTGAATAAGCTAAGTTGCTAAAGAGCTCCTGGACTTCTTCTGGAAACTACTTGTGAGTGCATGAATGCCATGCAAGTCCATAGTTTAACACGAGCTTTTCAGGAAATATAAGGAGAGTTGCTATTGAGTGGGAGGTTCCTGGAAAAGCTGTGTGAAAAGGTCATTGAGATAAAGGAGAACAAAATCAGCCATTACTAAGCTCATCTGTTATTTACTTTACTCATTCAGGTTTTCAGACTCTAAACCAGAACCCCAGTCAGAGTCCACCTCCTCCAGGATTGCCACAAAGACCCTCTGCTAATGGGAACCAAGGTGCAATACTTCATCAGGGACCACCACAAGGAAGAAACTAACAACATGATCACCTTCCTTTTCTGGAAACCAGCAAGGCCCAGCACCACAGGGACACCCACAGCAGCATCGATCCTCTCAGCCTAAAAACCAGCAAGGTTCACCACAATTTTTCCAGGGACTCAGATCATTGGGGTGTCCCCAGGCCATTGTTTCTCAGTAAATTAGAATCCAAAGACAGGGATGAATTACATTTATCCTCCTGAAAAAAACCAAACTCCCTTATTTCTAAGAGTGTAGAAACAAACTAATCAAAATATTTCAAATATTTTTTATTAACTATTAAATGACTTGTTCATGAGAGAACATTGATTTTTAGAGGAATATAATCTCCAAATTTTGTGTTACACAATTATTTTATGTCTCGTACATTCTTTGAAAGAAGACCCCTTTTTTTGCTGACATCCTCTGCTCCTTGCTTGGGCTCTTCAGTTCATACATATAGACATATCTCATCAATGTTTTTCTTTATCATGTTCTTATTGGTTATGTTTGACATGTCATGTCCTCTCTGTAAACTGCCTTCATGATTTGTTTATTTGAGAAAGTGAATAAGATGACGCTCTCTCGCCACGTTCTTCTATTGGCCCAATAGGGTCAAAACTATAGTTTCACGACATCAATTAAATGATCAGCATGTACCTGCTGACTGTTGCCCTTCTCCCTGTGTGTCCTTGGGCCTGGAATTTCAGGGATGATAACAATCAAAGAACTTATTAGTCTCTCTCTCTCTCATATATCTTTCAGCAAGCCACCCTTCTCATTATCAATAAGCCATGTACCAAGTCTAAGTGTTTACATTACCTCTATTGCCTAGTATCTACAGTATAATTGTACTTTTAAGATTATTTTCCCATTATTGAATAACAGACTCATAATTTTGGTAGGCTAGGAACACAGAACAAAATACAGACATATGCTGAGGAATCCTTGAAAAATTTAACCAGGTGTAGAAGTATTTGGCAAAAATTCCAACAAATGGAAAGTTAGAGGCAAGAGAATTAAAGTTTTGTGTACACTGTGATGTTCATGGAAGTGAGAACTGCAGAAAAAGAGCCTGGTGTTACTGGTTCAACAGCACAGCCCTTTTGAAAGCTGTCTTTGGTAAAATTGCATTCACCTCATTTTCCTGATCATTTATTTCTACTACTTTCTTCCCTGGCATTTTTTTTAGACTTTTTTAAAAAATAAAAGAAAGTAAACAATCTTTTTTATCATACATACCAATCCAAATTCCAACTTCCTCCCTACCTCCCATCACCTCCACTTGCCTCCTCATCCCCCATACACTCCTCAAAAAGGGTAAGATACATTGCTTTGGGGAAGGTCCAAGGCCCTCCCTACTATATCTAGGCTGAGCAAAGTATCCCTCCAAAGAGAATAGGTTCCCAAAAAGCCAGTATATGCAGTAGGGATAAATCCTCTTGCCACTGCCAGCGGACTCTCAGTTTGCCAGGCCATGCAACTGTCAACCACATTAAGAAGGACCAGTTTGGTCATATGCTTTTTCTTTCCATTCCAGGTGGCATAGGTGAGCTTCCATTAGCTCAGGTAGATTGTTTCAATGGGTGTACCCATCATGGCCTTGACCTCTTTGCTCATATTCTTATTCCTTTCACTCTTCAACTGGACTATGGGAGTGCTCTGATGCAAGTTTTTGCCTGGTTTCCATCAGTAGCTGGATGAAGATTCTATGGTAATATTTAAGCTATTCATGAGTCTGATTGTTATATGGTTAGGGGACTTTTTTGATCCAGTCTATTTGGTGTTCTGGAAGCTTCTTGTACCTTCATAGGGATATCCTTTGTTAGGCTGGGAAAGTTTTCTTCTATGATTCTCTTGAATATATTTTCTGTGCCTTTGAGCTGGATTTCTTCTTCTTCTATTCACATTGGCAAGAATGGAGTGTTGAAGTAGGTGGTTATGTGCAATTTAAGCTTTAGTAATGTTTCTTTTACATATGTGGGTGCTCTTGTAATAGGGGCATAGAGGTTCAGGATTGTGACTTCGTCTTGATCAATTGTTCCTATTATGAGTATGAAGTGTACTCTATCTCTTCTGATTGATTTTAGTTTGAAATATATTTTGTTAGACATTAGGATAGCTACACCTGCTTGTTTCTTAGGTCCATTTGATTGGAAAACCTATTCCCAACCATTTACTCTGAGGTAATGTCTGTCTTTTAGGTTGAAGAGTGTTTCTTGTTTACAGGAGAAGGCTGGATCCTGTTTTAACATTGATTCTCTTAGTTTGTATCTTTTTATAGGTGTATTGAATCCACTGCTATTTAGAGATATTAATGAGCAGTACTTGTTAATTCCTGTTATTTATTTATTTATTTATTTATTTATTTATTTATTTATTATTTTTGTAGCTTGTATGTTTCCCTTCTTTGGGTTTTGCTGGTGAGAGGTTACCTATTGCCTGTGTTTGTGGGTCCAGTTAGCTTCCTCCGGTTGGGGTTTTCTTCCTAGTACTTTCTGTAGGGATGGGTGTGTGGATTTGTATTTTTTTAAATCTGGTTTTGTAATGGAATATATTGTTTTCTCCATCCATGGTGATTGAAAGCTTTGCTAGGTATAGTAATCTGGGCTTGTATCCATCATCTCTTAGTCTCTACAGTACATCTGCCCAGGACCTTCTGGCGTTCATGGTTTCCATTGAGAAGTTGGGTATAATTCTGATAATTCTACCTTTATATATTACTTGACCATTTTCCTTTGCAGCTTTTAATATTCTTTCTTTATTCTGTATGTTTTTTATTTTTATTATTATATGGCAATGGGACTTTTTTTTGATCCAGTCTATTTGGTGTTCTGTAAGCTTCTTGTTCCTTCATAGGAATACTCTTCTTTAGGCTGGGTAAGTTTTCTTCTATGATTTTGTTGAATATATTTTCTGTGCCTTTGACCTGGAGTTCTTCTCCTTCTATTCATATTATTCTTAGGCTTGATCTTTTTGTGGCATCCCAGGTTTCATGGATGTTTTGTGTCAAGAATTTGTTGGATTTAATGTTTTCTTTAACTAGTGAGTCTATTTCCTCTATAGTATCTTCAACACCTGAGATAATTTCTTCTATCTCTTTTATTCTGTTGGTTATACTTGCCTCTATAGTTACTGTTCATTTACCCATATTTTTAATATTCAGTATACCTTTGGTTTGTGTTTTCCTTATTGTGGCTATTTTAGTCTTCAAGTCTTGAACTGTTTGCTTCACCTATTTGACTGTTTTTTCTTGGTTTTCTTAGGATTCTTTGAGGAATTTATTGATTTCTTCCAATTTTTATTTGTCTTTTTCTCCATTTCTTTAAGGAAGATTGTCATTTCCTCTTTAAATGTCTCCATCCCCTTCATAAGTTATATTTAAAGTCATTTTCCTCTGCTTCTTCTGGGTTAGGTAATCAAGTCTTCCTGTTGTGTGAACAGTGGGTTCTATGTTACCATGTTGCTTTTTATTTATTTTTTTTTTATTGAAAAAATTTCCACCTCCTCCCGGCCTCCCATTTCCCTCTCCCTCTCCCCCTTCCCCCACTAATCTCCCCCTTCCCCCACTCCTTTCCCCCTCCCTCTTCAGTCCAAAGAGCAGTCAGGGTTCCCTGCCCTGTGGGAAGTCCAAGGTCCTCCCCCCTCCATCCAGGTCTAGAAAGGTGAGCATGCAAACAGGCTAGGCTCCCACAAAGCCAGTTCATGCAGTAGGATCAAAACCCAGTGCCATTGTCCTTGGCTTCTCATCAGCCCTCATTGTCCGCCATGTTCAGAGAGTCCGGTTTGATCCCACGCTTTTTCAGTCGTAGTCCAGCGGGCCTTGGTGAGCTTTTAGTTGTTGAATGGATTCTTGCATTGGTGCCTACCCATCTCTTCCTTCAAATGAGGCTGGCAGTGTCTTTGCATCTTAGATCAATCCTTGCAGTATCTGTCTGAATCTTTGAGAATTGTTCTTAGTCTGCTCTGCACTGCCAATGTCTGTCTCAGGGAATCACTGGGGTCTCTCTAAACCTGCTCTCTTGGGTCTTCTCTACTGGTTAGCTCTCTTGGTCCACTCAGTGTTGTAGCAAGCTCTTGGTTCCCTCCATATTGTAACAAGCTGTGTTTCAGAGTCCCACTGAGGTTTCAGGAAGATAAGTGGGTTTGGGGCTGGGATGGCGCTAGGAGCTTGTGGGTCTGGTGGACGGAGGTAGGTATTTGGGGCAGCCTACCTGCTGGAAACTTTCCTGCCGGTTGGCTAGAGAAGCCAAAGCAGTTGGGAGAGGGGCCTGGTGTTTTGTTCAAATATGGAGGTTCTAGAGAGTGAGATGTCCTATGTGGGAGTCCCCTCTGTGTGCTATGATTACCATTGATGATTAAATAAACTGCCTTGGCCTGTTGATAGGGCAGAACTTAGGTAGGCAGGGAAGACAAAACTGAATTGTCTCATTATAAAAGTTTTAACTCTAACAATGTGAAACTATATATAGTAAGTATTGAGTAAGAAATGTATTTACAATCTCCAACCTATTAGTATTTGGCAAATTCAGAGAAAATACTTTATTATCTAACTTATTATGGTGAGTTCAAAGTTTTGTACTTAATTTACCTTCTATCATAAATAAGGAAAACTATAGCTATCTAATCTTCAATCCTATAAGAAACCTGAGAAGGATAAAATATTATTTGAGTAAATAAGAAGTGCAGAACAAGTAACTTTCAAAACTAATAAATGCCAGAGATATCAGGTTACATGAACAGCCACCCCAAGATTCCTCTGTAACATTGGAGCATCTATCTTTGGTATACAGGCCTAAAATATCTGACAGACTTTTCTCTGAAATAGGAATTTGTCAAGTTCAACAGTCACCTTCTTTTGTGCCCTGGTTGTCCAGTTTGCATTGCACACTGTCTGCAGTTGAGGTGACGCCAGTTTCTTTGCCCAGTGGCTAGCTTTTGTCAAAAAGAAAGTAAATTCCATATGGAGGTTCTTCGATGCCCATCATCCTACTTTAAAGAAAACAGGTGCTGGCAGGAGCAGTTAAGTCTAACTGTCAAGAAAAGCCTTACGTGATATACAAGATATTCATCAGTATGGCTATAGGATAGGGCCATTTAAGGTTCCCTCTCCTCAGCTGCCCAAGGAACTAGCTGGAGACATCTCCCTGGAAACTTGCGAGCCCCTCTAGAGTCAGGTCTCTTGCCAACCCTAAGATGACTCCCTTAATTAAGAAATATACCTCCCTGCTCCTATATACACCCTTCCATTATCCCAACATCCCATTCCCCCAAGCTTTCCCCATCCTCCCCTTCTCACTTTTCTCTCCCCAATTCCCCTTACCTCTATCCCACCCCACCCCTGAGCTCCCATTTTTTGCCCAGCAATCTCGTCTACTTCCAATATCCAGGTGGATAATTATGTTTTTCTTTGGATTTACCTTCTTATTTAGCTTCTCTAGGATCACAAATTATAGGCTCAATGTCCTTTATTTATGGCTAGAAACCAGTTATGAGTGAGTACATCCCATGTTCATCTTTTTGGGTCTGGGATACCTTACTCAGGATAGTGTTTCCTATTTCCATCCATTTGCATGCAAAATTCAAGATGTCAGTTTTTTACTGCTGAGTAGTACTCTAATATGTATATATTCCACACTTTGTTCATCCATTCTTCCATTGAAGGACATCTAGGTTGTTTCCAGGTTCTGGCTATTACAAATAATGTTGCTATGAACATAGTTGAACAAATGCATTTGTCATATGAAAGGGCATCTCTTGGGTATATTCCCAAGAGTGGTATTGCTGGGTCCTGGGGTAGGTTGATCCCAAATTTCCTGAGAAACCGCCACACTGATTTCCAAAGTGGTTGCACATATCTTGCATATCACCATAGAACCTTCATCTGGAAATGGATGGGGATAGAGACAGAGACACACATTGGAGCACTGGACTGAGCTCCCAAGGCCCAAATGAGGAGCAGAAGGAGGGAGAACATGAGCAAGGAAGTCAGGACCGTGATTGAGGCACCCACCCACTGAGACAGTGGGGATGATCTATTGGGAGCTCACCAAGGCCAGCTGGATTGGGACTGATGGAACATGGGATCAAACCGGACTCTTTGAACATGGCAGACAATGGGGGCTGATGAGAAGTCAAGCACAATGGCACTGGGTTTTGATCCTACTGCATACACTGGCTTTGTGGGAGCCTAGTCTGATTGGATGCTCACTTTCCTAGACCTGGATGGAGGGGGGAGGACCTTGGACTTCCCACAGAGCAGGGAACCCGACTGCTCTTTGGCCTGGAGAGGCTGGGGAGATAAGTGGAGGGAGGGGGAGAGGAGCTGGGGGAGAGGGAGGGAAATGGGAGGCGGGGAGGAGGTGGAAATTCTTTCAATAAAAAAAATACATCAGAAAAAGAAAGAAAAGCCTTACGTTATTGAAACATTAAAATGCCACATTCTGTAATCTCTGATGTGTTGGAAGACAATATATTTAAAGTACATCTCTGATTGACCTTGAAAATATAACTAACATGAGTATAAGTTTGATTTCTATAAATAAATAACTACTAACCTTTATTTCTTAAAATCCTAAGTAGTGTTAAGGAATAGAACTTTACATTACATTTTTAAATGAGTTGCTCATCTTCGATCCCTTAAACAAAAAATAGATGCATATGATACAGTAAAACAAAACACCCTTAATTTGCATAAATACACAAAAATATCTTAAGCAAAAGGAAAAATATAACACAGTATAACAAGAATAATTTGTATTAGTATACAAAAATCTTTATCAATATAAAACATTTGAGACAAGAAGTTGCCCATTTAGATTGAAAGTAGATATAATAATATACCCCTTTATCCTATCATTTCTGTACCCCCTTTTTCTTTTCAGAATAAGATCCCTGAGTCTAATTTTCTTTGCTAAGTTTTCTTCCTGACAATAACCAATAACCACTTGTGACCAACCCCCTAAACAATGGCAAACATCCATTAAATGATGAAAAACCTCTCCCCACCTTTGGGAAATGTGGACACCATGTTATTAAAATTGCTGATGTTTGGAAATAACGGCATCTTTAGGGTACCCTAATAAAATTAAAATAAAGATCAATCTCTAGGAGAGCTAGCTCTTGTCCTGTCTTGGTATGATGGGAGAGCACAAGGCTTATCTGAAGTCTGACTGGAGTATTCTACAAGGTTAGATCATCTTTGCTATCTTCTTTGAAGTTGCCCTTAGCAGTTTGGAGTTCAAAACTGATCTTTGGGTCATGTTTGTCAACTGAGTGGCATTATCGCAGTTCAGGTAGATTCATCCTTGTGGATCCCCAAAGTCTTTTTGGAAACGTTCAAGGTCACTGTTAGGAATCATCATAGTTCACTGCAAGAAACTTAAACATTTTAAATTTTATATGCAGCATATATTTGAGAGATTAAAGGACCACAATCTATTAACTATATCCAGGGTACAAAAACTTAGTTCTTCATTACCTGCTTCAGACTCAGCCCTGAAACAACATATAAGAAGCTAGATATAGTCTATTTCTAGAATCAGATAGTACTCTATATGACCATTAATATTATGACAGGAAGTTTAAATTTGTACACATACACCAATCTTATAAATTTTGAGATAATATTTACACCTTAGGAAAAGTTTCAAAGAGTCAAATAAAGCCAAAAGATTATGAGATTAGTGGTAGTCAAATAGTCCCTTATTTTGATTTTTCTTTTGTCCCATACCAGATGGCTCTTCTTTCATAATAAAAGAGATTTTAGGGTTTTCTTAAACAAGCATGCTTGGATTTTTAGGAGAGACTTGGATTTTTATTATGCTTGAATACCAAAGCCAGCTTTAATATTTAATGAAGTAGGACTACAAAAATATCATTTCCATTTTATCTCTGTGGTGAACAGTAGAGACAAACATTTTAGAAGATTTGTGATTTTATCTTATTGGAATTGTGCTATACAATTTGGTCAGTTTGATCTTTTCCTTTGGGGTATTTTCCCTGCACATTTCTTTAGATGTCTCTTTAGTCCAATGGTCTTCAGATTTCTTAGTTGGATGCTGTTCTTCTAGAAAGACAGAAAAAAGAACCCAGTCTCAACCTTAACTTTGGGGAATTTCTCAGCAGTTTGAATTGCCATGCTGATTGATTAACTATCATTTTTCCTAACCAGGAGGTCTTTTGTTGTTGTTGTTGTTGTTCTAATCTAATCTTTATCAAATTTGATGGTATCTATAGCTTTTCTTCACTTGTGGAAACAAAAGCAAAACCTTTTCCTCAATATAACACATATCCTGGGTTTCATTTTGAGGTTAACACATTTTTAAAGTATAAAGAAAATTTTTTTCAGAATTGGTTGTCTCTCCACAACTTTTCTCCTTTCTCATTAGCATTTGAAAATTAAAGTTAATAAAACATTGTGTAATTTATTGCTGGGAGTCTTTATTATCTCTTTTCATTTATTAAGCATATCTTTTAAAATGCAATTAGTGTTTTACAAACATTTCTGTAGGATTGTGGAGTATACCTCTAATAATCATTGTTGTAATATGCAAAAAAAGTTTCATTTTACTAGAGACATATGCTGTAACATTGTTAGTCTCAATTTGTACGGGTATTCCCACAATAGCCATAAATTCTAATAAATGTATGATTACAGAATCAGCTATTTAATAACTCAAATCATTTGCCCATTGAATTCCTAAATATGTATCAATGTTATGGTATACATACTTTAATTTTCCAAATTTGACAAATTGAAACACATTCATTGCCCAAATTCATTTTTTGAGTACCTTTTGAAATGCTTCTTTCAGGTGGCAGAATTTTATTATACAAAGTACAAGTAGGGCATTTCCTAATTATTTTCTTTACTTATTGCCAGGTGGTAGGAAAATATTTCTTCAAACCTGTGCTATGAATATGGTGTTTCTTATGAAAGTCTGAGTCTTCTAACATATTTCCTACCAATAATTGATCAACTGATACATTTTAACTGTGTGGCAATTCTTCTATGTAGGCATTATACTATTCTTGTAAAAATATACTAAAAAACTAGTCTTTTAAATAAATTACTATAATAGACCATCATTTAGGTACTAGAAAAGGAAAGGGAATTCCAGGCTATAAAGAGCCCATTTCCTAAATCACATTATTTATAGTGCTTAAATCTGTTAACATTCTTCATTTCCCAAATTTGTTTTTAATGATAAACATAGAATTCCAAGGACTGGGTGATGTGTTGGCGTAAATGAATGCAGAAAGATTATAAAAATATATACAGCTTTAATAAGGAAATAGACTTACAGGACCACAGGTTCCCGCGGAGAACAGGAAAAGCAGAGCAAAAAAGGGCTGCTGAGATCACGCCCGGCAGATTTATCAGTAAACATTAGCCCAAGGCGAACACGCCCCCAATGGGTGATTTTTTTAATATGCTGAGCATTTACTTGCTCCTATACCAGTTATTTAATGTCTGTAATTTGTTTGATGCCATATGCCATTGTACCACCCTGACAGGCTGGTCAGTTACCCTTTTTAAAAGTAGTGTGGTTGGTACCTTTTAAAAATTGCTTTGGTCTACAAGAGTTTCAGGACAGGAACCAAAAGCTACAGAGAAACCCTGTCTTTAAAATCAAAAAAAAAAAAACAAACAAACAACAAAAAAAAAACAAAAAAAACAAAAAAATCAAAAAACAAATCAAAAATAAAAAAATAAAAAATTGCCAGTAATTGTGTCCAGCTTTTATATAAACTGAATGGTCAATGACCACTCTTGATAATACCTGTTAATATTTCTCTCAGAAGCATTTTGAATTTATGGTTTGTATTTAAGATTGGAGGAATGTTAATTTTGTGTTTTTCAACACTGTAACAAATCAATCCACATAAATTTATTGTTATGTTGGCCACACATGGTTTTAATTTTCCTACCTGTCCCCATGCATTCAACCAATCTTGCTCTACATTTTACCTGAGATTAAGCTCCAGTCACAAGAAGTTGAATATTTAACTCCTGAAAAGGTCTATCTAGATTCCAAGATATAGGGAAAATTATTGTTACATTAGCATTTTTGTCTATTAGTTTCAATGACATTTGCATGTATTTTTAGCTTTGGTCTCTGAACATTTACAGCAGTTTTCGAAAATATTTGTTTGCCATCTCTCTTGACTATTTTGTTGTATCTATAGAAATTGTTCTGTCATTGGTCATATCCAGAGCAATGTGGTTTTTAACAACAGGTATTAAGTCTTTTAACTGCATTATGGATGATTTTCTCCAATTCTGATACGAAATTACTAAGCCAAATTTGATATTGGAGTCTGTAGGGGGGTGTTTCCAAATGACAAAGGGTTACTGTGCCTGCCCCTTGTTGATCTCCATTCATTAGTCCAATGTCAGCCTTTGACACACATTTTATGTACCTCAGAAGGGTACATTGAAACATTGTTTCTAGAAATCCCTTGCCTACAAATCACCTTTCAAAAGACCTTCTTTACAAAAATTAAAACATTTAATATTTTTATTTTTCTCAAAATTCCTAGAAATTACTTATCCTGTCAAAGCAGTGTTATAAGCATAAGATCCAACCTCAGCTGTATTTTGGATCTATTCATGTATGGGTGCTGATTTTGCTTTTAAAGACCTAATCAACTTTTTACTATCTAAATTAGCATTCTCAAAAAGCAAAGATTCAATTACTATTTATCTAATTGCTGGTTCTGATGCCACTCCTCTTACAGTTGAAGTCATGTTTATTTAAAAAAAAAACAGTGAAGATTTCTTTTGAGCATCTTATAACTTTAGTAAATGTCTTAGACCTCTTTCCTGATTCTTCAACCCTGTCCCAAATATTCAAAACTGCTGTAGAACATTGTGCCAAGGTATGATAGTCAAATCAAAACTGTCTGCAAATCAACACATCAGTTCTCAATGAGAAAAATTTAATACCTCTAGGACTATTTTGCTTTTCCATGGCATCTCACCATCATGTTTTCCATTGTTACTAAGGACTTGCTTCCAATATTGCTGTAGCTAAATATTTCCAGTCTTGTGGAGTAATTCTGTTCCTCCTTTCCCAAAAATTTGATACCTATTTCACAAAGTGTGAATGCATACCATATAAAATGACTGTTTCCTTCGAAAATAAAATTTCTACAACAAATCAGGTAACTTCTGTATAGCCTTAGGTAGCCTATCATCAGGTAGCCATTTTTTGTATTGTAACTGAATAAATTAAGGTTGGTTTTCTAATAACTTTGAGCTACACCTCTTTAGTTTCATAATACAATGGTGGAATGGTGTCCTAAGACAGAGGATTATGATATTTCTGATTCTCAACATATGAAAGATTCACGCCCACACACTTTATTGTTAAATGTAATTGCTTGTTTAAAATTGCTTCCAAAGTGTTTTACCACATCTGATGATGATGACAACATAGGTGGAGATGGGGAAGGGATGGGGTGGGAAAGAATTGCCAGTTGTAGCAACATTGCTGTAGAGAAGGAAGTTGTCCATACACTCAGACTAGTGTGACATGTGATGGGGTCACAGCGGGCTGCTGCTACACCAAAAAGGCCCGACTGAGTGTCAGGTGTGCAGTAGAGGGCCCCAAGCCATGCTAATTTCATACTTTGATGGGTTCAATGTGGCTGCTCATGAGCCTGGACAGAATAGGGGAGAGCTGCCTGAAGAGCTAATGTAAGGAAGCCAGGAGGAGAAATCCTCACATTTGGGAAGCAGCATGGGGATAGAATCACCCCATCTGCCATTAGCTGTGGAGAGAAAGGAACAGCCCCTACATGGGAGAAAACTAAGCTGTCTGCTGGGAATGTCATGGAATCAAATTGTACACTGTTGGCTATGGTTGTGTAACAAGGCTAGTGGTCAGGCTGACAAAGCCAGCTGGTTGTCAGGAGCAGTGTGACTGTAGTGATTTTACTCCCTGAGACATAATCTAAAGCCCCAAGATGTATGTCAGATGAAACTATTACATAAATCATTACAATATAGTACAAACTCTAAAGTCAGAAATTGAGATAAAGATCTGATAAATCCAAGCAAATCAGAGAGTTGATAGACTGACCCACCATCCCAACTTTTCCTGATCCATCAAGATGAAAAATTCTGTCTCCTCCTTGCCTATCTTCTGAGGCAGATCTTCCAAGTCTCCCAAGAATTCTTTGGCTATCTCTGACTTTGTCCTTTGATTTCAGGTAGCTTTATTGATTCAGTACATTGACTGTAAGAACAACTCTCCACAAAAAGTTGACAGAGTCAGGGATCCAGCTGCCTGCTGCTAGAGTGTCAGTTTATGAGAGGGCAGTCTAGAGAGGAAAGGAGGATTATTCAAGGCCACCCCTGAGGAGGATAAAGGTTTGGTTCTGTCTGGAGAGCTCTGGGGAGTTGTATCCTCCAAGACCTATTTTTTAAAAAGACCAAGGCTTGCATTAATTTGATGGGGGAGCACAAAGGCAGTGAAGTTACAGAGACTAGTTCCAGTCTCCATCAGTTCCAGGGTGTGACTAATAGCATTGGATTTCAGATAGTTACTAAGGAAGGACACTGCAGTACTATTTAGGCATGCCCTTTTCTAAGTGTTTAAAATGGGAGGGAAGTGTGTAGTGATCTTAAATTATTATTAAAGGGAGGTGAATGCAATGTTCCCAAAGACATCTTCCAAAATGACTCAGCCTATTCAGTCCCCATTTCCCTGAAAATCACAATGTACACAAAACTTTAATTCTCTTGCCTACAACTTTCCATTTGCTGAAATTTTAGCCAAATACAATCACACCTGGCTAAATTTTTTCTTGGATTTTTAGCATATAATGAGGTTTATACTTTGTATTGTGATCCATTTCTACTAAAATTATGAGTCTTTTATTCAATAATGTGAAAATAATTTTTAAAACACAATTATGCTGTAGATACCAGGCAATAGTGCCAATGGGAATACGTGTTCCTGGTAACTGGCTGACAGATAAATGAGAAGGGAAGCTTACTGGAGGAATATATAAGAGAAATACTGTTTTTTGTTGTTATCAGCCCTGAAATTCCAGGCCCAAACTCAGGAAAAAGGAAGACAGTCGGCAGATGCATGCTGATCATTTAATTGATGTAGTGAAGCTATAGTTTTGATTCTACTGGGGAAGTAGAATAAATATGGAGAGGGAGTGATCTTATTATATTCACTTTCTGAAATAAACAAATCATGAAGGCAGGTAACAGAGAGGACATGACATGTCAAACATAAACAATAAGAACACAATAACGATAAAGAAAAATCATGATGAGATCTGTCTATATGTATGAAATGAAGAGCCCAAGCAAGGAGCAGAGGATGCCAGCAAGAAAAATGGTCTTCTTTCAAAGAATGTACGAGACACAAATAATTGTGAAACACAAAATTTTGAGGTGATATTCCTCTAAAAATAGACTTTCTCTCATGAAGAAGTCATTTAATAGTTAATAAAAATATTTGAAATTAGATACAGGACTTTGTCATTTCTAAATACTTTGATAGGTTAGTTTCTATAATTTGAGAAATAAAGGAGTTTTTTTTCAGGATGATAAATGTAGTTCATATCTGACTTTGGGTTACTGAGAAACGATGACCTGGGGACACCACAATGATCTGAGCCCTTGGAAAGATTGTGATGAACCTTGCCGTTTTTCAGGCTGAGGGAATCAGTGCTGCCTTGGTTTTCCCTGTGATGTTGGGTGTGGGCCCATATTTCGATTTGGCACAGAAGCCATTAGCCCGGTCTGAGCTAGTCACATAGCTCTGCAGACAAGCTGTCTCTTCCTTAAGAAAAGCCAGGATATGGTGCTCCTAGTTTCTTTTGTTAAAATGTAGAGTACCTGAAAAGAGATGTTGACCAAAGCTGATGACTTAATGGTTTAGAGTTTTGGTGCTTCCCTTCCTTTGTAATTTGGAGGATGTCTTACAGAGATGCTAATTCATGGCCTACCTGACTGCTAGATGCTGACATGACCTAAGCCCAGGCACCTGGTTGCCTAGGAGACAGCCTAATGTGTTTTCCCCCACTCAATTCAGGGGGTTTTATAAGATGTTTGGAGAATAAAGAGTGGGTCTGGCTTTTTCCAGGATGACCTTGTAAGCTGTGTCGGTTTTATTCCTCACAACTCCGTTTCAGCCGGGTTAGGGAATCTGTGTTGGACCCACATGGGCTCTGACAGTTGGGCCTTTCTGGTTTTCAGAATAAGGAAGGTGACCTTGCTGTTACTCTCTTCCTTGTGGTGGGCCCTGATGAGGAACACCACCTTGGTTCCCATTAACAGAGCGTCTTTGTGGCAATCCTGGAGGAGGTGGTCTCTGACTGGGAACCTGGTTTCAGCTCTGAAAACCTGAATGAGTAAAGTAAATAACAGGTGATCTTAGTAATAGCTGATTTTGTTCCCCTTTATCTCAATGACCTTTTCATACAGCTTCTTTTCCAGGAAACTCCCATTCAAAAGCAACTCTTCTTATATTTCCTGAAGAGCTTGTGTTAAACCATGGACTTAAATGGCATGCAAGCACTCACAAGTAGTTTCCAGAAGTCCAGGAGCTCTTTAGCAACTTAGCTTACTCAGAATCAGTTTCCTCACACAAAAGTAAAACAAGAAATAGGTTTAAACAGCGAGTTCTGTTTCAGGTTATATTTTGGGACACAGTTGTTTGTTTTTACTTTTGTCTTATTTTTTGCTTTGTGGCCCTAAGTCAAAAAGCTAATTTCTGTGTTAAAAGTAAAGCAGCTTGTTCAGAAGCTTGAGCTCAGGTTGAGAAATCATAGTAGTGGGAAGAAAGGACAAATTAGCATTCTACATGGTATTTGAAGTGTAACGCATCTGATGAGGGAAAAACAAATGAAGGAATACCACTCTACTCCTAATATGGTATAATAAGGGCTTCTTTATTAAAAATTCTTTATTAAAAGAGAACTCACAGATAACAAAGAAGAACAGAAACAGAATCCAACATTCAGGTGTGGTGAGTGGGAAGAGGGCAAGAAGGTGATCATGCTGGCATTTTTACCCACAGCCATGTCCAACCTGGTCCAGCTTCACAAAGGCCACTGGTTGAAGGAGGTTCCCCATCACCTCCCCCTTTTGTCTAAATAAAAGAGTTCCAAATCCAAAATAAAACTATATACCATAAGAACAGATTTCAAGTATAAAAATTAGAATTACTAACAGTACAAACCATATTAAGCAAGAAACATATGTTAAAAGTTTTAATAATTATTCTATCCTAAGGATTCCAAGTTATGTATTAGAAATGGATTGGCTAAATCATAAGACGAAGGTAACCATGACTATCTAATCTTCAACCCTAAGGTCCGAAAAAGAAGATAATAATATTTGAGTAGTCAGGAAGTGCATTTAAGAAATTTTCAAACTGTGCAGTAGATGACAGATGCAACTTGCTACTTGAGCAATCACCCAAAGTCTCATTTGAAACATTGGAGCAAACAACTTTGGCTAAGGCTTAGAGTAACTGACAAATCATTTCAGAGGCAGGAAGATTTTCAAAACTGTCTTATCCTGTCTTGGCAAAGTTTGAAAGACTTTTTTTTTGTATCCTGCTTATCCATTCTGGATACCATCATTTTGTCAGCGGTCAAGTCATGGGTAGTTCCTTGCCAAGAGGCCAGTTTTGCCTTGAAGCAAACAAGCTCCAAGCAATATGTCTTCAGTATTCAAAATTCAGGAATAGATCAGTGCTGCCAGAAACAATCATGTCTCATGTCAACAGAACCCTAAGTTATTTAAATGCCATATTCTGCAGTTCTTTGAAGTGTTTGAAGATTACCTATCATGAAGAATATAATCTCTATGTATCAAAGGAATCTGGTTAGTCTAATTATAAGTATGACAAACATGAACGACTATTGACTTATGATACTTAATACCTGCATAACGTAAGGACTAAGGTTTCATATTATAATATTAAACAATTAAACAATCTTCAAATAACTGTGCAGCAAATGAGGACAATGACCTCAAAATGAAAGTAATGTATAATTATATTCTTCAGAGGTAGAAATGTAGGATGCAGTATGATAAATATATCCTAAAATTATATTAATATACAAAATGTCTTAAACAGAAGTAGAAACATTCATGCCAAGAATCTGACAAAATAACTTTTCATAGGTGTACAAATATAAACAGAAATAGAAACATATTCAACATGGCAAATACAATTTGAATTTGTATCAATATAGAATAATCTATACCAATGCAAATTATCTATAAATAATAGCTCACAAGTATTCACTCTATTACTATTATTATTAATGTAACTTCACACTAATCTACCTATAATCCCATTCATTCCTCCCCCTTTTTAAAGACTTCCCTGAGCCTAAAAATTTTATTTATTTATTAAATATTTCCACCTCCTCCCATTTCCCTTCTACTCCCTTTACTCCCCCTGCCCCTCCCTCTCCAGTCCGAAGAGAAGGTAGGGTACCCTGCACTGTGGGAAGTCCAAAGCCCTCCCCCCTACATCCTGGTCTAGGAAGGTGTGCATCCAAACAGACTAGGATCCCAAAAAGCCAGTACATGAAGTAGAATCAAATCCCAGTGACATTATCATTGGCTTCTCAGTCAGTCCCCATTGTCAGCCACATTCTGAGAGTCCAGTTTGATCACATGCTCGTTCATTCCCAGTCCAGCTGGACTTGGTGAACTCCCATTAGATCAGTCACACAGTATCAGTGGGTGAAAGCACCCCTTGTGGTCCTGACTTCTTTGCTCATCTTCTCGCTCCTTCTGCTCTTCATCTATTTCTTGGGAGCTCAGTCTAGTGCTCCAATGTGGGTCTCTGTCTCTATCTCCATCCATCACTGCATGAAGGTTCTATGGTGATATTCAAGATATTCATCAGTGTGGCTATGAGACAAGACCAGTTCAGGCACCCTCTCCTCTGTTGCCCAAGGACCTAGCAGGGGACATCCCCTTGGGCCCCTGGGAACCCCTCATGAATACTCATGATTTGGTGATCCCCAATCATAAAATTATTTTTATTACTACTTCATACCTGTAATTTTGATACTGTTATGAATGGTAGTGTAAAAATTTAATTCTTCCAATGGTTTAGACACATGTCCATGCGGGGGATCTATTCAAGGCAGAGAAGAAGGAGGTGAAAACTGGAAGAGAGATTCACAAGGTGGTTGCTCCAGCTAAAAGGAAGTGAGAAAAGTGAAGAATAATATTGTTGGAGAAGATAAAGGAAACCCCTCACAACTAGTGGTTTCGATTAATGTCTTCAACCATGATATGAAAATATTAAATAGAAAGTCACAGAATATGTGATTCATAACTTTTCAGCTGTAGATTGTCTGAACAAGGTCATAAAATCTTAAACAATTTTGCTACCATAGCTAGAGAAATGTTTCATGATATTGTTCTATAAAAACATTTTTGACCACATGAATGAATAATACACACATGTCTAGATAAGACAAAGATTTGCCAAAAAGTCTTGGTCAGTGTAAAGCTAAACTATTATATAGCTCAAAAAAGAGTCAAATAAAATGAAGTGACAGTCACTTTCACTGCATGTTGTGGTACTGAATATCAGAACTGACAACAGCTACAAAAATTACCCTTCACTAATGTGTGGGTTGTAATTTCTGGTATTTGATATGTCTAATCAAGTCTCATGTTTCCTAGAACTCATTAGACCTTTGAAAGAGCAGCATATTTATTCTTACCTGTTAAGGTAAGCAAAAGGCAAAGTTATAAAAGAAGAATATCTATTATTCTTCTAAGCTGCCCTCTGAAACTTTGCAGCATTTACACCTTTTTATACATGCACACAGGCACACAGACATGGACACACACACAAACACACACACACACACAGAGAAAGAGAGAGAGAGAGAAATACACACACAGAGAGATTCATCCACATATATGTATGTATAGCCATTTAATTATAATAGACTGAGATGAAAACATGACACAGTTCCGTTAACATGGCCCTCAAACACGTGTCAAGTCCTAAACTCAGGTATCTCACCTACTTCCATGCAGTTAGGATACCAAACTGAAGCTGTGGAGTTTCAGTTATAGTTTTCAACTTTATGTATCAGTTAAATGAACTGTGTCACAGTTTATACTAGAAAACCAATTCTTTGATAACTTTTCATAACTTGTGTTCCCTTTATCCGCATCCTGTCCTTCCTTGTCACTTTATATTACTCTTCTTGTTCTCCCTTCTATGAGTTATATCATGCTCACATTCACAGCTGTTCACATTGTACATTATAGACTGAAATTACATGAGACAGGAAACATGGTCTCTTTCATTCTAAGTTTATGCGACCTCACTTAATATCATATATTTCCAGTCCACACACTTTCCTACAAATTTCATTTTTCTTTAAGGCTAAAATATTATCCAATTTTGAATGTGTTCCACTTTATTATCAGTTTATCAGTAGACTGGCATCCAGGTCAGGTCCATTTCTTTCAGTTGCAAATAGGGCTGCAATAAGCATGAATGGCAAGACTCTCTGTGGAAGGATGAATTCTCTGTATATACATCCAGGAGTGACATTGCTAAGTCACAGAGTAGGTTTACTTTTAATTTCTTTGGGGATTCTTCATATGACTGTATCAGTTCATATTCCCATCAGTAGTAAATAAGTGTTCCTATTTCTGCACGTGGTTCTAATATCTGTTGTCATGTTTCTTCATGGTGGCCATTCTGAGCACATCTAACAAGAATCATTTTATGTGTGTGTGTAAATATATGTATATGTATATATATATATATATATATATATATATGTATGTATAGTGCATGATAGAATTATAGGAAAGTCTTGAAAAATGTTTTATTGCTGAAGACCTATTTTGACCTATGTCATTTTTTACAAGCTGGCATTTATCTATACTAAATCCAGGCAAGTGGGGAATTCTCTTTGTTTTGTCAAGAGAAAAGGAGCATTTGAAGGAGGATTATAGGAAAGAAAGCTGTAGGATTCCAGGAATCAGGAGCAGTCCTATGTGTTTGATGGTTTAGAAATGATTTTCTTGCAGGGTTTAGTATTTTTAGTCCTGTAGAAGGAGCTGAGGGCAGGCCTGCTTTTCATCCCGTCTGGCTCCCACATGGCTAGCTTTACACCCAAAATAACAACACACAAATTGTATTCATTTAAACACTGCCTGGCCTGTTGGTTCTAGCTTCTTATTGGCTAACTCTCACATTTTGATTAACCCATTTTTAATAATGTGTGTAGCACCACAAGGTGGTGGCTTACCGGGAAAGATTCAGCATGTCTGACTTGGCGGCTGGCTCCATGGCGTCTACCTCACTTCCCTTCTTTCCAGCATTCTGTTCTGTCTACTCCACCCACCCATGTTCTGAGCTATCAGGCCAAGCAATTTTCTTTATTAATTAATCAATGAAACAACAGATAGATAAAGACCTCCCTACATCATAGTCCCAGCCCTCAGGAGGAACAGTCAGTAGGGTTACTACACATACTAGACAACTGCAGTTTATGCAGAGATACTCAAGCCAAAAAGAGTGCTGTAGTGAGATTCTGTATCAAAACACAAAATACAAAGAAGAAAAACTACCATTTCATCAAGACCCAATGGAAGGCTCTGGAATGGGGACATTCATACTAGAAGAAGTACCTTAGTGATCAGTTAGGAAAGCTACTGCCCAAGTACACAGCAAACATCTGTGATTTGGATAGTAACCAAGACAGAAGACTTCAAAATGTTCATTATATTTCCAGAACTGTCTATGTTTCAGTGAGAAAAGAAAGACCGGTCACTGAGGGCCCTAGACCTTGTTATGCCACATGCCTAACAGACTGGATTGGATTTGGAAGTAAATGTTTTCATTTTCCTGAAGACACAAATAACTGGACATCTAGCCAGAACTTCTGCATGGCACTAGAGGGTGATCTAGCTCTATTTGACATCCTAAAGTAGCTGGTAAGAAAGGACCAGGAATTGGTTTGTTGTTTGTTTTGTTTAGTGTATAATTCCTTGAAATACTGAGCTTAAATCTAAAACATGATGAAGAATCCTACCCTAGGCACTGGAGACATGGGAGCACATTGAAGTGTCATATTCTGATGTTATTGCTTCTGACTGGAACCCTGAGACATTTCAAAGTCTTTTGGTCATGTGGTGTTTATTGTCAACCTATAATGTCAAACATACAAACTACTGAGATAGTTTGTGGTCCTAAAATCTTCAACAAAGCTGGCAGGTATTGCATACTGAAGGTGACCACTTAATAACTGCAAGGACAGGCTTAACAAGGGACTTTCCCAGCCATAGTGGGACAGGTAGACATCCATATACTTTGGATTATAGATGAAAATGCATCCACTGAGATCTTAGGGCTATTATGGCTCCAAGGTTGGTGGTCCTCTGTTATATTCCCTATTGCCTTCCCAAGAGGAGTCTGTAGGGCAAATACTCAAGGGTCATTTGAAACCAGAAAGATACATTTTTTTTTTGCTTTCTGTGTTTTATGACAGAATTTCCTGAAGAGATACAATTGTGATTCTGACCACTGGATTGGCCTGCAAAATGAGTCACCAGAGCACCCTTGGATGTGGACAGACAACACTGAATATAACAACTTGTATGTTTGTAAACCGCTTTTCCTTCTCCTGTGTTTGTGTGTTGTGATTGTGTGAGTTGTGGCTATAAGAGAGGAAAGCATGAGTCATGTGGAGCCAACTGAACTGGAAAAGTAGAAAAATAAACCCTTAGGTTGAAGGAATACCTCAGAGATAGGGTTGTGCTTATATGCAATATATAATTCACAGGAAATTTGACATCCTATGAATTTATTTCTTTTCTGTGTGTTCCCATTTAATAGCCATCATTTCAAAGCATTTTCTTAGTGTGGTATCCACTGAAATTATTAGCATGATGATGGTTTGTAGGGTAGATATTGTCTGTTTTATCACCAACTGAAAACTTTTCCTTGATCATAAACACCGTTGTTGACTGTTTATAGAACTATAGGTGGGGAGTGAGGACTCTGAAATCCCAGAAAACTACTACAGAACTGTTGGGTAGGATTTGTCTGATAGCTGTGTGCATAGTACAACTGTTCACATAAGCAGAGACTCTAGAGACATTGAGAACCTCCTCTAAAGTCTCATCATCAAAAATAACTAAGACAATTCCTGAATGTAGACATAGCCATTTCAGATGGAGTCATTTCAATGAAATAGTAAGATACAGACTCACTAACATACATCATTAAAGATATTTCAGATGTTTACTAAGAATGAGATTTTCCTCATTTAATACATGTGTAAAATACTTCAAGACAGAACTGAAAAATTGCCCTTTTGGGGCCAAACAAGGCAGCAGTTCATTTTAACATGCCATCAAGCACCAGACAAATGTTGTCTACACACATTATAGGATCAATTTGGAGGAATAATAAAGATGTGGTATTTAAACTGAATGCCAAGAATATAAAGGATTCTAGGTCTAACTGGTAAAGGTGGTTCTTCATAAACTCTGTCTTTCTTTGATTCTTATTACAAATTATCAGTGGAGATGGATGAGATTTCATTGCTGGATTGAATCAATGTCAGTCTGTGCAGAAATTGTGTATGTTTGTTGTTGTAGGGATCCTATCTGAGGAGGAGGAGAATGTGCCTACCTGAGTGACCCTGGAATCAGCAGTGGCAAGGGCTACACACACAGAAAATAGATTTGTAGCAAGCCTAAAGCTACTCTTTGCAAGGGCCATGGATTTAAAATTCAGGGTAGGGAATGTGCCAGAGCATGCCTGAGAAAGAGAGGCTCTGTGCCCTATTATCTACAGCTGATGCCCCACTCCTGATCTGCTAAAATCATCATCAAAATCCCATGAAAATATGTGTTGACAGCAAAGATGAAATTTCACTGAGAGGATTATACATTAGGGAGGTGTGGGAAATCCTTCTGTATATGTATTGCTTTTATTAATAAAGAAAGAAGCTTCCTTGGCCCGTGATAAAGCAGAGTAGATTTGGGAAGAGAAAGCTAAACTTAATGCTGGGAGGAAGAAGGTGGAGTCGCAAGACAGCATGTAGCTGCCCATAGGAGATAGACATATGGGAACCTTGACAGTAAGCCACAGCGACATGGTGATACACAGATTAATAGAAATGGGTTAAGATGTAAGAGTCAATCAATAAGAACCTAGAGCTAATAGGGCCAAGCAATGGTTTAATTAATACAGTTTCTGTGTGATTACTTTGGACTTAAGTGACAAGGAATGAATGGCCAGCCTACCCCAACAAATTGCTATGCCAATGTGGTCAACTGTATCTTTGTGAAAACTGAGAAAGTTTAAAACGTACTTCTAGATACACAAGAAGAGAATTAAGCATAGTTTTTTTGATAGTAGCATTTTCTTGGGTAGGCTCTGTTTACTAGAGAGGACATAATTTCTTCAAAATGTTCTGTTTGTTAGCAGAGGCATAATTCCTTTAAATGGGTTCTTACTGATTCAGCAGACAATAAATAAATAAATTCACACAGTTTCAAAATGATGGCTTCCTGGGCCATGCTGCCAGCACAAAATCTGGCTTTTTCAGGAGGCCAAATACTTCAATAAGGTTTGTGGACAGTGTGTTGCAAGTTACTTGGTGGTAGCATGGGCCAACTGGTTACTGGAATTGAGGTGATGAGCGTGGCTCTTACCCAGTAGCCTCTGAGGCAGTGAATGGACTGCCATGTTGAACTGGGTAGAGACAAAAGGCAAAATAGCCTTAGTCCTAGTAATGCAGGTTAGCATTTTAAGAAGCATTTCTTGACAGAAAACAATTTCAGATACACAATAAAAAATATTCATACTAAAATACCTCTAAACAAGACACAGTGTGTATAAAAAATTTACATAGACTTGAGAGAGAGAAGAAAAAGAGTAAAAGGACAGTAAATATAATAAAAGGTCAGACAGTCATAGATTAAAGGAGTAAATATAAGAAAATAAACATTAAACTTATAGAAAAGTTAATAGAGTAAGAAAAATAAGCCATGTAAAGATGGCATATACACAGAGAGTCTGGATTATATATATTATTGTGTTTTCTTTGAATTTTTTGACTGTGAAGGAACTAAGTACAGAGAGACATTTCATTGTACAGGCTGCTTAGCTAAATGAACATACATATTTTAAAGGTACTTTGACTTCAGAATTTGGGTCTAAGGATTTGTTGCTTTGGAAAAGAGTTTCTTCTTTTGTTTTTATAGAAGATGAGAACCTACAAATTTCTTCCAGACTAATGAGGTTTGATGGACCAAGACTCCCCAAAAGATCACAGTAAATATCCCCCAAAATTACTTCACCCAACAAAAGGCAGAAAGCAGTTTAGAGAGAACTATGCTCATATTCCACAAATATTGTTTAAAATGTTTTTTTTTTTTAAGAATTTAGGACTTTTCATAACAATGAGATACATTTGTTCCTGGCAACACCAATATACAGCCAAAAAAGGAAAAGAATACCTGTTAAACTAAAGAACTGAAGATTTATAAGATGCTTATGACATAATTTGGGGGGGGTATGTATATAGTATGTGTGTATGTGTCTTTACATGTGTGTGTATGCACATTGTGGCGCATGTGTGTGAATGTGGAGGCAAGGGTTTGATATGAAGTGCCCTCTTTGATCATGCTGTGGGGCAAGGTCTCTTAATAAGCTCTGAAATTATTGAGTCCACTAGTTTAATGAGTTAGTTTGCTTCAGGATTCGTGTCTCCACATCAGAAGCACTGTGGTTATAGAGGGGCTACCATATCTACCAGGCACTTACAGTGGTGCTGGGGATCTGATACCTGCTCCTACTGCTTACACAGCAGGTGGTTGACCTACTGAACCTTGACTCCAGTTCCTGGACAAAGGATTTTTAAAACTTGTCATAAAGATGTTAATTGACACGACAGAGAACAGCTCTTGGAAATTAGTGCATGAATAAATTATACCAGTCAAGATGTAGAAACTGTAAATAAACCAAACAGAAATTCTGGAATGAAAAATACAATAACTGATCTGAAAAAAGTTAGTTTCAAGCAAGGCTGGGGGTGAAAGCTTAGGAAAGAGAAAAAGTATAATGTGTGTTAACCAAAAGTAAGAATGTATGAGAAATCCTTATGAAAACTCAGTAACTTGTAAGCTAATTTAAAACTAACTGTTATTAAAGGTGTTTGAACTGAGGAATCCTACAAGAGTGGACAATGCTACTTCCAGAAGACATGGGTAATAAAATCAATATCTCAGTTCCAAATATGGATGTCCTACAAGATACCTGTATGGGAAAATCCAGTGGTCCACAAAATTACAAAAACTATTGCCATTATTTTTTATAGATGTCCACTATTACTATATTGCAACACCATATTAGTGAATATACCATATAGTTTCAGGACACAATAAACAGTTTGGACTTGACAAGAAAACCTCCCAGCTGCTGGTAAACGTTCATAATGCTGGAAGGCACTGTGCAGGTTGCTGAGAGGGAAGCCATCAATGGCCCTTCCCTGCAACACCATCCAGCCCCATAAGATGACTTCTGGTGCAATACTGATACGAAGTTTATGGGGATAAACAACTGGATTCTGATTATATTTGAGGCCTCCTATATTACAGAAAAGAATTCATGGCTGGTGTTGGAAATGGGTTTTAACTCAAGGCTATAGGCTCTAAGGAGGACCCACTATTCTAGGTTAGGTAAATGGCCATGCTCTCAGACTACCTTCTAAAAATATATATTTATAACGATCAGTTCTTCACCTTGGTCAGAGAAGCTTCTTTTTTGCAGTGGGCCTAGGCTGAGTTAGCAGGGGTCTTATAAAGGCAAAACAGACAAATTCAGCACTTTCATAGAGGTAGCTGAGTTAGCTGTTGGCAAGCATGGCAGGACATTAACTTTAAATCAGTTATGGAACAATTATGTCACCAAGTGTTTTTATTTAATCAGAGAACAGAAAGCTGTGTGATTACAGAAGCAGAACAGCAGAGGTTAGAAAGAGTTCATGTTAAATACTGACCTCTGTTTTACCCTAAAGTCAGGCCAGGATATAGCAAGTTTTTCTTGCTTCAGTCTGACACCATAAGATTTTAGTGGAGTTTGGGACGAAGCCACAGCCACTGGGCAAGGGCCATAGCAGCCAGACCCAGGCCCTTGCTGAGGCAGGAGTCGAAAGTGCTTCAGTCGGTCTTTTACCCTGACCACTAGCATTTTCATATTGTCAGTGCCTGCCTGGACAAGATGAGTTGCAAGTTCCTGCTGGACTGAGACAAAGGCAGAGACAGAGCTGCTCATGGCCTATAACTCACCTTACTGAATTCTGTGCCTGAAGACCCATCCACATCACTGAAATATCATGGAATCATAACTTGTGCCCTCCATCTGGTCAGTGGAGTCTGAAAACCCTAAGATGGCTGCTACCTTGAAGATGCTCTTTTGGGTTATTATTTGGAAGCAGTCTGGCTGGGCTGGTGGGTGATATTTTAAATAGTAGGGTACAGGTCTTGGGTTCAAAGTAATGCCTGACAATGCATTGCTTGGAAGTTGTGCATCCACCTTCTGGGTCCCTCTCTGAGTAAAGAGTGGTTAGGGGCAGGTCCTGGCTAAAAATAAACTCAGCTTCTTTTTCTAGCATGTCTCAGGTACACTGCCCACAAACAAGTCAGCCAGGGTCCCTGTACCTGGGCAAGGACTTCCTTTGTAATCTGTATTGCAGACAGGAAAGATGCACAGTCCCCCCCCCGCCCCGCCCCCTCCTCCCAAATCTGGCTTAAAAGCTTTGGATTATGGGTCTGGAATGAGCTTGCTCTGCTAAGCAGGCTCTAGATGTCGCTAGGAGAAAGGACAGGCAGGGCTGGAAGCACCAGCTGGTCTCTGCCAGGTGTCCTTCCCCTATCTTCCTCCCCTGTTTTGTTGCTTGTGGGAGGAAAAACAGTCCCATGAGAATCAGCAGAGTTCCCAGGGGTCAGAGGGACGACTAGACCCCCACAGACGGTCTCCACATATTTCTTTATTATGCTCTATCACACTGTAACATGAGTGCTGTATCCTTCTGAGAGTCATTTATCAAGTGATTCTGAAACCATCCACAGATACTCAGTGAGAGCATGTTTTCAAAATAAATATATAAGCCCTTCCCAGAACTAAAAGCACTTTGCCTTATTGAATGATGCAACAGTTCGTCATTCTGATAATTTTGTTTGAGTTACACTTTATTCCATGTCTCAGTCCCGTCTCCTAAAATCAACTTCTGTTTCTCCAAGAGGAACTTCATGTGTTGTGTTATCAGGTGTTCTAGGAGAAGAAAAAGGAGTACAAGCCACCGGGAAAACAGGATGGGGTTAAGAATAGACTTGTTTGGAACTGCCCAAGATTGAAAGCAGTGATTTCAATTTCAGTCTTGCTGTAACTGAGATTCGGCTCAGAGATGCTTGCTGCAGTGGCTCAGAGTGCCTCCATGTGCATGCTAGAGACAGAACCCACCAGTGCAGATCTCCAACAGGAAGGAGAAATTGGTATGTATTTGATGCAATAAGAATCAAAATAAAAGAGTAGAGCCCTCCTGTCTGGTAGCCTGTCATGCTGGGTCTCTGGAGAAGAGGAGATGCTTAGAGGCCTCTTGCATATTAGTTACTCTGTCTGAGTATATAATACTCAAGTATTTCTGAGCAAGAGAAATGAATAAGGAATCAATTATAAGAGCCAAAAGCATACTTTTTGTTCATTGGATTTTTAGGTTTTATTTGATTGTTTTGTTTTTGGTGTGTATGTGTGTGTGCCTGCATGTATGCCTGTGTGCATGCCCATGTGTGTTTACATGTCTGCCTGCATGCATGCATGCATGCCTGAGTGCCTACCTACCTATCCAGGTGCCCTGTGTGCATGTGTGTTAGAGTGTGTGTGTGTGTGTGTGTGTGTGTGTGTGTATGTCTTTAGCTTTCTAGTGAACTCTATCTGGGAATTTGAACTCTGGTGAGTTAAGAAAGTTGCTGTAGACCATGCTCGTTATGTCCCAGAGTAAAGGAAACTCTAACAGCACAGGTTTCAATGTGCACAGCAGCTAAGGAAGTTCCCTGTGCGCTGGGGCCTGGAGTTTTCAGATCCAGTGTGATTCAAAGGAAATCTGGGAGGTGCAGCAGAGGTTGAACCCCTACTCAAGCAAATATTGTATTTCTGGTTTGTGAAAAATTATGGAAATGGAGAATCCTGTGGAATTTCTGTTAAACTGTCTTCTGTATTTGGAAACCAACTGTGTCATTCTTTTATTTTTCTTTCTTTTTTCCCTTTTCCTTCCTTTAAATTTTGTTTGCTTACTTGTTTGTTTCAATGAAAGAAGATGGACTTTCTGGAAAACAGTGTTCATAATTACCAAAAATAAATAAATAATCAGGGTCATGAGGAATGTAGATGTTTTTCAGCTTAGTCAAATAGTCCCATATCTGAAACTGTTTTCATTCTCCAAATAGAATCACATTCTTGCCCATATTTCTATGAGAAAAGGTAGCTAAAGCAGATAATTTAATGCTAAGGTTGGGGGGATATTGTAACATTTTCTATAATAAACGTTTAGGATTTCGTTTCAGAAAAGAAAAAGAATTAAAGAAAGTAAACAATAACAGTCACATGTGCAAGTAAATAAAAAATAATTTTCAGAAGTGAACCATCCAAATGGATTTGGGGGGACCATTTTAAGGAAAAGTTGCATATTAGCATTTTGAAAAAGAAAGCCATTGTAGAAATACTGATGCACTGAATTCAAGGGATATCTTTGTTTAATGTACAACTGGGAAAAAAGGATGAGAAGTTTCTATGGAGCCAAAATCCAAAGGACATTGTATACGCTGTCCCAGAGTCTTTGGAGAGTCCAACATTTAGCAAGCAGTTCTTCATAAAAAGAGTGAAAAGGTGAAGCTTTGGTGGACCTAAAGTTAGTGAATCAGAACACGGAGTAGCTCAGATCTGATTTAGAATTTAGAGAAGCCAGCAAGCTTCACGGACTGCTTGACTGCAGCTCTACAGAGTGGAGTTCCAGGGAAGAAAAAGCACATTATCTCAGTAAAGAAATACTTTTTCTGCCACCTCTTTCACATGACTTTTGGTGAATCAGCCTTGTTGAGGGTTGGTCTCTTGGCCATGTGATTGACAGGCCCAGCAGGACTAACTCTTATGACAGGACACAATGGTGCATCATGTCTACCCAGGACAAGAAGCAGATTCTGTTCATCTGAGAGGAGGAAATAGACTTCAGGGAAGCACTGATATCTCCAATGGCCTCAAAGGCTACTGTAGCATTCCCTGCTCAAGATTCTCCAAAATTTTTTACATTATGGGCTAACCCTGAGGAACTGATATGGTGTGTTTCTGCTAGGAATATCTAGGGGTCCATTTTTAAAGCTGTTCAGCGGGGGAGCTTAGTGTCAGTTACAGGCTTATGCACAACATCCACACAGGGAGCTCTCTTAGAAGAAAGGAAATAGAGACTCAGTCACTTCTGCCATCTGACCTGGAGATAATCAGAGACGTTTCCTATTTCAACGAGAATTGGAACTGCTCGCCATAGGGACCTCTGCTTCTAAATCTGTTTGGCCCATTTCTGTCTCCTATCCTGAGCTAATCATTTAATCCTCTTGTCAGTTTCCTAAGTGTAAACTGAGACTCTGTTATCTTGGAGTTTTGAAAAAAAAATGAACAAAATGTGATGGGTTAAAGTCAGCTGGGGGTTGTTTGTTGGTTTCTTTTTTGTTTTTGTATTGTTTCCCTCTGTAGCCCTGGCTGTCCTGGAATTCTCTTTGTAGACCATGCTGGCATTGAACTCAAAGAGATCCACATGCCTCTGACTCCCCAGTGCTGGGATCACATATGAAAAATTATGTTTCCCTTTCATCCAAGTCTTCTGTAGATGAGGACATCATTTATGAAACAAGACCTTCTGTGAAGTGCTATAGAAAATCCTACAGCCAAATGGCCCTTAAGTTATCCTCCCACTGGGGCGTAGCCTCTTTTACTATTTATCCAATGTAAAGCATGTCTCTGCTCTCTTACTATTTATCCAATGTAAAGCATGTTTCTGCTCTCTTGTCTGGCTCCAAGATTGGGTTTCTGTTCTCTGTTCTAGCAGAGGATTCTGACTTGTGAGTCTACCCCTAAATAAATAACTGTCTATTATTCTCAATTATCTTTTAAGTGTCCTTCATCAGTGAAGGGCATTTGCAGTAGAGGAATACAGTCAAATCTACAGATGATTCTGAGGTAAATTTTCCATTTTCCCTAAAATATTCTTGAGATTGATGTTCTCATATTTATATTTCGAGATAAAGAGCTCCAAGGAAAATGTCTCAGAATGGTCTCCGCCGTGACTCCTGTAAAGCTATACTGCTGCTATGTAGTGAACATGGGTCTCACTGTGGCTGTAATTACACTTGTAGCTTTGTCAGGTAAGTGACTTATTCTTAAGCATTCTATTCACATTTACATTGTTGGTTATACTTTTAAGCTGATACTGTATGGAAGGACTCATGCTAAGGACTCCAGAGAAAATACACCAGAAATTCCTGTTCTCTGGGAACTTGGGGTCTAGCAGAAAGATGCACAGCACAGGCTGTGGTATGCACAGGAAGCCAGATTCAGCATCCCTGGGAAGTGGACATTCAGTAATTCTAGAGCAGTGGTATTAAACCTTCCTAACACTGCAAACCTTTAATATAAACACTCATTTTTTGGCAACCCCAATCATAAAATTATTTTCATTGTTACTTCATAACTGCAACTTTGCTACCATTGTGAACTGTAATGCAAACATCCAATATTTCCAATGGTTTAGACACATGCCATGTGGGGTATCTATTCAAGGTAGAGAAGAAGGAGAAGAAAACTAAGCAGAGATTAACAAGGATGCTGCTGCATCTAAAAGGAAGTGAGAACAGTGAAGAGTAATATTGTTGGAGAAGGTACAGGAAACCCCACCCCCATGACTCCTGGTTTCAGTTAATATCTTTAACCACAATCTGAAAATATTAAATAGAAAATTCCAGGACATGTGATTCCAGAACAGCTTTTAGCTGTAGATTGTTCTGAATAATGTGATAAAAATATTGAACAACTTTGCTGTCATAGCTAGAGAAATGTCTCATGATATTGTTCTATAAAATCATTTTGACTACATTAATAAATAATGCATACAAGTCTAGACTGGACAAACATTTGCCATCAAGTCTTGGTCAGTGTAGCCTAAACTATTACATAGCTCAGAAAATAGTCAAATAAAAAGAAGGGATAGTCATTCTTGCTGCCTGTTGCATTGGTCCTTTTCACTGGAGCCTTCTGGAACTGAGAACAGCTACAAAAATTCTCCATCGCTAATGTGTGGGCAGTCATTTCTGGTATATAATATGTCATATCAGATCACATATTTCCTGGAACTCACTAGACCTTTGAAAGAGGAGCACATTCATTTTTACCTGTTAAAGTATGGAAAAGGCAAAGTTATGAAAGAAGAATACCCATTATTCTTCTAAAATGCCCTCTGAATCCTTGCAGCATTCAGACCTTCTTATACATGCACACAGGTACACAGACACACACAGACAGAGCAGGGGAGGGAGAAAGAGAGGGAGTGAGGGAGAGATGACATTTACATCCATGTATATGTATGTATATAATCATTTTATTATAAAAGACTCAGATTAAAACCTCACACAGCTCCATTAACATGGACCCTCAAACGCATGTTAAGTTTCAAACTCAGGTATCTCACCTAACTTCTACACAGTTAGAATAGCCACACTGAAGCTGTGGAGTTTCAGTTATGGTTTTAGACTATATATGTCAGTTAAATGAAATACAACAGAGTTTAAACTAGAAAACCAATTCTTTTCTAACATTTTTTTTCATAACTTGTATGGTCTTTGCTGCATCTTTCCTTGCTTGTCACCTTACATTACTCTTCTTTGTTCTTTCTTTGTGTTACACCATGATCACACTCACAGCTGTTCACACTGCATCTCAGGCTGAGATTGCACGTGAAAGAGAACATGGGTCTTGTTCTTTCTAAGTTTTTGTGACTTTACTTAATATCATACTTTCCCAGACACTTTCCTACTAATTTCATTTTTCTTTAAGGCTGAAATATTACTCAATTTTGGATGTGTTCCACATTATTATGTACTCAACAGTAGATGGGCATCCAAGTCAAGTTCATTTCCTTCAGTTGTAAATAGGGCATCAAAAAACATGGAAGGTAAGACTCTCTGTGGAAGGATGTGTTTTCTCCATATATGACAAGGAGTGACATTGATAAGTCAGATATCATGTCTATTTTTATTTTCAATGAGGAAAATTTACATGTATCAGCATTTATTCCCACCAGCAGTGAATAAGTGTTCCCATTTCTGCTCATGGTTCTAACATCTGTTGTCAAGTTTCTTCATGATGGTCATTCTGAGTTCCTCTAATAAGAACAACCAGTGTGTGTGTATGTGTGTGTGTGTGTGTGTGTGTGTGTGTGTGTGGTAGAGTTATAAGAAGGACTTGAACAAAGTTTAGTATCAAAGACCTATTTTGTGCATATTTTGCAGGCTGGCATTTTTCTATAGTAAACCCAGGCAAGTGAGAAGTTCTTTTTGTATTGTCAAGAAAAAAGGAGCATGTGAAGGAGAGTTAAGGGAAAGAAAGCTGTAGAATTCCAGGAATCAGGAACATCCTTAATTGTCTGGTGGCATAGAAATTATTTCCTTTCAGGGTTTGGTGTCTTTAATCCCAGCACTCAGGAGGCACAGCCAGGAGTGTTAACTATATATTCTAGACAAGTATAGTCTATAGAGGAATATCCAACTCAGGAAGGGGGTCATAATGAGATTCTGTATCAAAACACAAAATATGAAGAAGAAAAATATCATTTCCTCAGAGCCCACTAAAACTTTCTGAACTGGGGGCCTTCCTGGTATGAGGAGTCCCTCAGTGATCAGCTAGGAAAGCTACTGCCCAGCACACAGCACACAACTGAGATTTGGATAGTTAACCAAGACAGAAGACTTTGATATGTTTATTATATTTCCTAAACTGTCTACATTACAGTGAGAAAAGATAAACTGGTCACTGAGTGCCCTGGACCTTGTTCTCCCACCTGCCCAACAGACTGGATTGGTTTTGGAAGTCAATGTTTTTATTTTTCTGAAGACACAAATAACTGGACATCCAGCCAGACATCCTGCATGGCACTAGCGGCCCATCTAGCTCTATTTGACAGTCTGGAGGAGCTGGTAAGAAAGGAACAGGAATGAGTTTGTTGTTTGTTATGTTTAGTGTGTAATTCCTTGAAATAATGAGCATAAGTCTGAAACATGAGGAAGGATCCTACCCTAGGCACTGGGGGACATAGAAACACATTGATGTGTGCCATTTGCTGATATTATTGCTTCTTACTGAAACCCTGAGACATTTCAGAGACTTTTGATCATGTGTTGTTCATCATCAACCTGTAATGTCAAACATACAAACTACTGAGATACTTGGTGGTCATAAAACTTTCACCGAAACTGTCAAGTATTGAATACTCAAGGTTACCACTGTTAATAACTGCCAAGACAGGGTTAACATGGGACTTTCCCAGCCACAGTGGGGCATATAGTCATCTGTATACTTTGGATTATAGACAGAAATGCATCCACTGAGATCTGAGGGCTATTATGGCTCCAAGGTTGGTGACCCTCTGTTACACCCTGTTGCCTTCCCAAAAGCAGTCTATAGGGCAAAGACTCAAGGGCCATCTGAAACAGAGAGACACATTTTTGTTTTGCTTTCTGTGTTTCATGACAGAATTTCCGGAAGAGATACAATTGTGATTCTGACCACTGGATCGGCCTGCATAGAGAGTCACCAGAGCACTTTTGGGTGTAGACAAACAACACTGGATATAACAACTTGTATGCTTGTAAATCACTTTTCCTTCTCCTGTGTTTGTGTGTTGTGATTGTGTGAGTTGTGACTATAAGAGAGGAAATCCTGAATCATGTGGAGCTAACTGTACTGGAAAGGTACAAAAATAAACCCTTAGGTTGAAGAAGTGTCTCAGAGGTTGGCGGGTGATTATATGCAATAGAGATAATTCCCAGAAGTTCCACATCCTAACAAATTTAATTTTTTCTGTGTGCTCCTATTTAATAGCCATCATTTTCAAAGTATTTACTTAGTGTGATGTCCTTTGAAATCTTTTACAGGATGATGGTGTCTGGGGTGGATGCTGTCTACTCCATCACCAATTGAAAAACTTTCCCTTGATGATAAACACCCTTGTTGACTGTTTACATAACTGCAGATGAGTGGTGAGGGCTCTAAATCTCCAGGAAGCCACTGCAGAACTGCTGGGTATGACTTGTCAGACAGAAATGTGCACAGATGCACCTGTTCACAGAAGCAGAGACTCCAGGGACATTGGGAACCTCCTCTAAAGTCTCATCATTAAAGAGCACTGAGACAATCCTAGATGTGGACAGAGCCATTTCAAATGGAGCCATTTCACTGGAACAGTAAGACATAGACCCAGTCACATCCATCATTAAAGACCTTTCAAAAATTTACTGAGAATTGGATTTTCCTCACTACTATACATGTGTAAAATACTCAAGACTGAATTGAAAAATTGTCCTTTTGAGGCCACACATGGCAGCAGTTCATTTTAACATGACATCAAGCATCAGTCAAATGTCTTCTACACACTATATAGGGTCGATTTGGAGAAAGGATAAAGATGTGGTGTTCAAACTGAACTCCAAGAATGTAAAGGATGTTCGGTCTAAGTAGTGCAGGCGACTCCTCAGGGACTCTTTCTTCCTCTGATTCTTTTTTTAAAAATATTTATTCATTTATTATGTATACAATATTCTGTCTGTGTGTATGTCTGCAGGCCAAAAGAGGGCACCAGACCTCATTACAGATGGTTGTGAGCCACCATGTGGTTGCCGGGAATTGAACTCAGGACCTTTGGAAGAGCAGGCAATGCTTTTAACCACTGAGCCATCTCTCCAGCCCCTTCCTCTGATTCTTATTACAAATTAGCAGTGAAGATGGATGAGATTTCATTGATGGATTGAATCAGTGTCAGTCTGTGCAAAATTGTGTGTGTTTGTTGTTTTAGGGTTCCTATCCGAGGAGGAGGAGAATGTGCCTACCTGAGTGACAGCGGAATCAGCAGTGGCAGGGGCTACACACACAGGAAATGGATTTGTAGCAAGCCTAAAGCTATTCTTTACAAGGACCATGGATTTTAAATAGAGGGTAGGGAATGTGCCAGAGCATGCCTGAGAAAGAGATGTTCTGTGACCTGTTATCTACAGTTGCTGTTTCACTCCTGATCTGCTAAAATCATCATCAACATCCAACGATAATATTTGTTGACAGAAAAGATGAAATTTCACTGAAAGGATTATATGTAAGGGTTCTTGTTAAAGCATGGATAAATTAATAGGTATCTAAGTCAAACCTAAAGTATAGTCATATGTATGCATATTAGTGAGCTTCAATTTTATGTCCAGATATGAATGTTTTTCTTTGTTCCTTGCTTTGAATGCAGGGGACCTAAAAATGTGTGGAGACTAAATACATGGAAATGATTTAATAATCACAAGAAATGTGGTACTTGGTCTGTGGACTCTAAGAATTTGTATACATATTGTCAATATTATTTTATAAAATTCAATAACCAACACTATGTGGTATCTAGACAATGTTAAAACTAATACTGTCTGTATACCTTGTGATTAACTCATCATGGACTTAGTCAAAATGTTTTACACTTTACTCCTCTGTGTTCCTATTTGATTACAGTGGACTAAGAGCATGATCCAACAAATGCCCTTTAACTTTCTTAATTCAACTTTTTGTAAGACTTTCCTACATGAGTATGCCATTCAAACTTCATTCTTTATTAGTTTCACTCAAAAATGAACCTAATAAAGCATAAGAAAGTTAATTATTGAACATTTTAAAAAACATTTGGTGCCTAATTTTGCAATCATTTACACACAGTTGAGTTCTAAGAACAAAATAATTTAATTTTTTATCATTATACTGTACTGATGAGTCCTAAAAAGGACTAAATAACAGATAAAAAGTCTGCCTTCAGTCAATTCCATCTTCTTACTTTATTGATATATGGACTAAGCCTGGTGACCTAAGTTTGACTTGGATCTACATGGTAGAAGAAGAAAACCAAACCCAGCAAGTTGTCCTGTGATTTCCACAGTTATTCTGTACCCATATGCATATATACACAAATAAAAAAAGTAATAATTACTTTTTAAGTTCAACTTTTATAGAGACTGTGTCTATTACATTTTTTGTTGCTGCTGTGGTTGTTGTTGCTACTGCTGTTATTTGCTTTTTTTTGAGACAAGATCTTGATATGTATATCTGGCTGTCCTGGCACTTACAATGTAGACCAAGCTGGCCTCAAATTCACAGAGGTCTGCCTGCTTCTGCATCCCAAGTGCTTGTATTAAAGGCATAGACCACCATATCTGGCAATGGTTTTGCCTGTGTTGAGTCTGTATTATTAAATAAATACAAGCATATTTTATTTAGGAAAATACTTTTCTCAGTGTTTGTGTCCTACTTCATTAGCTCGTTTTGCTTTGAGGTCCATTTTCTTTCAAATAAACTAATAAGAAAGTTCAATGTAACTCAACTTTGTATTCTCAGAGACCGACACACTATGTAAAACACAGGAGTATTACAATCACATGCGTAAGGAAGATAGGGTCTCAGGTCTGTGGCTGTGAGAATCCTCTCTTGGGTTGTATTCAACTCAGTTCTTCGTGAAAAACTGTACTTTTCTACAAAAATAAATCAGAAAAACAAATGAATTTATAGCAATAAACTGTGTGTGGTTGTTGTGTGACAGACTTTCTTGGGGAGATGGAGAAACACATGTACTCATCTAAGACAGGCCAAAGTACAAATATCATCAAACTCTAATTGTGTGAATGTAGAGATTTACAGGGATTATTTATAGGAATATGGGTGAGGGCTTTCATACAAGATCAGAATTGGCACAGAGATGCTGCATCACCAAAGTCCACTCCAACATGAGTGACTACTCACAAAAACTGGAACCCCAGAACATAAAGAACATGTTTCTGGCTAAGAGAGTGTCTGTCTTAGTTACTTTTATTTTGCTGTGAAGAGACACCATGAACAAGGCAACTTACAGAAGAGAGTTTATTGCAAGCTTGACTAAATTTCAGATGGTGGGCAGCAGGGCAGCAAGAAGGCAGGCAGACTTGTTGTTGGAGCAGAGACTGTGAGCTTACAACTTGAAACAACAACCAAGAGGCAAAACAAGAGCACAACCAGGGGATGGTGTAGCTTTTTTTTTCCTTTATAAATAATACCATTCAAAGTTTCCACCTCCTTCTCTTCTCCCATTTCCCGCCCCCTCACCCTCCCCCAACCCCCTCCAGTTCTAAGATAGGTAGGGTACCCTTCCCTGTGGGAAATCCAAGGCCCTCCCCAATCCATTCAGGCCCAGGAAGGTGTGCATCCAAATAGATCAGGATTCCAAAAAGCCAGTACATGCAGTAGAATCAAATCCCAGTGCCATTACCATTGGCTTTTCAGTCAGCCCCTATTGTCAGCCACAGAGTCTAGTTTGATTACATGCTTGATCAGTCTCAGTCCAACTGGCCTTAGTGAGCTCCCCTTTTATCAGTCATACCATCTCAGTGGGTGGACGAACCCCTCGCGGTCCTGACTTCCTTGCTCAACTTCTTCCTCTTTCTGCTCTTCAACTAGACCTTGGGAGCTCAGTCCTGTGCTCCAATGTCGGTCTCTGTCTCTATCTCCATCCATAGCCGGACGAAGGTTCTATGGTGATAATCAAGATATTCATCAGTGTGGCTATCGGACAAGGCCAGTTCAGGCGCCCTCTCCTCTGCTGCCCAAGGACCTAGCTAGGGACATTCCCTTGGATACCTGAGATGCCCTCTAGAGCCAAGTCTCTTGCCAACCCTAAAATGGCTCCCTTAATGTAGATATTTTCTTCCCTGCTACTATATCTGTCCTTCCTCCATCTCTATTCTCCCACTCCCCCAAACACTCTCCAGTATTTCCCTTTTTCTTTCTCACTCCCCCCTCTCCCCTTACCCCACCCATACATTACATATAGTGTTTTCTATTTCCATCCAATTGAATGCAAAATTAAAGATGTCATTGTTTTTTTTACCGCTGGGAAGCACTCTAATGTGTATATGTGCCACACTTTCTTTATCCATTTTTCCATTAAGGGGCACCTAGTTTGTTTCTAGGTTCTGGCTATTTCAATTAGTGCTGCCATGAACAAAGCTGAACAAATGCTTTTGTAGTATGATTGGGCAAATCTTGGGTATATTCCCAAGAGTAGAATTGCTGGATCCTGAGGTAGGTTAACTCCCAGTTTCCTGAGAAATGGCCACACTGATTTCCAAAGTGGTTGCACAAGTTTGCATTCCCACCAGCCACATCCTTTCCAGCATAGGTTATCATTGGTGTTTTTTATTTTAGCCATTTTGACAGGTGTAAGATGGTAACTCAAAGTTGTTTTGATTTGCATTTCCCTGATCACTAAGGAGACTGAGCATGACCTTAAGTGTCTTTTGGCCATTTGAACTTCTGTTGAGAATTCTCTGTTCAGTTCAGTACCCAATTTTTTTAATTGGGTTATTCAGAATTTTAATGTCTAATTTCTTGAATTCTTTATATATTTTGGAGATCAGGCCATTGTCTGATGGGAGGTTGGTGAAGATCTTCTCCCATACAGTAGGTTGCCTTTTTGTCTTAATGACAGTGTCCTTTGCTTTACAGAAGCTTCTCAGTTTTAGGAGGCCATATTTATTCATTGTTCCTTTTATTGTCTGTGCTACTGGGGTTATACATAGGAAGTGGTTTCTTGTGCCCATGTGTTGCAGTCTACTTCCCACTTTCTCTTCTAAAACAGTTAGCAAATTCCATAAGGAGCCTCTTCAATGCCTATCATTTCTTGAAATAGCTTGGTGCTGCCAGGAGCAGATGTGTCTCATTGTCATGAAAAGTCCTAAGCTATTATTTTAAATGACATATTCTGAAGGTCTTTGAAAGATTTGAAGAATACTTATCCATCTGAAATATATCCCTGTACATCTAGAAAATCTAACTAACATGAATACAATCTTGACTATTATAGATGACTCTCTGGTAAACTATATTTCTTAATTATACATTACATTTTAAAGGAGCTACACAAACACAATATCTTAACCAAGAGCAGAAATATGCAAATAACAAAATTGACCTTAAATTTGTATCAATAAACCAAGATTCATACCAATGCAAATCTCTATAGCATATCCCCCTTTGAATGTAAACAATTATAAATAATATTTGTGAATACGGGCATAGTTATTTCTCTCCAAACTACTTACTATTGTTTATTGGGCAAAGTAATTTTTGAGGGTAGTTTTGGGGTGTTCACAGTGACATTTCAGGAAGCCTTGGTTCAGCAAACCAAATGAATCCACAGGTTCTTATCCTCTGTGGAGACAAAAGAAGAACCTCTTTTCCAAAGCAACATATTCTTAGACTCAAATTCTGAAGTCAAGATACCTTTATAATATACATGCTGGTTTAGCTTAGCAGTCCATATAATGAAATGTCTCTTTGTACTTAGCTCCTTCACTGTCAAAAAATTCAAAGATAGCATGATAATAAACATAATCCAGGCTCTCTGTGAATTTTCCATTTTTACATGGCTTATTTTTCTTTACTCCTTTTAATCTATGACTATCCATACTCTGTCTCTTTAAAGATTTTTTTTACTTCTTTTCAACTTTCTATACTCTTTTTTCTTCTCTCAAGACTACATATATTTTTCCAACACTGTGACCCATTTAGAGTTCTTTTGTGTTTGAATCTGCCCTTATTGCATTATCTGTAATTCTCTACTGTCTTAAAGAGCTTTTAAAATGATAAGCAGCTTACCTACTCTAGATACTGGTTCTGCCTCTCTCCACTTTTAAAATTGTGAATGTACCATTACTGCCAGGTCTGGTAGGAGCTGCGCTCAGTACTTCAATTCTGAAAATGATCATGTAGCAAATAAACCCTTTTTATTCGAGTAATAGCTAAATCTGCCATGCAGCACACTGCATGGCCTGGAAATATCTCTGTGTATGGTGGCAGGAATCTGCCATGTTCTTCTGTTTGTCCATGCCTAGCAGTCCTGATCCTGCTTCCCTCCCAGGGGTGAAGCGCTGATCCCTGGGCATGGTCTCAGGTACTTTACTCCCAACTCCAAGTAGGTATACAAACACCTGAGTTCACCAATGACACTGAAATGCTCCATAGCTAGAGTTTGCATTGCATGGCCCAAGAAGCTGGCATTTTAAAACTGCCACTTTTTTTTATGCTGTGGCTGAGTTAGGAAAGCCTCTTCTAAAGGAGCTGTGGCATGCCACCAGCAAACAGCAAGAAGTTGTATTAAACACTTTTTTTTTCTTTTTTTTTTTTTTTGCTTTTGTCTAGAATTACTTTTCAAGCCCTCCCAGGTCCTATGTGGTTTCAGTTGGCCATGTGGTAACAATCTGTTGCAGAAAGGGGTAAGCCAATTGTTCTTCCCGGCTGTCCAACTAGATTACACCTGAAATAATCACACAGAAACCATATTAATTAAATCACTGCTTGACCAATTAGCTCTAACTTCTTATTAGCTAATTTTTACATCTTAATTTAACCAATTTCCGTTAATCAGTGCATCACCATGAGGTCATGGCCTATTGACAAATATTTAGTATGTCCATCTCCAGTGGCTAGTCTATGGTGTCTCTCTCTGAATCCACTCTTCTTTCTTCCAGCATTCAGTTCTGTCTTCCCCACTTACCTAAGTTCTGTCCTATTAACATGCCAAGGCAGTTTCTTTATTCATTAATGATAATCACTGCACACAGAGGGGACTTCTACATCACAATACAGAGTCAAGGAGAAAACAGACAGTTGCATATTTGTGCCCTTTTCTTTCTGCAATCAAATACTTCAATAGAGAAACATGGGGGTAGAGGAAGCCATTGAAGTACTCTCAGTACCATAGGAGAGTCAGAATCCGGACACAGCACCTAAGCTCATTCTCCTAGCAACCACTTCTGTGTGATATTGTTAAGTTCCATGAGAAGGTTCATGAAAGACCACTAGACATGTATGCAATCAACAAGAGACTTTATTTCAGCATTCATGGGTCATTCATCTGACACAGTGGTGAAACAGGAATCCTAAGAGTAGCTCACAGGTTATTTTCTCTTAAGCACGATTAGGAGAATTCCAGATTACAAAAGGATAGCCTGAGGAAAGAAAGAGATGAGTTCAATCAAAAAGTCTACTGGTTGTTATAGGATTGGTTGCTGGTTTTAGTGGTTAGGGACTTCCCAATGACTAGCCTTAGATAGCAGAAGGATGTGGGAGGACTTGTGATATTTCCAAGAATATTTCATTCAGGTTCAGTAAACTAACACTAAGGGCTAATTTCTCAGAAGGTTATTAGAAGCTTGTGATAGTGTTTGTTTGGCTCTTTCTTTACAAAATTTACTCCTATTTTCAGTGTGCCAGACTACTGGTTTAATCCCCATCTTGGTGGCCACCACCCCAAAAATAGTCCTCAGTATCAAAGTTGGAGAATGATTGTCTGTAACATAGAAAACTTGCATTTATTAATTAGTTAAAGCAGAAGTGACAGACATTACAGACTTAGAAATATAAAACATAGTATTCTCCTTACTAAATACTGAAAAGGAGATTAAGTGACAAAGTGTTGATATTGATGGAGAAGGGTATTCACAGGGGGCCATTGAGATGTAAAGCACAGAACAGAATAAAAAATGAGTTAACCAAAGCAACAAGAATCCTATGGAAAGTAAGCCACAACCTGTACATCCCCTAAGGGAATATTTAGACACTGTCTCTGTAATGATTAGATGGCAGAAACTTGTAGCATCCATGGTGACTATTATGCTAAATATCAACTCCTAACTCACAGCATAAAATTTCTTTTGGTCCTCCCTCTTATCCCTAGAATATTATTGTTTACACTGATAACACACACACACACACACACACACACAAATCAGTAACTTAAAATAGTCCTGTCTTTCTGTCTTCCTTATTTAATAGATTATTATTTTATATTCCCAGGTCTTCTCAAACAAAGAAAATGGAGAATCATTTCAGTTTTCATACACACAGCAGATAACACATTGGAATATTAAATAAGAGTGGGGTAAATGAAAACTGAGAGGATGTTTCTATTTCTATGTCCAATAGTTTAAATTTTATTATTTCATTTCCTGCCCTTAAAGTGACTAGATCCTCTGTCATCAGTACAGCAAGGCTACTGGTATCCACAGCCCGTTTTAACTACCAGTGTTTTCAAAATTGAGTCTTTTCTTTTCCTAAACATTCTGTGGCTTCATTATCTATTATCTCCTTTCCTTCTTTCTATCTCTCTCTTCTCCTGCATTGCTGTCTCCTGTTGTTAAAGCAGAGTCACAGCATCCACACCCATATTCTCATACCTTGACCTGATTTTGGAGCTGACCTCATGGCCAGCAAGGCCACTGTGAACAGGGCCATGAGCATCTTGGGGGAGGCTCTGGGGTTTCTTCCAAGCCTGGGTGGGAAGAGGAGCAGAAGAATGGTGTCATTGAACTCCACTCTATTTTCTTTGTACTTATCGGAACAGGAAAATTTTTATCTCTGACTCCACACTGGGACTTTTACCCAGTGGGATGAAGTAGGGAAGAGGTGCCAGTGTCTGTTTTTTAAATGGTAGAACAGATGATTAGAGTAAATTTGAATAAAATCATATGAAAGAGAATAGCCCAGATATTGAAGTTGAAAGAGTATCAAATGTATCTCATTTATTTGATGAGATTGTCTGTACATCATTGTGCATTGGGGGGTTGAAGTAGCATTTGCACACATGCGTTTATACTGTCAGCAACGATTTCTAACTTAATTGATGATGGTTGTTGTCTCATATCAGTAGCATGGTTCAAACTCTACCACTTACATATGTATTACATGTATAGTGATACACATTATATTTAGCTAACACTGATGGTGTTAAGGGCATTCTTATATAAATTTGAATTAATTAGGGCACCACACTTGGAATTCCTAGCTTGCTAGGCCACCGCGTGTCTTCCCATTCTCTTAATCTGATCCAATAACAGGAAAATTGTTTGATAAAACCATATATACCACTACATAAAACATGACTGAACATCTGATCAGAAGAGGTCACAGAACAATATGGCATTCACAAGAATTGGTATCATTAATCTATTATTCCTTGATGACTCATTTTACCATTTTACATTTCTAAGATTCATATATAGCTCCAATGTCCAAAATATTCTATCCAATTACAGAGTTGAGCATGGCAGTCTGTTTATTTCCCTCACACAAACACCTGCATACACTCACAATCTTTTTCAAAGTCAGTAATAGGCTGCATCCTCAGGATAACTTTCAACACAGTTTATGTGTAACTGTCTGATAGCACTGCATCTCAAGATTTGCTTTCTGAAGGTGTTTTCTTCATATTATGTGTTATGACTCAGTCCCCAATTTCTGTATTTCTTCCCACACTTGAACAGTTTTCTGGGAGTAGAAGAGATTTTTGTCTTCTGAATAAGCATATGCAAAATATTTGCTTACTTAGTATATATTTTAATTTTCTTGACTCGTGTCTTATTATTTTATTTCAAAATTTGCCCTCATGCATAGTTTGCCAGTGGACTCTGTGTTATGTGTTTGAATGTGGCCTTTTCCATCTGATTGTAGTGAACATAAAGAAAGGCTTCCTCATTAATGGGCTATAGATGCTACAAGTTATGTGACCCTTACATGACAACCAGAGTCACAGTTGCATTTCTGCAGTTATTATATTTGTTTTCTATCTTTTTTGAATTCTCCAAATTTTCTTGGTTATAATAAAAGCAGAGCTGCTTTCATGGTATTTTGGGTAAACAGAAGTTTCTTACTATTGACTGGTCTCTCTGTTTATGAATGCAAAATGTACTGTATTTTCTTCAGAAACTACAGAGCAAGAGAACATGAAGATAACTTGTTCTGTCCAGGTGGTAATAAACAAGGAGCATAGTCAAGGTCCATGTGATATGCTAGTACCAAATAGTGACATTTTTGTTAGAAGTCAGCCTTATCCTTGACTTTTTGAATCCTGGAACACAGTACTTGATTCTTCTAAATATCACTCAACTAGGACATTTCCCTGACCTTCTCAGTGTCATCAGTGTGTGAAAGATATTAACATATCATGAAAGAAAAATAGCATCTATAACCTCATCTGGCACAACAGAGTCAGAAAACAAAGAACTGAGGGTAGACTTAAAGCCACAAGGAGAACAGCAGACTTGAGGATAGAAAATAAAATCTTGAAGCACATAAGTGTTTATGTAACTTTGACTATCTCTATATACATATATATATATGCATATGTATATTCTAAATTTATAACATACATATCTAAATAGCTAGTAATTTAGAATTTGTGATTTCTTCATCTTAAACTTTCTATATTTGTTCAGTATTGTTGCTGAGAAGAAGCTGGACACCATGTCACATAAACAAAACATATATACATACAAGAATTTTGGTATGCAAGTCCAAGAATAATATTATGTGTAAGTCCAGCTCCTCAGAGATTGTCTCCCTAAGCTTCCTTCTCTTTGTTCACATGGGGTTTGCCTGTTGTATATGTGGGGTTGTGTCATCTAATGCCCTTTACTTATAAGACACAGTCACTTGCCTGGGGCTGGCTAATAACTGCTAATTTTTATTCACATTTAACTAGTTTCATTTGTTATATGAAAGTCTAATTCATGTATATAATGCAATCTGATCATGCTCACTTATTTATCTCTCCTAGTTCCTACATCACCGTGAAATCTTCCTCCTCCCTCCAAGTCTGTTCTCAGGTTCATATCTTTTACATTATGTTTTATTACCCACTGAGTTTCATTTGACTTTGGGTGCAGAAATGTCCATTGCATCCCAAAGGGCTCTCCAGGCAATAAACAGCTGAAGATTGTGAATCTGCTTTGCCTATTATCTATTATTATCCACTGAAATCATATCTGATGATCTGATTACCTGCACAAGATTTGCTCAAGTTTAATTCAACTTAAAATGTATGTATGGGGGTTAACAATGTTCCACTTTTATTATAATATGGTGTCTATTGCCGGTTGATGGCTGGTAAGGGAGGGAAAGTCAGTTTTCTTTGGAAGTATGATTACTGATAAATTGTCTGTTTTCCAGTGGATGGCATCAATCCTACTAGAATATAGGCAACACCCATTGGGTTTAGAGGAATATAAAGAGTAATGGGGGTACATGATATTTGGAAAATGAGATGATGAGTGTTTGGAATGAAAAATAAGAAGGGATTGACCATGAGTTTGTCCAAAATATATAAATACATGTTTAAAGTTCTCAAAGAATAAATACAAACTATTACATTAAAATCTATTCCACCCCATTTTCTATGTCCCCAGTTTCAATTTATGTAATTCCTAGTATTTACCCTACTTCAGTCCTCTGTCTCCACCATAGACACTTTCCTGTCTTCTGCTCACAATAGATATTCAAAATTAAATACAAAATTCACATTGAAGCTATGAACAACTTAAGAAAACAAACATGACATTTGTCTCCCTGACCTGTTTTATTTTACTGAGGATAAAATGTTATCAATTTCATTTCTCTATTAAAATTTCCTAATTTCATTTTTCTTTAGTGCCCAAAAATTTTGGATTGCATATGTGCTCCACATTTCATTATTCATTCAGCAGTTGATAGACATGTAATCTGATCCCATTTCCTGGCTATTGTGAAAATGGCAGCAATGAGAATAGCTGTATATTTCTCATGGGTTATAAAGTACTCTGGGTCTGTGTCTAACAGTGCATTATCTGAGTTATATGACAGATGTACTTTTACCTTCATCTGAATCTCCACACTAATTTTCATTTGTTTTAATCACATTTGCCAAATAATCTGAATCAGCACATACTCCCCATCTACCAGTGGTTAGCTATGATGTTTTTTTTCTATGTGTCCATCCTTTAGTTGTGTTGCCCAGTAGTTCTTTATGCTCTCTGTTTTTATTGTTAAATTTTTGTTTTGAGCTCTCGGCACCAGGAGAGCCATCATTGGGGTGAGTTTGTGACCCATGGCAGCAGCCCGGGACAGGGAACTCACAAGTTCCTCATCCCCCCCATCCTTCCTGGGCTCCCTGCAGGGACTCTACTCCCTGCATACTGCCTCTCTCTTCCTATCCCACCCAGCTTGCATCCAGAACCCTTCTTCCTTCTGAACCCTTCCCTCTTTGGGCACATAACACCACCCTGCTCAGCCTGTCTGGGTGCTGGGGGTGAATCCTCAGGGCAAGCGGGGGGCAGGAGTCTCTTTGTTACTCTGGCCTGCCTGTACCAAGCACGGTAGGTGCTTTGTTTATGAACTACCCAACCAACATGGAAAGCTAATCTTGGCACCAGGAGAGCCATCATTGGGCATGGAGGTCTGATATTGGCACTAGGAGAGACATCACTGGAGCACCAGGAGAACCATCACTAGGGAGTGCCATCACTGGGAAGTACATCAGTAGGCAAGGAGACCTGACCCTGTAAAAGAAGATCCATAGGAGAGCATTCGAAGGAAGAGATGGGCAGGCGCCAATGCAAGAATTCATCCAACAATCTGAAAAACAATATGAAACCACCAGAACCCAGCTACCTCACAACAGGAGGACATGAACACCTTAATCATGAAGAAGTAGAAAAAATTGACTTTATGAAAGTGATTGACGCCCTTAAACAGCATGTAAAAAAATGCCCTTATAGAAATGGATGAGAAGTATAACAGAAAGTTTGAAGAATTGAGTAAATCAGTGAATGATACCCTAGGAAACCAAGGAAAAACAATCAAACAGATAATGGAAACAGTCCAAGACTTGAAAACTGAAATGGAGGCAAAGAAGAAAACTCAAACAGAAGGCCAGCTAGACATGGAAAATCTAGGTAAATGAATAGAGACTACAGAAACAAGCATAACCAACAGAATACAAGAGATAGAAGAAAGAATCTCAGATTCTGAAGATACCATAGAGAAAATAAACATGCTGATCAAAGAAAACAGCAAGGCCAACAAATTCTCATCACAAAACATTCAGGAAATATGGGACACAATAAAAGACCAAACCTAAGAATAATAGGAGTAAAAGGAGAAGAAGCGCAGCTCAATGGTCCAGAAAATATATTTAATAAAATTATAGAAGAAAACTTTCCCAACCAAAGAAAGATAAACCTATGAAGGTTCAAGAAGCATACAGAAACCGAATAGGCTGGATCAAAAAAAAAAAATCTCCTCGCCATATAATAATCAAAACACAAAGCATACAGAATAAAGAAAGAATATTAAGAGCTACAAAGGAAAAAGGCCAAGTAACTCATAAAGGTAAACCTATCAGACTTACACCTGACTTCTCTATGGAAAACATGAAAGCCAGAAGGTCCTGGATAGATGTACTGCAGAAACTAAGAGACCGTGGATGCAAGCCCAGACTACAATACCCAGCCAAGCTTTCGTTCACTATAAATGGAGAAAACAAAATTTTCCAGGATAAAAACAAATTTAAAAAATACGTAGCCACAAATCCAGCCTTACAGAAAATAATAGAAGGAAAATCACTAACCAAGGAGTCCAACAATGACCACAATAACTCAGACATCTAGAGACCCTTCACCAGCGCAACTCAAAGAAGGGAGACACACAAACTCTACTACTAAAAAAGTGACCGGAGTTAACAACCACTGGTCATTAATATCACTTAATGTCAATAGAATCAGAGTAAAGGGTTGGGATAAGGCTTATCAAGTAAATGGACCTAAGAAACAAGCAGGTATGGCCATACTAATTTCTAACAAAGTTGATTTCAAACTGAAATCAATCAGAAGAGATGGAGAGGGACATTTTCTACTCATAACAGAAACAATTCAACAGGATAAAGTCTCAATCCTGAATATACGCCCCTAATATAAAAGCACCCATGTACGTAAAAGAAACATTGCTAAAACTCAAGGCAGCCATCAAACTGCACACACTAATAGTAGGAGACCTCAACACTCCTCTCTCACCAATGGACAGGTCAATTAGACAGAATCCTAACAGAGACATAAGAGAGTTAATGGAGGTAATGAATCAAATGGACTTAACAGACATCTATAGAATATTCCACCCAAATAGGAAAGAATATACCTTCTTCTCTGCAGCTCATGGAACCTTCTTGAAAATTGACCACATACTCGGTAACAAATCAAACATCCACAGTTACAAAAAAATATTAGTAACCACCTGTATCTTATCAGATCACCATGAATTAAAGCTAGAATTCAACAACAATGCTACCCCCAGAAAGCCTACAAACTCATGGAAACTGAACAGTCAACTATTGAACCATACCTGGATTAAGGGAGAAAGAAAGAAAGAAATTAAAGTCTTCCTTGAATTCAATGAAAATAAATAAATAACATACTCAAACCTATAGGACACTATGAAAACAATCCTGAGAGGGAAGTTCATAGCACTTAGTGCCCACTTAAAGAAAACAGAGAAAGCACACATTGGAGACTTAAGAGCCCACCTGAAAGCTCTAGTAAAAAAAAGAAGCAGACTCACCTAGGAGGAGTAGAAGACTTGAAATAATCAAACTGAGGGCTGAAATCAACAAAATAGAAACACAGAAAACAATTGAAAGAATCAATGAAACAAAAAGCTGGTTCCTGGAGAAAATCAACAAGATTGATAAACCCCTATCCAAACTAATCAAATGGCAGAGAGAGAATTTGCAAATTAATAAGATCAGAAATGAAAGGGGGGACATAACCACAGACAGAGGAAATTCAGAGAATCATTAGATCTTACTACAAAAGCCTGTATGCCACAAAACTGGAAAATGTAAAAGAAATGGACACTTTTTTAGATAAATACCATATACCAAAGTTAAACCAGGACCAGGTGAACAACCTAAATAGACCTGTTAGTTGCGAAGAATTAGAAGCTTTTATCAAAAACCTCCCTTCCAAAAAAAGTCCAGGACCAGATGGTTTCAATGTGGAATTCTACCAGAACTTCCAAGAAGACCTAATACCTATACTCCTTGATGTATTTCACATATAGAAACAGAAGAGTCATTGCCAAATTCCTTTTATGAAGCTACAGTCACCCTGATACCAAAGCCACACAAAAACTCAAGCAAGAAAGAGAATTACAGGCCAATCTCACTCATAAACATCGACGCAAAAATCCTCAACAAAATACCGGCAAACCGATTTCAAAAACACATTAGAAAAATTATCCATTATGATCGAGTAGGCTTCATCCCAGAGATGCAGGGCTCGTTTAACATACGCAAATCTGTCAATGTAATCCATCATATAAATAAACTGAAAGAAAAAAAAACATATGATCGTTTCATTAGATGCTGAAAAAACATTTGACAAAATTCAACATCCCTTTATGATAAAAATCTTGGAGAGATTAGGGATACAAGGGTCATACATAATATAATTAAAGCTATTTACAGCCAGCCAACAGCTAACATCAAATTAAACGGAGAGAAACTTAAAGCCATCCCACTAAAATCAGGGACACGCCAAGGCTGTCCACTCTCTCCATACCTCTGCAATACAGTTCTTGAAGTTTTAGCAATAACAATAAGACAACATAAGGGGATAAAGGGGATTTGAATTGGAAAGGAAGAAGTTAAACTATCGTTATTTGCAGATGATATGATAGTGTACATAAGCGACCCCAAAAACTCCAGCAAAGAACTCCTACAGCTGATAAACACATTTAGTAATGTGGCAGGATACAAGATCAACTCCAAAAAATCAGTCACCCTCTTATACACAAAGGATATGGAAGCAGAGAGGGAAATAGGAGAATCATCACCTTTCACGATAGCCACAAACAGCATAAAATATCTTGGGGTAACTCTAACCAAGGAAGTAAAAGATCTATTTGACAAGAACTTTAAGGCATTGAAGAAAGAAATTGAAGAGGATACCAGAAAATGGAAGAATCTCCCTTGCTCTTGGATTGGGAGGATCAACATAGTAAAAATGGCAATTCTACCAAAGGCAATTTATAAATTCAATGCAATACCCATCAAGATCCCATCAAAATTCTTCACAGATTTTGAGAGGACAATAATAAACTTTACATGGAAAAACAAACAACCCAGGATAGCCAAAACAATCTTATACAATAAAGGAACTTCTGACTTCAAACTCTATTACAGAGCTACAGTAATGAAAACAGCGTGGTACTGGCATAAAAACAGAGAAGTCGACCAATGGAATCGTATAGAAAACCCGGATTTTAACCCACAAACCTATGAACCACCTCATTTTCAATAAAGGAGCTAAAAGTATACGATGTAAGAAAGAAAGCATCTTCAACAAATGGTGCTGGCACAACTGGATGTCAACTTGTAGAAGAATGGAAATAGACCCATATCTATCACCATGCACCAAACTCAAGTCCAAATGGATCAAAGACCTCAATATCAATCTGATCACACTGAACCTGATAGAAGAGAAAATGGGAAGTACCCTACAACATATGGGCACAGGAGATCGCTTCCTATGTATAACACCAGCAGCACAGACATTAAGGGCAACATTAAATAAATGGGACCTCCTGAAACTGAGAAGCTTCTGTAAAGCAAAGGACACTGTCACTAAGACAAAAAGGCAGCCTACTGACTGGGAGAAGATCTTCACCAACCCCGCAACAGACAAAGGTCTGATCTCCAAAATATACAAAGAACTCAAGAAACTAGACGTTAAAATGATAATTAACCCAATTAAAAAAATGGGTCACTGAACTGAACAGAGTATTCTCAACAGAAGAAGTTCAAATGGCCAAAAGATACTTAAGGTCATGCTCAACCACCTTAGCGCTCAGAGAAATGCAAATCAAAACAACTTTGACATATCATCTTACACCTGTCAGAATGGCTAAAATCAAAAACACCAAGGATAGCCTTTCCTGGAGAGGTTGTGGAGAAAGGGGTACCCTCATCCATTGCTGGTGGGAGTGCAAAATTGTGCAACCACTTTGGAAATCAGTGTGTGTCAGTTTCTCAGAAAAATTGCGATCAACCTTCCCCTGGACCCAGCAATACCACTCTTGGGAATATACCCAAGAGATGCCCTATCATATGACAAAAACATTTGTTCAACTATGTTCATAGCAGCATTATTTGTAATAGCCAGAACCTGGAAGCAACCTAGATGTCCTTCAATAGAAGAATGGATGAAGAAAGTGTGGAATATATACACATTAGAGTACTACTCTGCGGTAAAAAACAATGACTTCTCGAATTTTGCATGCAAATGGATGGAAATAGAAAATACTATCCTGAGTGAGGTAACCCAGTCGCAAAAAGATGATCATGGCATGTACTTACTCATAATTGTTGTCTAGCCATGGATAGGGGCCACTGAGTCTATAATTTGTGATCCTAAAGAAGCTAAACAAGAGGGTAAACCCAAGGAAAAACATATAGTTATCCTCCTGGCTATGGGAAATAGACAAGATTGCCGGGCAAAAAATTGGAATCTTGGGTGTGGGGTGGAATGGGGGTAAGGGGAGATGGGGAGAGAAAAGTGTGAACGAGAGGATGAGGGGAACTTGGGGAAATGGGATGTTTGGGGATAAAGGAAGGTTGGATAGGGGAGCAGGGAAACTCATATCTTAGTTAAGGGAACCACCTAAGGGTTGGCAAGAGACTTGAACTTGGAGTGGCTACCAGGTGCCCAGAGCAATGTCCCCAGTTAGTTACTTGGGCACCTGAGGATAGGGAACCTGAAATGAACCTATCCTATATCCATACTGATGTATATCTTGCATATCACCATAGAACCTTCATCTAGAGATGGATGGAGATAGAGACAGACAACCACACTGGAGCACCGGACTGAGCTCCCAAGGTCCTAATGAGGAGCAGAAGGAGGGAGAACATGAACAAGGAATTCAGGACCATGAGGGGTGCACCCACCTACTGAGACAGTGGGGCCTATCTATTTGGAGCTCACCAAGGCCAGCTGGACTGTGACTGAAAAAGCATGGGATAAAACCGGACTCTCTGAACATGGTGGACAATGAGAGCTGAGGAGAGGCCAAGGACAATGGCATGGGGTTTTGATCCTACTTCATGTTCTGGCTTTGTGGGAGACTAGACAGTTTGGATGTTCACCTTCCTAGACTTGTATGGAAAGGGGAGGTCCTTCGACTTTCCACAGGGCAGGGAACCCTGACTGCTCTTGGGATTGGAGAGGGAGGAGAAGAGGAGTGGGGGGAGGGGGAGAGGGGCGGGAGGAGGGGGAGGGAAATGGGAGGCAGGGAGGAGGCGGAAAATTTTTTTTCAATAAAAAGAAACAAGAAAAGAATAGAGAAAAATTTGCCTTCACAATACCTACTTATAATAATCCACAGCCTACTTGGAGATGTCAACAAACTATCCTCCCACAAGGAATGTTCAATAGCCCCACTCTGTGCCAATACTTTGTAAGTCAGCTGTTGGAAAATTACATAAACAATTTCCTCAGACTATAATTTACCATTATATGGATGACCTTTGCTATTTGATTTTAACATAGATATTTTAGGAAGAATGTTTGAAGAAGTAAAGAAGGTTTTGCCAAAATGGGGATTACAAATTCTCCTGAGTAAATACAGAGAGGAGATGCTG